>NC_141067.1:30159520-30759520 GCF_041138505.1 Cibotium barometz
AAACAGTGAGACACTGGCAAGATACTGATTGATCAGCCATGAGAAAGCCCAGGGATGAAGGCTTGGCATACATAGCTGTAATAATATAGGATGCAGTAGTTGGCTTTGCAAGGCTAGACTCGATCGTCGTGACTTGTGAACTCGGAGAGCTTATGAATCATAGCAGATGGTTTGTGCCAGAATAGATTGTCTTTTCATGTTCTTGTTAGTGAACAAGGTTTTCGTAATGACCCGGCTGACAGCTACTGTCTATGATCTCATGACTTAACCATGCAGGAGAGGAGTTGGCAGATCCACGCGTCTTAACAGATGTTGGGGATGTTCCAATCCAAGAGATGCGAGACTGTGGGATTGAAGACGAACTATTAATGAAGACTATCACTGACTCTGTCAAGCTGGTGATGGATGAGGTAGATGTGAAATTTAAAGACTTTTGTATCGGAAGTAGGGAAACATTTTTTCCTGGTTGAGAGTTATACAATGTATTAAGTTGTTGGGGTTCGAACTCATGCCCTCTGCTGGGTAACATTTTTTTTGTTGACAGTTATACAATGTATTTAGTTGTTGGGGTTCAAACTCACACCCTCTGCTGGGTAGAGTGGTGTAATAGCCATGGACAAAATAAAACACCTGCCATATGCATTCAACCCATGTACATTGACTCAATTTTTTTTCCAATGGTAGATCCTTCATAAGTTACATAATTTGCCACCCAAAGGTGGTGAGAAGAACCCACCCTAAGGCACCGGGAGCCCGAGCCTGGTTGGGACTCGAAACCAGGACCCCCCTGTCCTGAGCATGCGCGCCAAACCACTGGGCTACACCTCCTTCGGCTACATTGACTCACTTCATACCGGATCAGGATGGTATCAAGAGCTACTTAAATCGACAACACTATCACAGCCAAGGCATATGCAAAGGATCATGCTGTAGGTTAGTCATCAACACAATGATGATGACAAGACATGACCATCAAGATGGTTACCAGCTTAGCAGTTCTCTATTCAGCTAGTTAGCTTTCTTGTGGTTGGGCACTGCAGTCAGCAGCAGATCAGTATGAAAAAGACCAATTCCACACGGTTGCTTCTTCAGACCAAGTAATATTGGGGTCTCAGTTTCTAAAATTATCCAAGGAAATTGGTGTTACAACTCCATAGATCTACTAAATGCAAAACACAAGTAATTAGTACAAACCCCCTAAGAGGGGAAAGGCTAGCTCACCATTGAACCGTGTTCACGTCCACAAACCCCCCTTCCCCCCCCCCCCCCCCCCCTCCCTTCCCGCCCACGAACCATGCCAGTTAGCATTGATTTACCTCTGACGCCTGCGTGTTGAGGCCTTCGGCATGACCATCCGCGATCCATCGAATCCAATCATATTCTTGATGGTAATCTTGGTCCATCATAGACCACAGAGTGAATAACTTTCTATGAACAATAATAACCCAAGTCTCACTTATATATATAGTGGCTACTATTGCTATAAATAATTGTTGGCTCATAAATAGCTAGTATACTTGGTATTATTAACCATGAGCCTTAGCCGTTTGTATCAGCCTGCTTCCTCTAATCGTAGGGCTCCCCTAACACCGTTGGCTTACCACTAATCCTAAAGATTAGTACTAGGTACGTGACACACATAAGTCAGCACAAAACTGGGTAAAGATTCACCCACCCCAATCCTGGCAACCCCCGTCCAAATCACCCTTCTGATTTTCTTGTCAAGTCTTGTGTAACTCTGTCTAGCTAAATGCAAACATGAGTACAAACCCCCTCAAAGGGGTGGTTTTGCGTTGAGGAGATCCGTGGGGTTGTAACAATATGTACACATTTTGATCTGTGTACATGCTATGCCTTGAGATCAATTAAGCTGGCTCAACAAGACCATTAGACTTAGAAGGCAGTTTGCTCTTGAAGGCAGGGACTCTGTAAGCCTCACTTCTTCTATGCATGACCAAGGATACCGGCTTTTACAGAATTTGAGATGAATATGTTTTCTTTTTTCATGAACTAGTTTTACCAGATCTTGAATTAATAAATTAGTAAAAGATCCATGATTTTTTTCTGAATTGTTGCGTCTTTTTTACAGTCTCCTCTTCGCCCTTTGGTTCTTGGTGGTGATCACTCTATCTCATTCCCTGTTGTAAGGGCTGTTACGGAGCACCTAGGGGGACCTGTTGATATCCTCCATTTTGATGCGCATCCTGACATTTACCATGCTTTTGAAGGAAACATTTACTCACATGCATCACCCTTTGCACGCATAATGGGAGGTGGCCATGCCCGTCGTCTTTTGCAGGTTTGGTCTCATATTTATTCCCCATAATGGGCAATGAAGGTAACACAAATGCACTGAGAAAAGCACTTTTTTAAATGAGGATCATTTACAGGTTGGAATACGATCTATAAACAAAGAGGGGAGGGATCAAGCAAAGAAGTTTGGAGTTGAGCTGTATGAATGAGGAATCTCAATAAAAATCGAGAATTTTTGGAGGATTTGGTTCGTCACACCTTTCCCAACCTTTTTAATGAAGCAGTTGCTTGGATTTTACGTGAATGGATGGCAAATTAATGATATGTGGATTTTTTAGTAGTTAAGAACACTGTGATTTGTTGGAAGTCTCATGTTCTTTTTTCTTTTCTTTTTTTTGGGGGGAGGTTGCAATCCGGAAACTCTAGTTGGTGTGAGCAGGAACCCCTAATTTTTTTGTGACCTTGACTCAAATTCCGTGGTGATTGGAGACACAGCACACATTTTATTTACTCTGAGGCAGATTACCGCTCCCCGTCCTCCCAACTAGTTTCTTCCATTATCCAGGCTTGGAGGACTATGCGCTCAGTAGATGAGGTTGACAGGGAGCCCATTATGTGGAACAACCTTATCAAAGATGATCTTGGCAGACCCCTGGGTGCAGCCCATTGCAGTGGCCAGGCTGGGAGAGATGCACAGTGACAATACTTGACTGGAAGAATTTTAAGTGTCTTTAGATGATGAGAAAGAGGCAAACTACCTAGCATCTCAGAGGGAGTCGCCGACAAATTGCACTGATTGATGTGCAACTATACCTAACCACCACTGGATCTTTGGTACATTTTGAGATGAGTATCATCACTTGTGGTTGAGGGTTTTTTCTTGGACAGGCATGCCCCTTTGGGTGTTGCGATTCCCCAAGCCAGAGGAGGAAAGAGGGTGTTGCCTTCTATTCCATTCAGTCTGGATGGCAGGCGGAGAATGTGATGTAGAGGTGATCACACGTGGCTCTGTGATCTGTCCGGTGAGAGTAATGGGTCACTTCGGGAAGTGTTGGTATATTGACCCTTCCCTTGTTTTTGGTTACTCATGCCTTTTGGTGCCTATGGCCATATGATGGATGCCCTATCAGATATCTACATTGGGACCATGGTGAGTCGGAATGGATTGTTGTGACTAACCCCATGAGGAGCATACCTTTCTTCAGCTACACTTTGCGTATCGCCAGGTTGCTTATGCTTGGAAGACCTGGAGTGTTCCCACTCTTAGGCCTCACTGGGAGGCGTATGACATTACACCCCCCATGCACAGAGATTCTGGCACTCGTACAAGAGGAGCCAGATATCCGACTTCTTCTGGTTGTTTCTACACGGTGGGTTGCCCACCAACCAGTGGAGATCTATTTCTGGCGTGGAATCCCTTAGTTCTATTTTTGGCATGGATCCCTCTTGTCCTAGATGCCCAGCTCCATCCGAGACTGTACTATTGCTTATGGGAGTGCAAAGGAGCACAGAGGATCTGGGTATCTATAGCCCAGCTCTTGGGTAGATTGAGGAGTGATCCTATCCATATTTACTTGGGGTGCTATTGCATGGTTAACTCAGTCCAGCTCGCAGCTTGTTTTTGAGGGCAAGGGAGCTGATCCTGTTATACTTGTCTGTGAGGGCATAGCTGAGGGATGTTGGCTGCAGGATATCCTCCAGTTAATTACGATACACACCATCTCTGCTGAGTATTGACACCACCTGGGAGATTATTGCCAGTATCACGGTGTGGCATATTTGGAAGGCCGGATGCTTAAAGGCCTTCGAGGGTATTCATGTTTATGACACCCAATGTTTTTGAAGTATATGGAGTGACATCGTTCATACTCTTTTGGCCACCTAGGCCCATATATAGGGATCTTCTAGAGCTGTGCAAACAAAAACGCAACAGATTTTCTTCTTCCAAGCTTGCTTCTCTGCAGCTACAGCAATGCTCTCTCTTTACTATAATTTTTGTTACTTAGGCCCTGCTGCTGCGTGTTCAAGGACACTTTTGTTGGAGAGCTTGTTTCCTGCTGCTGCATGTGGGCAAGACAGCTGTGTAGAGGCTGATTTCATCAAGTGGTAGTCTTGCCTTCATTGATGACATCTCTGTGTGGCCTTATGATTAGAAATGCATCCTTGAATAATGCTGAATGGTCTTTGAGGTCATAGTGCATCTTGGGACAATAAAGGGTTCACATGTTTGATCTCCATTGACTAAAAGGCAATCTGCCTGGTGCTTTGAGCCGAAAGAAAACAGCAGTCTTCCAGCTTTTGCCAAAGCTCCAGAGCCCCTTCGATTCCATGATGTTGGAAGTCTCATCCAATACACCAAGCATCTGTATGTCGGAGGTCTTGTTCTACATGTGGCTAGAAATCAGTTCTCTCCAGTGCCAAGGGTGTACGATTAATTTTTTTTTAATATGGAAGTAGTGTTGGTTTGCATGGGAAAATGTTGATTTCAGGTTTTGAAAAAAACATGTGGAAGCTCCCTGTACTTTTGCTATGCATCCTCCCTGCTTGCGCACCTGTGCAGCAGCCCTTGCCCACCTCTGTCTGCCTGTAACCTAGCCCTCCCTTCTTTGCTGCACATTTCTCCTCCTGCCTGCCTGTTACTTTGCCTCCCTCCTTTCAGAGCTTTTGTTCTCCTGCCTGCCTTTCTTCTCCTCCCCGCCATTTTTTTTCGCCCCCCTCCTCTCTGTGCTTTTCTTCTCCAGCCTGCCTCTTCCTCCTGTCTGCCGCGCTCCTCCTCTTTCCAACCTCCTGCTGCTGCTTCACCTTCCTCCTGCCTGCAGTCTTCAGTACGGAACACATTAGTTGGTGGCCTTCCATCTTTGATTGGCATTATGGATTTTGCCGATGCCAGTTTTCCCTCACTCCCCCCTGGGGAGAGAACCATAAACTTTTCACAAGACCAGCTCCACACCTTGCAGATTGATGTTGAATAGGAAATTCAGCACAACCTTATGGTCGGACGTATGGATTCTACTGACCCACTCTTAAGTGCGGGACTGGCTTCTGGCAGCCCTACGACCGGAGCTGGCAGAACATTTCCAGGATGTACGCCTACTTGGTAGGGGCTTATTCCAAGTAGGCTTTGACTCACCAGAAGCCACACTTCGGGCTTTGGCCGGTAGTCCTTTCCCATTTGGTCCTAAAAGGATCTTCCTCTTCAGGTATCACACAGATCTTGATCCAGGGAAAGAAGACCAACTCCTCACCCCTATTACACTTTCATTTCCTGGCCTCCCAAGGGCCTATCGTGATTTGCTGAGGTCAGCAGGAGCTTCCTCGAGATCCCTCCAGTTCCCGGTCCACCCTCGTCTGCCTCAGAAAGCCATCACCGCCAGATACCTAGAGTTATTCTTCTTGTCTCTGGTCCAGCCATCCCGGAGGATTATGTCTTGCTACAGAGACCAGATGGCTCGCACTTCAGACAGAGGAGATTACCAAGAAACAGAACCAGTGCCATGTCTGCCACCGCCAGGGCCATATTTCTAGGGAGTGTCTGTACCTCCTGGTGAAAATGGTCAACCAGCTCCTGTGAAGCCCTGCTCACAGCCAGGGTGCCTGAGGCAGGCGCAAGCAACAGATGCCCAGTGGACAGGCACAGCAGCTACCTGATGGACATGCACAACATCATGTGCCTCCTGCTGCTCCACCCCAGACCTAACAGCGTTGGGTTATGGTCAGAGAGGGCAGACGACCTCCTCCCGCTACACTAGACGCTTTAGTGGAGCACTCTAACCCCTGTGCCTCTCCCGTTGATGATGCAGACTCCGCAGAAGCTAATGATTCGGGATGTGTAGTGATTGGTCCTACTACCTAGTATTGAGCTTGATGTGCATGCATTGCATTCTTGTTGGTGAGGGTGCACTTGGTGATACTCTGCATTTGAATGTACATGTGCTGCATTCTCATGGTGATGGCGGTGCACTTGGTGATACTTTGGATTGGATGTACATGCATTGAGTATCCTGGTAGTGGTGACCATGTTCGTTGGTTGCCAACACCCCGGAGAAGGTTCCACTCCTTGCACTGTTCACACATTTCAGAGGCGCCATAGATATGAAGCTAGGTCGGATGCCAGACCTTTGGCTTAGGAACCATGAGAGTTGTCTCATGGAATGTGTAGGGTCTTGGTGGTATCCTTCCCCACCGCCACTGGAAGAAGTTCATTAGAAACCAGCTTCACCATGCCATTCATGGAAGGGGTTCTATGGACATCCTGCTATTGTAGGGAACACATGCTTGCCTCTGGTCAATGAAATAGCTTTGGGAAGATCTTATCAGGACACACCTTTTGGTCAGGTGTTGATGGGACCAAAGGTGGTGTATGTATATGAGTGACAGCCACTATTCTGCCCTTCATTGTTAACCATGGGGTCATGATGCCTGCTAGAGCACAGTGGGTCATTCTTATCCAAAAGTGGTGTATGCAAAATGCCCAAGTTTGAGTGACAGACCCCTGCTTGTTTGTCATGACCTGCTAGAGCACAGTGGGTCATTCTTATCCAAAAGTGGTGTATGCAAAATGCCCAAGTTTGAGTGACAGACCCCTGCTTGTTTGCTTCGATTTCTCGAACGAGGCCAAATATGGTTCCCCGCTGTTGTGTCCCCCTGTTTCTCCTACCATTTCCCACTTGGGAAACATTCACGTTTCGGGATGCAAGCCAAGGGGAAAGACAATTTCCAGCATGCGGGGGTGTTGTTTCCCGTAACTATGAAATTTTAAGGGCCTCCCTTGCAAGACTATGGCATGGGCATTACCCATCCAACCTTGACAAGATTAATGAAATCCCAAGCTTGCTCTAGGGCCCCGTTCCCTTGTTTAAGGAATTATTCTCCTGTCTCCTATGTAAACCATAACAAGCTCGACGGGCAAGCTTGATGAGACATCACAACTAGAACTTGATGAGACATCACAACTTTCCAGTTGATACTCCGATAAACTCTTATTTGGCCAGCCAGGGGTTTTGAAACAGTCCAACTGAGCACACCCTCTATGTTAAAGAGGATCATGTAGAGAAGCCTAAAGCTTCGTTAAAATCTAATCATCTTGATTAAGGAGGGATTGGTGGTGCCCAGAGGAGCATGAGGCTGTTACAATCTCCGTAACAACATGCAAGCCCACCTCATAATCAGTAGGCAGTGGTGCACCATCAACATTCAACTTCTTGGCCAAGGCTACTTTCCATTATAGAGTCTCTACACATACAGCTCATGGAGCTTTGCAGCATTGTACCATTACTATTGATTCTACATCATATCTAACCTAGTGACTACATGACTGACCCAGTGTGTAATTGGGCTGTGCCCAGAGCTGCCACATTGACTTCTGCACACATAGTATCATTGCTATAGATTCTACATCATACCTAGCCCAGTGACTACATGACTAACCCAGCATGTAATTGAGTACTTCCTAACACAATATAGTATACAGATCATGTGGTTTCATGTTTCATGGATCCATTTTTTTTGGTCATAGCCTTCATTCTCGAGTTTGAATGAAGGCATGTATGCAAATCTGGATTTGGTCCAGGGATTTGGTCCTGCTATCTTCCGATGGTTCTGAGTCATGGCTGTCTTTCGATGGTTCTAATATTCTTATCATCTTACATTCTAAGCCATCTTTAGATGATTTTGAGGTTCTAGCCTCTAACAATGGTTCTAGGGTCCTGGCCACTTTGATCCTGGGTTCCTCAGATCTAGCCCACACTCAAGGCTTTTGATCCGTTCTTGTACTTGCAAGATCATAATATGCATGAGCTATGGTAACAAAGGTTTGGGTGAAAGTGTACTATCTAAGTTCTGAACCATGGAGTGGACCTAGCTTAATTCATGACCCTCATCAGTGGTCTTGCTTCAATGCAAGGGTTCTATCCATTACATCGGTGGACTGGATGGGTGCAACACATGGCTTGCTTATATTCAATGGAATGATTTACTGCTCTACATGCTCAAGCCCAACTTGCTACCCACATGGAAATGATGGAAGCATCATTGTGGATAACCTTATAGGGTCCCCTGCCTTGATTACCTAGGTACTTATTTTTCATGTCCACCCTCATGCTAGGAGCTGACCACTGTCAGCCCTCACTCAGCTTCAAAAGCTCTAAAATCCAGCCACCAATGTAACAAGCAACGGAATTATGCGTAGATGAAAGGATCTTGTCACACAGTCTCACACCGCCTTCTGTATCTTAAGTTTCGTGAGTCTTTAGCAATCCACTTTATCACTTCAATCTTAGAGAGAGAGAGAGAGAGAGAGAGAGAGAGAGAGAGAGAGAGAGAGAGTCATATTAACGTCCGCGGAATGCCTTGACGGCATATGGTGTTAGAAGTCATCTCCTGTCCAGTTTTATACACCAGGGCCTTTGTTGTGGGTGTGCCCGCCCTTATGAGGTGTTTTCCCATTTTCCCCACTCTCCGCATTTTTCCCCTATTTTTCCCATTTTTTCTGAGGCTTGGGAGGGGCTGCCAGAGGGTGCCCAAGGGCAGTACAGTGCTGGCCGACTGGGTGTTTATCAGTCGTGGGCACTCTTGCGGCTGGCCGACTGTTTTTGATCAATCGTGGGCACCAGTTTGCTGGCCGACTGCATTTACAGTCGTGGGATCTGTTTCCTCAGTCTTGGGCACTTTAGTGCTGGCCGACTGCCCTTCCAGGGAGGTATATATAGGTCCTCAGCCCCCATACCTCATTTGTATCATTCCCTCGGGATCTTCTTGTGTATATAGAGCAGAGTTTACACGCCTACATCTCTCTCTCTCTTGTGCTGTTTTTTTGCCTGTGTTTTTGCTCGTGTTCCCAGATTTGGTCATCATCTCCGCTACGTATTCTGACATGGTATCTAGAGCCCTAGGCTCTAGATAGGTCTTGGGATTTGTGTGAGCAAGAGGGGGGCTGTTTTGTGGCTGATTGGTGGACTGTTTTGGGCTGATCGGGAAGAGAAGGTGCAAGAGGAAGGCGGGCTGATTTGCTGGACAGCCACTTGCAGGTTTTAGTTCTTCTTTGTTCCCACCCACCCACCCTTTTCAGAGTACATCCCCGCTATGGCAGATCTATTTGAGATGGCCGAGAGACATGTGAAGATCCCGACACTCCCCACGTTCCCGGTGGACTGTCAGTTGGACGGGAACAACTACGGCATATGGAAGGTGATGATGGAATCCGTTCTGGAGTCTTACGACCTCGCCGATTTCGTCGTTGTTGGTGTTTCACGGCCGGAAGTAGAGGAAGGGGAGTTACCGTCGATCCGAAAGGACCGGGAGGCCTAGACACAGATGTGGGATCGTGTCAACGCCAGGGTCCGTTCGTTTATTTTTCTCAACTGCACACCGCAGGTAAATCAATCATGTAAAAGCATATGACGCTGGCCAGAGGTATATGGCAGCATTTGGCCTCACTTTACAGCAGGGTATCGCCCATGAAGAGGATTTCCTTGGAAGTACAGATGCGGGTTATGAGCCCTGCAAAGTCGTCGACGATGCGGGAGCATATTAACAAGCTGCAGGCTCTTCAGCAGGAAGTTCTTCAGGTTGGGAAGGAGATATCGTCAGAGGACATGGCCATCACGTTGCTGTCACATTTGCCCTCTTCGTACTCAGCATTTTACTCGTCTTTGATTACCAGTGGTGGCAGGCTCAGCACCATCACATGGGAGGAGCTTGTGCTCATGGTCCTGGACCAGGAGGAACGATTCACGAACCCTCCTCAGGGTGGAGGTTCGGAGACCTTTACTGGCCAACGGTCGAAAGGCCGTAACTCGGGCAAAGGGAAGGCTTCATCGGAGAAGTCTTCTGAGAAGAAGTCCGACGCTGACCGCGAGAAGTTGAAGGCAGAGAGGACCTGTAATGATTGTGGCGAGAAAGGCCACTATTGGAGGCAGTGTCCCAAGCGGAAGACCGAGAAGGGTGAAGACTCCTCAGCAGCAATCATGAAGACTTCGGCTTTTGTGCACCTGGAGGTGATGGAACCGATGCTTCATTTTCTTCAGGCAGGGAGGAGATTGGAGGACTCTCCGCAACGGATACTCGGGAGTGGATTCTCGATAGTGGTGCTTCCAGGCACATGACTCCTTTCCGTTCCGGTTTACAGGATCTCTGCAAGCTTTCTGGTCATATTCTTACTGGGGATACGTCCACTATCCCAGTTCACAGTGAGGGCAGGATGGAGATAGTTCCTGATGGCAGAGGGGGTAAGCATTCCTCCGAGGTGTTGTATGTTCCGGCACTTGGTTTTCATCGGTTGTCAGTACATCAGGTTTGCAAGACTGGCATACGGGTGGAGTTTGATGAGCATTTTGTTGCTCTCCGGGACAAAGCAACAGGCCAAGTGGTTTGGGAAGGTGGAGTGGAGAATGGAGTTTACAGGCTTTCAGCACTCTCTCTCCCAGGTCCTCAGGGTTGTGATGAGTGGCAGTCTAGTAATGGCTACTCAAGGGTGGATACGCTGCAGGTGCGGGCTTTCCGAGACCAAGTGGTGGATAGCTTGCCAGTAGATAGCAGCAGTTGGCAAGAACTTTCCAGTACTGATGTTGGTAGCTCTTGTGTTCGTCAGTCAGAGGAAGCTGAACAGGTCACTTATGCTCTGATGTCTCGTAGTATTCGGGACATAGAACTTCCAGTAGTTGAGGATGTTCTTTCCACGGGGACCTTTCGGAAAGCCAGGCAGGTGGCAGGTGCTTACTTGCAGGAGGAGGTGGTTTCTCCAGGCTTTTTGGTTCCGGATTCAGAGGGGGTGGTTGACAGGTTTCATCAGGTTTCCAGGACTTGTTTGTGCACCGTAAAACAGGTGTTGATCCTTGTGAGCTGACTCGCCTCCAAGCTAAGTGTCCAACAACTCTATCACGGCCCCTCTAACTATGCTTCTGCGTCCTAACTCACTTCCAAATACACTCAACTGCCCACACAAATGTAGCTTAAAACTACCCCAAACACAGTGCTGCACAGCCTCGCGTAGTCCAACAATCAAACCTTAATCTCTCAGTCACTCAGATTCTCTCTCTCTCTCTCTCAGGGACTATGACATGTCTAAGTCGTTTCGATTGTGCTGCGTTGTGGTTCCTTTTAATCACACTGCCTCTCTAACACTTCTGACACAATTTTCCACACACCACTGCTACTTAACTCACTCACACAAAACTCATGAAAATCTGAACTTTTATTGATCCAATTCTCTCCCTCTTTCCTTTGAAAGCCACTAACATGCACAATCACACACATTCTTTGCAATCAACCATTATGCCAACAAATCAAACTCTCTCTCTCTCTCTATCACTAGCAATGAATAAACAGGCAGCAAAGAGCACCTCTCACCAATCAATTGATAAGCTACTCTCTTTACTTCTCTGTTCACATACACTCTCTCTCACATATTATCATGCAACCACTTTCAAAATAACCACGCTTCATTTTTTATGTGTGTATGTTTACTTTTGCAACGATTTTAAATGTTTTTATAAGTTAATTTAACAGATTCAAGCGCACTAACCAACTGCAATTGGCTTTGCTGCTAGTCCGTCTTCTTCTACGCTCTTTTTCTCGCTTCTTCTCAGGCTCACTTGTTCATTCTCCTTCTCTCCTATCTTCCTCTTCTCATGCGCCTGCAGGCCTCCCCCATCGCGGGTCTTCTCCCCCCTCTTCACACTGCTCCCTTCTCTCCTCTGCCGGCTGGTGCATCCGGGTGGCGCCCCCACCTCTTCTCCTTCCTGCTCATCCTCCTCCATCCGCAGTGCTCGCCATGCATTCGGTTCCTCTTCTCCCTTGGCGCCTTCCCCCCTCCACTGGCGGGTCCCCCCCCCCCCCCCCCCCCCCCGGCGGTTGCTCTCGAGTCCCTGCTGGCTCCTTCTCAACCAACCCATACCTTTTCAAATCCCCCTTTATTTTAATTAGAACTTTATTTATGCATGGCCCCCCTAAGCGCACGACTCCAAACCACCGACAAGCCAATGCGCATGGCGCTTGACGCTTCGCCGTTTGTGAGGTTTGGCACCTAACAAGCCAACGTTCCCTAGCGCTCGTCAATGGCTCTCCATACACATGAGTGCCAACCTCAGGCGGCCAGCATTTCCGCTGGCTTTTGGCCTTAGCCTCATGACTACGACACTCTTCACTTCCAGTAGAGGTGGCCCACCCGGCTACCCCAAGCACAAGGTCTCGACCCCCTTTGTATTACAGGCAGCCAACACCTGGCCATGGCGACTTCGCCTTCCTCCTGCACACGGGCTCTGTCCATCCATAGTTGGCCCGACTTCATGCTGATGCGCAGGCTCAACACGGGCTTGGCTCCCACCTCGCTATGGCAACACCTCCTCCATGTGGTGCGGCCATTTCCTCTTCGTGGGGTTTGGCATCTCCCTTGCCAACCTTTGTAGGCACTTCATGCCAGCTACCACATGGAGAACGGCTCCATCATGTAGCCGGCTCCTTCGTGTTGCATAGGTGCCGCTCCTCCATGTCCTTCGTGGGGTCTCTCCATGCACATCGGCCATGCGCAGACGACTAGCCCAATCCGTCGGGCTTGGCCTACGCGCAACAGCCAGCCCTCCTCCTTCTACGTGCAGGCAGCCAACCCGCCTTCTCCATGCGCAAGGGTTCGGCCTCCGCTGTGTTACACTGACAGCCCAGGCGCAAGGCCCATGGACCGGCCTCTCTTACGTGCTCTCAACACCCGCCATCGCTGGCCATCGCCCGCCGTTGACCACAGAGGCCTCCGTCACCTCTTGCGTGTGCCCCCTCCTTGTGATGCGCAGGCGGCCAACTTCCATAGAAGACGCACACACCCATACTCTCTCTTTATGTACAGAATTAACAAACAAACCAACGTGCAGGCTTACCTCCTCCTCCTCCTCCTCGTGTTCTTCACGCCAGCCAGAGAAAGAAGCGCTTCCTCTCTCTCTCTTCTATTTTATTCTCTCAAGAGGGTACCAACGGGTGCTAAAACTACCCACCCCTCCATTTTTTATTTGAACCTTTTCATTTCTAAGCACATTAAGGTCTCCAAACTTACGTTCCCACCTAACTATACTAACCCTCGTTCTCTTCCCCTCGATCTCTCTCTTCTCTCTACCCACTTACATACAACCTCCTCTTTATGTACAAAATAATATTAATCGTCACCATTCCCATGCAATGTGCTTACACCAATGCATAACATCGACCATCATGATGCATGCAAATACCATGACATTCCACACACATATGCTTTCAAATACCATGAAAATGCACCTAAAATAACCACAATTGACCCTATTTAAACCCTAAAAATTGCTAAAAATGACTTCGATCCAGGGGTCATCATTTTTCCCACACTGAAATGTGAGCGTCCTCGCGAACATAGCAGCAACTTCACTTCACAGCTTCCCCCACACTTAATTTCTTCACCATCACTGCCTAGCATCACATCTCCACTTCATCACTCTGAAACAATCACCAACCATACACTAGAATTATATCGTACCAAATAAACAAACAAAAACAAAAACAAACCTTCAACACCTTCACATTAGTACACATAAATGAGTGAATGAAAATCCAAGTTGCAAATATCACTACAAGAACTTATATAACACTAACCAATGGATAAACCAAAAAGGTTTATTAAGCAAACATCAAATCCCAAAAAACAGTAAAAATTAGCAACTATCACAACATCCTGACTATGTCTATAATATTTTCACTTTAACAAATAGAAAACAACCCATCCATAACTACAAAACTCTAGGAAAACTACCTTCCACTCACTTTCATATTTCATAAAGACAATAGTAGCACAACTAACCATGGAAGTCATTGCCTGATTGAAATTCCCTTATATCAAAACCATGCCTTTCTCGTTTCAATTTTTTTCTCTGTTAAAAAAAAAAAAAAAACCAAATATACACCACAATGGCAACCACCCCATATGAAACTAGGCTGCGATTCTCAGACCTTGCCACCCAGCTAGGTTGACTCCACGAACCTACCATGCTCACATGGCGATGGCTATCCCAAAACAGCCCAAGGCATCGGTTTAGAGTATTGACAACCCTGCCAGCATGACTCGCCTCACCTACCAAGAACCATTAAGGCGATAGACCACATATACCACATACATACATTTGAATTTTTATTTTTTTTCCTTCCTCTTTTTTCTTCTTTTTTTTTTCCATCATTTTTCAAAGACAATGATTTGAAAACCCTTCCCAGGCTCATCATGAAAATCGAGACTATTATGGTCATTATAACCCAGGAATAAGGGAGAAAAGTTCCTTCCACTAGAGTTCTTAAGCACTTCCAAGCTGTTACCTACCATTAAAGAGAAAAAATATAGTCAATGCAGCACATGCCTAGTTAAGATGAATGTGGTAATGACCAATTTCTACTACAGAGCTCAGCAAGAAACTCATAGAATTAGTATCCTTGACTAATAAACCCCAAATCTTTCCAAAAGAAAGAATCATATAAGTCAAGTACCAAGCAATTGCAACTGGATTAACACAACTCACAATCCCCATTATTACACACACCATGCAAGTGATACCAAAAAATAACCAAATATATTGGAGAAAATACACCTGTGGAACACTGCATATCCTCTGAGTAGCAAAAATTGCATGTCCAGAAACAATCTTCAATACTATGATATCATTGTTCCCAAGTTACTCCCCCATCTCCTTGCACCTAGCAATGCAAAAATACAAAGAAAATACCATATCTGCACATACTAACCATTCAAGCAATTAGCTTACAACCTCCAAGAAACATAATGTACCTAAAATTAAAAACAAACAAACACAAAAAACCAATCCACATGCAAACCAAAACAAATAACAAAAACACACAACAAATCACACAAACAAAACAATTGTTTCTTTTTAAAGTTTTTTTTTTTGAAATAAATAACAAGAAAAACAAAACTAATTGACATCATGGGACTCAGAAAAAAACGGTGCGAAAACTCACAGGCACATTCACTACACCAAAAGGCAAAAGTTGAGGTGTCACCCCATGGCCCTCTGTCTCGTTTAAAAGTACAGCTCTCGAAACAAAACTACTCTCTCTAGGTATAAGTATCCGATACAAGCCATGAGGAAGGCCAAAGCCCAAGCCGTCATCCTTATCCTCCTCATCAAGATAGTCTACCACAACATCTTTAGGATGAAAAGAATCATCCGAAGAATCATTGGACGCATCGGTTAAGGTGTCCATACCTGAACCAAAAATCTCTAGCGCAATAACGGCCAAAGATTGGGCCATGCGACCAAAGTCGCTCTCGGCAATTGGAAGAGATTTCCCGGCAGCCAACCATCGAAACAACCATTCCAACTCATCAACCCAATCAGGGTCTACAACTAATACTAAAATACCATCCCACCCAAACCAAACCACATAAGGATGAAGAAAATAAAACAAAGCATTGAGAGAAAACTCCATACCACCTGTATGAAAGAAAATCGAATCGATCGCACCAAAACCTGATAAACCCACCAATCCCATCAAAACAACACAAAATAATAAAGAGCAAAACTCATGTGAAAAATATACAATGAACCAACTTGACCCACGTAATTACCAACTTAAACAAAATAATGTTTCACCCTAAGACCATTAACACGAAAAGGAGCTATTACAGCATCAGGGTCTTGGACAATCAAAGAACCATTATTAAAGGCCTCTAGCACCTTGAAAGGGCCTAACCACCTCATTTGTAATTTGCCAGGAAACTTATAATATCGATTGTCATAGACTAAAACCTGATCATTCTTTTGAAACTCCCTCACCTTAATGTGACGATCGTGCCAAGCCTTTCGTCTATGTTGCATCGCCTCAACATTTTGCAGAGCCGTTAAACGTATCTCATCCAACCTCACCAAGGTCAGTAATCGAGCCTCTAAAGATTCCTTCTCACCTAGTCTAGATTCCAAGGCAACGCGTAATGTGGGTATTTCCTTCTCTATTGGGAAAATTGCTTCTGTACCATACACTAGAGTGAAAGGTGTATTTTGAGTCGTAACCTTAAATGTAGTACGGTATGCCCACAAAGCCTCAAACACTCGCTCATCCCAATCGCGTCGATTTTCCGATACTGTCTTGGTTAAAATCGTTCCCAGTATTCGATTGGTCACCTCCACTTGACCATTAGCTCGAGGATAATATGGAGTGGATTTTCGATGCTTGATTTTGTAAAGTTCCGTTAATTCCGTAATAGTCTCATTTAAAAAATGAGAACCACGATCACTCACCAACTCCAACGGACAACCAAAATGAGTAATGCAGTTTAACCAGATTCTAATGGCATCTTCCAATCAGCAAGCAATTATACATGCAAATGCGTCACACCAAAATCATAACAATCACGCCACAATATGCAATGATTTATGTCTTAATGCAGCTAAGATGACCCATGCAGATCCCAAATAGTCCCCAAAAGTTACAAATTTGTGCCAAATCCAAGGGTCTACATTCCTCCCCCACTTAAATGTGAAGTCGTCCTCAACGAACAAACACTGGCACTGATCACTGATCATGACTTATTAGAACTTAACCATCTGGATGAGAGTAGTGGCCCATGGACGTACTCTCAATCAAGAGGTCAAGAACTAAAAAGACATACAGAACAATCATGGAAAGCTTAAACCGCCGCTGCTCCTCTGCATCGCTGCAGCACCTCAGCGTGTTTTTAAAAAATACTCTCCCCTTCTCAATTGCGAACGTCCTCGTGAGCACCTGAAAAACAAAAACACTTCCATAGTAAAAATGCTCAGGATAAACCACAAAAATACACCAAAATATCACAAATCTCAAGCCCATAAGGGATAAGTCACCAAGCATCAAATAAAAGTAATCTCAGTACTCTAAACCAACACCTCGCATAATAGCAACCACTTCCTCAGTTGGAAAGGTCAACAAATCAAAAATTGTGAGCTAGACCAGTCATAACCCTCAATAGGAAAGGTAAGGTCAACCATTAATGTGACCATAGTCAACTTGCTAAGTCTAGATAATTATGTTATTGCTGTTTAATCGCGAGAGCTATCAATGCTGGACTCAGGTCTGAAAAGAGGCTATTTCCCAAAAAACGCCCAATTCCAAATATGATAAAGGCAATCACTCTAGTGATGGTCATCGCCTGATTTTATTCCCAAGTACAACATACATACATATACCACATCACAATGGCGACCATCCTAAGATAGAACAGGCATCGACCCTGGTTCCTCATTATCCACAAGGCCTTCTCCAGGAATCTACCAGTCTACCCTAGGCATGGCTATCCCGCACCAACCCAAGGCATCGGCTCGGGGCCCTAGCAAAGCTAGAGGGACTCCCCCCACCTACCAAAGACCAGTACGGCGATAGACCCACAACACAACATGCAATTTTTTTTAAATATTTTATTAGTTTTTTTCTTTTTTTTCCTTTCTTTTTTTTTTTTCCATTTCTTTTGGATTTGTCTTTTCGTGAGTTTTTTTTTTTGGTATTTTCCGGTCACGATGTGTCTTTCCTTTTTTTTTTCTTTTGTTTTTTTTTTTCTGACATACATAAAGAACTGGCAAACCAAACATTCCCCTTCCCAAGCTCATCACACAGTGAAACATTCCTTTAGAATACCAGAAATCAGGTGTTAAAGAGGATTAAGCCCACTAGAAAGACCAGACACTTGCCTATACAAGCTACATCCATCGGATTAAGAGCATAACCACAACTATCAAGCATTAGAAAGCACTATGTTCACATTAAAAGAGGATCTCCACCGTACCCAATGTAGTCAATATCTAGCTAGGTCACAACTTATGATTGGTAAACCGAACCAAAAGAGGAGGTGGAGTCAAGACTATAGCAGGTCGTAGCCTAGAGTGCAGAAATCACCCTATTTAATAACCAATGACTTAATCACTTCTCTCAATAACAAGCATGAATTGACCAATTTTTTTTTGAATTAAATCATGTGAACATTGGAAAGGAAACACCTGTTTATTTGCCTTCATTGGTTTCTCATCAAGCAAGCTTCAATAGCCATCAACACATATCCTCAGCAGCTACAAGCAAAACACCAGCTCTCTGAAGTCCTGAATATTCCTGCAAAATAGGTAAGACCACACCCTTCCCTAACATAGGGTATTTCCTCTCACACTTGATTGGGAACTCTTACAAGCTAACTGTCGAAGAAGACTCTTCACTATGCAGCATCGATCACACAACCTCTCCTTTCTTAACCTCTCCGTTCTTAGGGCTCTTAGCTTATATATCCATCAACTCTCAACTTCACTTCTGCACTCTTCACGTCGCTTGCTCCATCTACTTATCAATTCACTCCTACAAACTTCTCCTCCTCACCACTCCTCACGCTCCAACTAGTAACAACTCCCCATATCTTCTTCATTTCTCAGTCAAACATATAAATTGGAAAAATCAACCTCGACACTTAGTCTTTCAAAAGCTCCCACTCTTTATGAAAGAGAAATCACACATCTCGCTTACAAGCACCACCATAAGGACTACCCCCAACAAAGAATTAGCATATATCTCCTTCCTCTCTCATGATCTCCAACAAACTCCATCTCTCCATCGATGTCATGTTTTTTTTTTTTTTAATTTTGTTTGTTTTTTTAGTTTTTTTTTTCTTCATGGATTGCAGGCATCTACATGCTACAGTCACCTACTTCTGTTGCAAAGAGCTTCAGTGTCCTAGACATAGACCATGCCTCTACCACAAGCATCTATATGTCATCCAACCACCTACTCTCAAACAAACGCTACAGTTCCCTACACATGGGTCATGCCCGCTCCACTTCACACATTTTTTCACTTGTTATGGCTTACAAGCATCTATACATCTTTCAGACACCTAATCTTTAGTAAAAACCCTCAGCATCCTACACATAGACCATGTCCTTTTGACAAACATATGTAATTCAGACAAGAGCTCACTAAAACAACTACAGTGTCCTAAATGTCGACCATGCCCTAACCACTATGCACATTATATCTCTAACGATGCACAGCTTTTAGTTTCACGGCTCTCTTCTCTCCACATGATCTAGCAATATGGCCTTCTATACCACACTGCCTACACTTCGGTCGATATTTTGACTTCAAAATCCTCTCTTCATTCCTTCTGGATACCTCTTCACATTCTAGGGCAGATGGACTCTCCTTTCTTACACTCTCAATACTATCAGGTCTATTGCTCACTTCTCTCCATTGTTCACCCCAAGAATCACTATTGGCTTTGGGCACTACACTTACGTTCTTCTTTACACATGATTTAGCAATGTGGCCAAGATCACCACAACGCCTACACCTAGGTTGACTTTTAGGCTTAGCATCACCCTCTTGATCAACTCTGAATTCTTTGCTATCTTCTGAGGAGAATTGAATCCCAACATCCACACTAGCATGCCTTTTAATCACTTTACTTCCATGCTTATGGCAACAATTCATATGGGCTATTGATACACATATCTCACCCTCCGCTTGCCTCTCACGACTATAGGAACCTAGGTCTCTTGATGCAATTGTTTTATACTTGTCAAGCTCCTCTCTCAAGGCTCTAACATATGCACTCATCACGGTCATTTGGTCCCTGTGGTAGCTACGGTCACGCTCAAGCATTTTACACATTTCACTTATCTCATCTTTTAGCTGTGGCACCTCTTGCAATAGATAACCACTCACTAGACTGGCTAGCTCTCTAGTTTACCTCACCGTCAAATGGGCTTGTTCTTTCTCTATCTTCATTAAGGACATCTTACCAAGGTATTCTCTTATCTCCTTGTCAGGATCAAATGTTGATTGGCTAGAACCATCTTACCAAGTTATTCTCTAATCTCCTTGTCAGGATCAAATGTTGATTGGCTAGAACCATCTTCCATAAAATCGCTCTCGTGCCGTTCCTCCATAGTCATTTCGGTTCTCTCTCAAGTGGCCACAATCTCTTCACTCAAGAACACCATATAGTCTCTAGGTAAAGTTTGCTCTGAGGCCACTAGTACTAGGTCACTCATCAACCCAACCTCATCTAAGATCCATCAATGGAAGTACTCTCATAACAAGTCCCTAGACTCATAGTCCTCTGACATCTAGACCAGAGTTGGAAGCATGCAAAATATATTCATTGGGATTACCCATAGCCTATCAAAGACTAGCTCCCTCCCGGCGAACGCACCAAAAAATGACTCGCCTCCAAGCTAAGCGTCCAACAACTATCACGGCCCCTCCAACTATGCTTCTGCATCCTAACTCACTTCCAAATACACTCAATTGCCCACACAAATGTAGCTTAAAACTACCCCAAACACAGTGCTGCACAGCCTCGCGTAGTCCAACAATCAAACCTTAATCTCTCAGTCACCCAGATTCTCTCTCTCTCTCTCTCTCTCAGGGACTATGACATGTCTAAGTCGTTTCGATTGTGCTGCGTTGTGGTTCCTTTTAATCACACTGCCTCTCTAACACTTCTGACACAATTTTCCACACACCACTGCTACTTAACTCACTCTCACACAAAACTCATGAAAATCTGAACTTTTATTGATCCAATTCTCTCCCTCTTTCCTTTGAAAGCCACTAACATGCACAATCACACACATTCTTTGCAATCAACCATTATGCCAACAAATCAAACTCTCTCTCTCTCTATCACTAGCAATGAATAAACAGGCAGCAAAGAGCACCTCTCACCAATCAATTGATAAGCTACTCTCTTTACTTCTCTGTTCACATACACTCTCTCTCACATATTATCATGCAACCACTTTCAAAATAACCACGCTTCGTTTTTTATGTGTGTATGTTTACTTTTGCAACGATTTTAAATGTTTTTATAAGTCAATTTAACAGATTCAAGCGCACTAACCAACTGCAATTGGCTTTGCTGCTAGTCCGTCTTCTTCTACGCTCTTTTCTCGCTTCTTCTCAGGCTCACTTGTTCGTTCTCCTTCTCTCCTATCTTCCTCTTCTCATGCGCCTGCAGGCCTCCCCCATCGCGGGTCTTCTCCCCCTCTTCACACTGCTCCCTTCTCTCCTCTGCCGGCTGGTGCATCCGGGTGGCGCCCCCACCTCTTCTCCTTCCTGCTCATCCTCCTCCATCCGCAGTGCTCGCCATGCATTCGGTTCCTCTTCTCCCTTGGCGCCTTCCCCCCCCCCCCCCCCCCCCCCCCCCCCCCCCCCCCCCCGTGTTGCTCTCGAGTCTCTGCTGGCTCCTTCTCAACCAACCCATACCTTTTCAAATCCCCCTTTATTTTAATTAGAACTTTATTTATGCATGGCCCCCCTAAGCGCATGACTCCAAACCACCGACAAGCCAATGCGCATGGCGCTTGACGCTTCGCCGTTTGTGAGGTTTGGCACCTAACAAGCCAACGTTCCCTAGCGCTCGTCAATGGCTCTCCATACACATGAGTGCCAACCTTAGGCGGCCAGCATATCCGCTGGCTTTTGGCCTTAGCCTCATGACTACGACACTCTTCACTTCCAGTAGGTGGCCCGCCCGGCTACCCCAAGCACAAGGTCTCGACCCCCTTTGTATTGTGCAGGCAGCCAACACCTGGCCATGGCGACTTCGCCTTCCTCCTGCACACGGGCTCTGTCCATCCATAGTTGGCCCGACTTCATGCTGATGCGCAGGCTCAACACGGGCTTGGCTCCCACCTCGCTATGGCAACACCTCCTCCATGTGGTGCGGCCATTTCCTCTTCGTGGGGTTTGGCATCTCCCTCGCCAACCTTTGTAGGCACTTCATGCCAGCTACCACATGGAGAATGGCTCCATCATGTAGCCGGCTCCTTCGTGTTGCATAGGTGCTGCTCCTCCATGTCCTTCGTGGGGTCTCTCCATGCACATCGGCCACGCGCAGACGACTAGCCCAATCCGTCGGGCTTGGCCTACGCGCAACAGCCAGCCCTCCTCCTTCTACGTGCAGGCAGCCAACCCGCCTTCTCCATGCGCAAGGGTTCGGCCTCCGCTGTGTTACACTGGCAGCCCAGGCGCAAGGCCCATGGACCGGCCTCCCTTACGTGCTCTCAACACCCGCCATCGCTGGCCATCGTCGCCGTTGACCACAGAGGCCTCCGTCGCCTCTTGCGTGTGCCCCCTCCTTGTGATGCGCAGGCGGCCAACTTCCATACAAGACGCACACACCCATACTCTCTCTTTATGTACAGAATTAACAAACAAACGAACGTGCAGGCTTACCTCCTCCTCCTCCTCCTTGTGTTCTTCACGCCAGCCAGAGAAAGAAGCGCTTCCTCTCTCTCTCTCTTCTATTTTATTCTCTCAAGAGGGTACCAACGGGTGCTAAAACTACCCACCCCTCCATTTTTTATTTGAACCTTTTCATTTCTAAGCACATTAAGGTCTCCAAACTTACGTTCCCACCTAACTATACTTCGTTCTCTTCCCCTCGATCTCTCTCTTCTCTCTACCCACTTACATACAACCTCCTCTTTATGTACAAAATAATATTAATCGTCACCATTCCCATGCAATGTGCTTACACCAATGGACAACATCGACCATCATGATGCATGCAAATACCATGACATTCCACACACACATGCTTTCAAATACCATGAAAATGCACCTAAAATAACCACAATTGACCCTATTTAAACCCTAAAAATTGCTAAAAATGACTTCGATCCAGGGGTCATCATGAGCAGTGTGATGTCTCTGTGACTCAGAAGCTGTATGGTTCATTGATCGGGTTGATGGACACCAGATTGGACGAGAGCTTCCTGATGAGGTGGTTGAGCTCATGGTTGCGGATGTCTCTTTGGGAGGCAGGATTGCGTTTCCTGTGGTTTCTGCGGCATGCGAAGGATCATAGACTCTTTTACACAGGAGGGGGATTGTTGGATGGAGTCCGACTCCATGGTTGGAGTGACTCAGTTTGGGGAGGAGATTCGGACACGAGGGGGTCTACTTATGACCTAGGAGCAGTTTTTTGGAGCAAGAGGAGGTTACATTGCAGGTTTGGGCTTCCACTGGAGGAACCCATGGTCATCCAGAGGCACGTTGTTCGTGAACAGATCATTGCTGATGACATCTTGTGGAGTTCTGTTCGACGGAGGACAGTACGGTGGACCTCTTCACGAAGTCGCTCTCTCAGGATTTGCTCAGGCGGCACCCCAGCTCCCAGTGGTTGGTTACACAGCCAGGAGCTGAAAGGGAGTGTTAGAAGTCATCTCCTGTCGAGTTTTATACACCAGGGCCTTTGTTGTGGGTGTGCCCGCCCTTATGAGGTGTTTTCCCATTTTTCCCCACTCTCTGCATTTTTCCCCTATTTTTCCCATTTTTTCTGAGGCTTGGGAGGGCTGCCAGAGGGTGCCAAGGGCAGTACAGTGCTGGCCGACTGGGTGTTTGATCAGTCGTGGGCACCAGTTTGTTGGCCGACTGCAGTTATGCAGTCGTGGGACCTCTTTTTTTTTCTTCTTTTTTTTCTTTTTTCCCGAGAAAAGATCCTTTCATTAGTTATATAAAAACGCCCGTAGGGCTACAAAAAATCTCTCCTGCCCATAAGAGAAACAGAGCAGTGAATACAACATGGCAGCCCGGGAGACTCTCCCTAGGTGTTGCAAAATACAAGCATCAGTACAGAGGACTGAGAGGCTAAATCATACAATAGGGGAGGGGAAGAGCCAAACAGGTGGCCTGTAGTGCCAACGGGGGGATCCCGTGTGTAAGGTGTAGAAGGGGCCACAACGCCAAGTGGTGTGAAAGTCCTGGCGCCGCAAGATCGCCTCATCCGAGTCTCCCCGGATGCGGTCGTACTGTCCTCGCAGGGTGTGGATCAACTCCTGCCAAATCCCCCGTACAATCTCTGCGGGTGGCTCCAATCTCCCCTCAAAGGCCGTAAAGCACCGGGCCCTCCAGGTGAACCAGATGGTGAGGCTGCTGAGGAGCTCCCATCGTAAATCCTGCTCCTGTGTCCAGCTGGCGGACGAGAAATCCGGTGCCGGAACCAGGCGAGGCTGGCCCCTAATAAATCTGATGGCCTGACTGCCCTGCTCCATCTCATAGCCCATAGCAGGCCCTGACGAAGTCGACCAAGCAGCGGCACCCCACGTAAACATACCCTCTGGAGAGAGGGGATCCAGAATACGCAGCATCCGCAGCCAAATCTACTGCGCCTGAGGGCAATCCCAAGGGCAGTGTCTCTGTGTCTCCATAGGGTGGCCGCATCGGACGCAGGCCGCCGGAAGACCGCTGTAAACAAGCCAAGTGCCAATTGCTGAGCCCTTGTGGGCGACCAGCCACTGAAAAGTCGAGATCCTGCGGGCCTGTCGACTAGCCCAGAGCTGAGCCCAAAAATCCTCCAGGAACTCCTGTGAGAGTCCCTGTAGCCGCCAATGCCCCGTTGCCGCTGGAGAGACCGTCCTCCTCGCCGTCAAAATATGTCGCCCCAGCCGAACAGTATACTGGAAAAAGGTAATCTCTGTGGCCTCAAGGGATGCATAAGGATCATGCCACTCGTACTCCCCGGGGTCCCACTGTAGCCGGGCCAAGGGGCGCGCTGCATATGCCCATATGCGCCAATCCGGGAGCACATCAGCAGGATCGGGGTCTATATGCCACTTCCGAGAAGTGGCGGCCACTACCCGAATCCTCTGAAAGGTGCACTCTGCAACCAAAGGCGACTCCACCTCCACTCGCTGGAGTCTGCCCTCATCCTGAATCTCATAGTAGAGGCAACTGCCATCCTCAGTGCAAGCTCTGACAGCAATTAGGATCTCCAACTGTGTAAAGGCCCCCATCCATGGGGTCACTGGCTCGAGAGGCGTGAACCACTCCTCTGTGAGTGCCTCCTGAATATCATCTCTCATAATCAACCCCCCTCTGAAGTGACTCAGCCTCTCCACCTGGATCTCCTCTGGGAGACTGCAGAAGGCCTGCCAGTCTCCAAAACTACGAGCTGGGCCTGCCGCTAAAGGCCCCCAGGCTAAACGAGGCCGAGAACCCAGCATATGACCGTGCTCTGTGCGAACCGCTGGGCTCCAGATGAGCGGCTGTCTGGCCCGCTCCTCAACACAAGAAAGAGGTCGCTGAGAGAGCCCCGGTCTCAGCAGCTCCCAAGCTCTCAGGATACTCAAAGCAAATCTGTCCTCCCATCCTCTACTGAGGCCTGTCCTCCTCATCTCTATGAAGATTCAGCGAATCTCTGGTGCCCAAGTGCCCCCTGCCGGGGGCGCCCGAGCCTGCAGCCGCTGCAAGAGCTCTTTCCAAGGCTCAGCGCCTGGAAGCAACCCCCGAACAATAAGCTTCCCCAATAAGGCTCTGCTCTGATCGACTGGATCTATAATTCCCAAACCTCCCTGAGCCAGCGGAAGTGTAATAACTGCCCATGCAACCTTTGCCCGAGCTGGCTGACCGTCCCGCCCAGACCACAGAAAGTTCCTCATCAGCCTCTGTACCTGGCTGATGCAAGAGCTCGAGAAGATCCAGCAAGACGTAATGTACCACATGGTTGCTAACAGCACCTGATTTGCCACGACCACCCTCCCAGCCAAGGATAGTCGAGCTGTACTCCAATACAAAAGCTTCTTCCGAATGCTCAGAAGAAGCGGGGCAATCTGCTGCTTAGGTGACAAATCTAGGCCAATCTGGCATCCCAAATACCGCACTGTTGTGCCTGGAGGAATCCATCTAAAACCGGGGTTCGGGCTCCATGCCGGAGTGGGAGCACTACTGATCCAAAAGGCCACTGTCTTGCGCCAATTGATCAATGCTCCCGAAGCTGCACTAAAAACCTGGAGCGACTGCTCTGCCCGAAGAAGATTGGCCTCTTGGCCATGCAAAAATAAGCCCGTGTCGTCTGCAAACTCAGCATCAAGTAGGTCCTCCCCCCGGACTGGGAGCTGAAGTCCTCTCAAACCAACCTCCTCTGCCGTCAAATACATGCTCATAGCCTCCGCAAAGAAGAGAAAAAGAAAGGGGGCGAGGGGACACCCCTGACGGACTGATCTGGTCAGCTCAAAACTCGGCCCCCGTCCTCCTGCAATCAGCACCTGGCTGCGAGCTGTGGAATATAGAGCCGCCACCCCTCTGATCCATCCTGGCTCAAAGCCCAGGCGAAGCATAGTGCCCTCTAAGAAACCCCAATCAACTCTATCGTATGCCTTCTCAAAATCGAGAAGCATCACGACCAAGTCCTCGCCAAGAAATCTAGCTCTGGTCGTCGCCTCCTAGAAAGTAAAGATGTTGTCAAGGATACTGCGCTCCTTGACAAATCCTGTCTGAGTAGCATGAATCAACTCCCCCAGGAAGGGCTGGATCCTCAAACTCAAGGCCTTTGCTAAGACCTTGTAGACAGTATTGAGGATCGTAATAGGCCTCCGATGCCGAATATCATCTGATACTCCCTCCCCCTTGGGGATAAGATAGATCAAGCCCTCTGAAAAGCTCTGCGGCATCACCCCAGTGCCCAAAACATGCTGACAGCCCCTGCGGAGGCCTGGCCCCAAAAGGTCCCAATAGCGCATAAAAAAGGCCGGTGTCAATCCGTCCTCCCCTGGGCAACTATGTCGCGGCAGGAGCCTCAAGGCCTCGGCAAGCTCAATCTCTGAAAGAGGTGCACCAAGAACTGAACGCATGCGATCTGTGACCCTCCTCTGCACATGGGCCCACACAGTCTGTCTGCAAGCATCTCTGTCCTCAGTGGCTGGCTCCTGCTGAAAGCAGGTCTCTATAAAATGCAGTGGCAATGGCTCTGATCTCCCTGGGCTAAGTAGCTACCGAACCATCCGGTCTACCAAGCTGACGGACTCCTGCCCGAGCATGGTGGGGTCCAGTGATCTCAAAAAACTCACCAGTCACTCTATCACCAAGTTGCGTCCACTGAGAGGCCTGACGACGATAGTAAAACTCATGTCTCTGCTCCTCTGCCTCTCTAACCTCCTGGCGTGCCTGGCTCAGCTGGGACGCCAACCACTCACATGCCGGCTGCTGCTCCTGGAGGCGCTGTAACGAGGCTAGGCTGCGTCTCAGCCGATGCTCCCTCTCGCGAATCTCTCCCAGCTGTGTCAAAGCTGCAGCGTGCAGAAAAGAGCTAAGCTCGATGAGTCCCTGGGCACACTGGCCTGCTGCATCCTGGTCAGAGCACTGACTATCATGCCAGATCCTCTCAATGTCCTCAGCGAGACTGGGATCTGTAAGTACCCTCTCTGGGATCCTCAACTGCAAGGTGGGCTCCCGTGTCCTCTCCTCCCATGTCAGGATAACTGGCGCATGATCTGAAAATGAGGTGCCAGCGAGAATGCCGACGGAGCCCCCTCGCTCCCCTAACCAGTCGCCCACATAAAAGCGATCAATCCGTGATAGATTAGTCCCTCCCTGTCGGCGATCCGACCGAGAGAAACTCAGACTGTCCTGAGAACGGGAGAAGGCCCCATGCTGCCATGCATCAGTGATCCTCAGTGTCATGCAAAACCGGTCCCAAGCTGCAAGCTCCGTGCCGTGCACTGTAACATGACTGCCTCCTGAAAAGATGCAGGGGGGAAGAGAGCTTGAGCTCTTGCAAGCACACACACACACTCACAAAACCCTAATAGAGAACACACAAGGTGAGAGGCTGAAAATCTTCTTCTCCTCTACTCAACACTCAACACACCATATACAAGATAAGAGTACACTAATATGAAAGGTACTCAACCAATACATACACGGGTTCTCTATAGTGTGAACCCGACTAAATGAGCTGGCGCTATAACTATGCCAGTCTCTAGAATGGCTGTCACACAGCCTGTCATCCCACTGGCCGCATATCACCCAAGATCTCACCAATCATGCCAGTGGTGTAAGTGTGGGGCCTATCCCCCAGGCGGGTCATCAGTGGCCACCGCCTCACTAGACGAGCTCGATATCTCAACAGTCCCCCTCGAGCTCAACTCCATCTCATGTACACCAAGCGAAGCCCTGAATCTGCGGAGCTTCTCTGTACCCAATGCTTTGGTGAAGATGTCAGCTACCTGATCCTCTGTGCTGACATAAACAAGGTCAAGGTCTCCTGCCAAGACCTTCTCTCTGACGAAGTGGTAGTGGACCTCTATGTGCTTCGTACGAGCATGAAAGACTGGGTTCCTGGCCAACTGTATACTGCTAATGTTGTCACAGAAAATGACAACTTGTCTATCCACCGATAGACCCAAATCTGCAAGTAGCTTCCTCAACCAAGCTACCTCACATGCTGCCATAGCAGCTCCTCTGTACTCGGCCTCTGTACTCGATAGAGCAACCGTAGGCTGCTTCTTGCTGCTCCAAGTCACAGCAGCACTCCCCAAAGAAAACATGAATCCACTGGTAGATCTTCTGTCTGAGATACTACCAGCCCAATCAGCATCTGTGTACCCATGTACACATATCTCTGTCCCAGTCTCATAGAATAGTCCACAATGCAGAGTAGACCTCACATACCTCAGTATGCGTCTCACTGCATCCAAATGCGGTTTCCGTGGAACCTGCATAAACTGACTCACCAACCCAACAGCATAGCTCAAATCTGGTCTGGTGATCGTCATGTAGATCAAACTTCCTACTATGCTCCTGTACATAGTAGGATCCTCCAAGATCTCTCCTGAATCTGCACTCAACTTGCCATTCTGATCTAATGGCACAGAAATAGGCTTACAGCCTTTCATACCATACTTGGACAACATGTCCAAGCCATACTGTCTCTGCAGTAATCCAATACCATGTGGTGACCTAATCACCTCAATGCCCAAGAAATATCTGAGCTCCCCCAGATCCTTCATCTCAAACTTCTGTCTTAGCAAGATCTTTACATCAAAGATCTCTGCATCATGGTCCCCCGTAATGATCAAGTCATCTACATAGATGACAACAAGCACAACTCCTCTATCACCATGTCTCACATACAATGAGAAATCTGCATTGGCTACATGAAAGCCAATAGTGACAAGATATTCAGAAATCTTGTCAGACCATGCTCTTGGTGCTTGTTTTAAGCCATACAAGGCTTTCTTCAACCTGCAAACATGCTCGGGGTGACCCACATCCTCATAACCAGGTGGCTGCAACATATACACCTCTTCTTGCAAATCCCCATGCAAGAATGCATTCTTTACATCCATCTGATGTAAAGACCATTGCTTTGACGCAGCCACTGCTATCACAACTCTCACCGTTGCCATCTTGGCAACTGGGCTGAAAGTTTCCTCATAATCAATGCCATATGTCTGCGCATATCCTTTGGCTACCAATCTAGCCTTGTACCTGTTTATGCTCCCATCACTGTTATGTTTAACTTTGTACACCCACTTGCATCCAATGGCTTTCTTGCCTTCAGGCAATTGCACTAAATCCCAAGTTTCATTTCCATATAGTGCATCCATCTCCTCATCCATGGCTTTCTCCCAATTCACATTTCCAACAGCCTCATCAATGCATGTGGGTTCAACAACCTGCACAACCTTTGCCATATATGCATAGTGATGTGCCACATAACCATCATATGTAAATCTCTGCACAGGGTTCTTCACTCTCCCTGATCTTCGCAGCTTTTCATTCATGGCTTCCATAGCCTTCTTTACACCAGGTGTTCTCATAGCTGGGATCCCAACCTCCTCATCAAGGCTCATGTCTGAGCCACTAGACTCTCCATCAACATGAGAATGCCCTGCATAAATGTCAGGCATACCAAGGGGCTCAACCACTTTCTCTTTTCCTTTACGTGATGTACTAATCACATTTGCAGGGCTGGTATTATGACGCAGCCTGCCACTCCATGGTCTATCAACAGACCCACTAGATGAGGACTCTCCTGGTCCACTCAAGGACTGTGATTGCTGACCTGCATTCTGTGCAACCACACTTCCACTCACATCAGCCCCAACAGCTTCTTTTTCAACAGCATACCAGCTGCTCATCTCATCAAAGACAACATCCCTGCTTACCCTCAACTCACGTGTAGCAGGGTTATAACACCTGTATCCCTTTTGCTCAAGGGAATATCCAATAAACACACATTTTTCAGCTTTCGGATCCAGCTTAGTTCTCAGCTCATCTGGCACATGCACGTATGCAATGCATCCAAAAACTTTCAGATGAGACAAATCTGGTTTTCTGCCAGTAAACCTCTCCTCTGGAGTTACATCATGTATGGCTGCAGTTGGAGTCCTGTTCATGATGTATACTGCTGTAGAAACAGCCTCAGCCCAATAGCAATGCGGCATATTCTTCTCTTCCATCAATGCTCGCGCAATCTCAGCAATGTGCCTGTTTTTCCGCTCAGCAACTCCATTTTGCTGCGGAGTATATCTGCATGTGAACTGTCTCCGAATACCATTCTTCTTCAAAAATTCAGAGAACTCATTGGAGAAGTATTCTCCCCCTCCATCTGACCTTAGGCACTTGACATATTTTCCTGTTTGCTTTTCAACCAAAACTCTGAAATTCTGAAAGTGAGTGAAAACCTCACTCTTCTCCTTCATGAAATATACCCACACTTTTCTTGTGTGGTCATCAATGAAAGTGACATAGTACCTGCAGCCTCCCATAGACACGGTCTTCGTAGGACCCCATACATCTGAATGCACAACATCTAGTGCATTTCTGCTCACATACCTGTTACGTGGAAACACATGCTTTGTTTGCTTCCCAAATTGGCATGCTTCACATATTTTCTGCATACCTTCCACTTTAAATTTTGGCAGCCCTGTCACAATTCCTTTTGTCTGCATAGACTTCAATCTTTGCACATTTACATGTCCAATTCTTTTATGCCATATGTCTGTGTCTGCGACAACTCCTGAACCATTTGCAAACATCGCAGCACTCATTTCAGGCATGTCTACATCCAACGTAAACATTCTGCCCACTCTGTTGCCTTTTGCAACCAACCTGCACTTGTCTTTGAAATCTTCAACATAACACCCATCAGGGTTAAACCGAACCTACAAACCCTGCTCAATCATCTGGCCAACTGAAACCAGATTCTTTGTTATGTTCGGTACATGAAGTACATCTGCAAGGTACTTCACTTTGCCATCCTGCATAGATAATGGCACATCTCCAACGTGGGCAATTGGATGAGCCGTGTCATCCCCTGTTTCCACAAAACCTGGTCTTTCCGGGTTTTTCATCTCCTTGAACCACTCCCCATGACTCGTCATGTGGTTCGAAGCGCCTGAGTCCACATACCATACATTATCTTTTTGTGCTGCATCAACATTTTCAGACATGGCATTCACAACATGCTGCATAACAAACAACCTTTCATTATCCTCATTATTTCTGCTTGAGGATGCATAGTTGTTTTGCTGCACTTTCCCATTTTGCATGTCAGCCTGCTTCTTATAACATTCTGACTGCACATGTCCTGGCTTACCACAATAGTAGCATTCACGTGCATCATTGTACTGCCTTTGCCAATTTCCACGGCCTCTTTGACTCCCCCTGCCTCTGAATTTGCCTCTTCCACCTGCGTGTTGTTGTTGTTGTTGATTTTGGGACTGTTGTTGTTGCTGCTGCTGCTGGCCATAATTCTGATTACCTGTTCGGCCACCTCCTTGACCGCGTCCACGGCCTCCTCTACCTCGTCCTCTTCCTGAACTCGTGTAGAAGGCCTGTTGCTCTGAACTGTTTTTGCTTTGTGAAGACTGTTGGTCTTCACCCAAGCTCTTCTCTTCGATAATCAGCATAGACACCAAATCTGTAAAGTTGGGAATGTTTTCCCGAGTCTGGATAGACGTCTTAAACGCCTTGTATTGTGGCCCGAGACCACGTAGACAGACTTCCACCTTGTCATCATCATCTACTGATACACCAATAGATGCAAGGGATTCCACAATGCCCTTTATCTTCAACGCATAGTCATTCACAGACATGCTCTTTTTCTCGACAGTATGAAGTTCATTCTTCAACTGTATCTTACGTGCCTTGGTATTTGTTTCATAAAGCTTTACCAAGGTGTCCCACGCCTCCTTGGGGGACTTGGCATCCTGAATGTGCCCAATCATGGTGTCCTGTATACTAATGGAAAGCCAATACATTACTTTCCTGGCTCCTTGGTTCCAGTCTTTAAACTCTTTCACATCTGCAGCAGTCGGATTTATATCCGGTATCTCCGGTGCCTCTTCATGCTCACCTTCAATGTAGTCCCAATAGCCTTTTCCCATCAGGAAATTAGTCAGCCTGAACCTCCAAGCATGGAAGTTGTTCTTGTCCAGCTTCTCAGCCACAATCTGTGTTATACCATCATTAGACATCTTGCCAAACACACAATTTTACCAGAAACTGCACTCTGGTTTTTCTGCACAAATGCTGTATTTTCTGCACAGCGGTACTGTAGTACTCTCAAATGTCACAACCAGTGACTTCAATGCACATACATACACCCAATGGCAACTGTAGACCTCTTTGCAGCACCCACAGTGTCTGCACAGTCAATCTGTCTTCCTGCAGTACTTGAAACAGAGTTCTGCAGAGAATCGATGACTTACCTGCAGTGCTCGAAATCGCCTGGTTTCTGAAAAACGGAGGTCCAGACGCGCCCGAAACGCGTTTTTGGCCTGAAAATTTCAGTCCGTAGGACTATTGCTTCACTCCCGCGAAGAAAGCTCCTCAATCGGAGATCGTTTGCCGGTGCCTCCCGTAGAGCTCCCGACAAGGGTGTAGTCACCAACACAAATAGGGAAGAGTAGTTGCAGCTCTTACCCTCGTACCGCTTCCTGTGGTTCTCTTGCTTGCAGCTCAGCCCTTAGCACGAACCAGGCTCTGATACCATGAAAAGATGCAGGGGGGAAGAGAGCTTGAGCTCTTGCAAGCACACACACACACTCACAAAACCCTAATAGAGAACACACAAGGTGAGAGGCTGAAAATCTTCTTCTCCTCTACTCAACACTCAACACACCATATATAAGATAAGAGTACACTAATATGAAAGGTACTCAACCAATACATACACGGGTTCTCTATAGTGTGAACCCGACTAAATGAGCTGGCGCTATAACTATGCCAGTCTCTAGAATGGCTGTCACACAGCCTGTCATCCCACTGGCCGCATATCACCCAAGATCTCACCAATCATGCCAGTGGTGTAAGTGTGGGGCCTATCCCCCAGGCGGGTCATCAGTGGCCACCGCCTCACTAGACGAGCTCGATATCTCAACACCTCCCACCCTATCGGCCGGGTCCTCAAGCATGTTGAAGTCTCCCCCGACACACCAATGTGCGGCCTTTGGCAGTGCATCCGTAACCTGGGTCCAGAACTCTGCTCTGGCACTAGCATGATTAGGCGCATAGACGTTGAGCACGCCCAATAGCTCATCATGCATCCTCAGAATGACATACTGTGCTCTACCAGGCACAATGATCCCTCGATCCACAATGGCCTGCCGCCATACATCTGCAATGACCATGCAAACTCCTCCCTGTCCACCCCAAGGACCAAACCCTGCAGACCAAAAGGTATCCCATCTACCAGGCATCACCGAACCATATCTCCGGATCCTGCTCTCACCCAAGTGGTGCTCCTGCATCATCAAAATATCAATGCTGCCACCAACCAGGCATCTCTGAAGCTCCTGCCTCAAGCAACCTCGATAGCGTATAAAATGTGCTCCGCCCAGGCCCTGTACATTCCATGAGATGATCCTCATGGATGACCTGCTGAGGTAGATGCTGTCTCAGCCGTGCGGCGGGCCTTCGCAAGCGGCTTGGATGGAGAGTAGTCCCCATCCGAGCGGCTGCGAATCTGCCCACCCGGTGTACTGCAAGAATCCCGGATCAGGCGCCAGTGGCTGTGTCCCATGGCGACTGCCTCCCGCTCTGACAGAGCAACCTCGTGTATACATACATATCCAGGGTCGCGTGCTAAGTCTGCCACTATACGCACGACCAAATGACGAATCCCTGAGGCATCCACACTCCCGGGATCCAAGAAAAAATGAGCCAACTCCCAGAGCCGGCCTATCACATCTGTCACCTCCAGGTCGCTCACATGATGAGAAAACTCAACTGCCTGAGTCTTCAAAGTGCTAAGAGCGAGCTCTAGAGTCCACTCCCGGTCGCAAGGGCCACAGAGAGGGAACGAGAAGGCCACTGCTGAATCAAGTGCCTCCTCCCTGCGGGCCGGAGGTATCACTACATGAACTCGGATGGGTGCTGGCTCATGGGGGCCCTCTGCTCCAAAAAGCCGAGTGAAGGCGTAACCGAAAGCCTTCGATCGCTGTCCAACACTGAGGCGACTCAGCCGACTGCGGATAGATGATATCCGTGAAGCCCGAATCGGCATGGTAGGTCTCCTCTGTGGTGCTCGAGCAAGGTCGGTGCTCAGCGCCCTCCGGACTGCGGGCGAGCGAACCCAGTGAGGCTGAGACTGTGGCTGCTGCTGCAGCGGTCTCTGTGCGTGCTGCTGTGACTGTCTCCCTCGGCGGCGCCCCTGTCCAGGCTGCCACTCCGAGGTCTCTGTGGCCTGAGCAGGTGTCCCGGAGGCAGCCTGCCGTGCCGCATCTGTGTGGGCGGGCCATTAGGGGCCTGCTCTGCTGTGGTGAGGGTCGAGGTCTCCTGCGAGGGCAGGCCTTGGCCAGATGGCCGACTTGCCTGCATATGAAGCACTGGTTCGGGAGCCCCGAGAACTCCACTCTCTGATCAATCCATCCCCCCCCTATCCTAGGTAGCTGAATGACCTTAGGAAGGGAGATGTCAGACACCAAAACTCTGACGGAGGGTAGCCCAGCTGCTCTGGCCACCACTGAAGCTGCTGTGGGGCCAGTCTCGAGTACCGAGCCCACCAATGCTCCTAGCCGAGAGAGAAGCGGAAGATACTCCTGGCGGAGTCCAGGGAAGCAAACTGTAATGTGAAAAAGGCGCTCTCCCTGCTCAGTCGCTGCTGGATCAAAGCCATGCTGCCAAGGTCTGAAGAAAGCCCGAGCACCCCTGATGTCAAGGGGACTCATGGCAAGGACCTTGGCCACACTCTGGGCGGTCTCGAACTCGATCTGATAATGTCCCCGGCCCAGAAGCTGTACGTCTAGGATCTTGCCCACATCTGCAAGAAGGCGGGCCTGGAAAAGATCCCGGATCTCCCCTCTGCTGGGGCGAGTGCCAACTATACGGCAAATGGTGGAATGGGCCTGAAGGCGTTCCACCTCTGTGGTGAGGCTCGCTTCCTCTTCCGGCGAAAGAGAAAGCCTGATGGGGGTGTCCTCGGGGGCGGGCGATGAGTCCCTCTGAGGCGAGGCGGGAGGAATCTCCATCAGAGTCTGAATCTCAGGCGTAGGCGAGGCGAAAGCGGAAATCCTGCAAGAAACGGGCTGCACACAGAGAGGCGGAAGACCGGAGGAAAAAGGAAAAGCAAAACCCCCTGGGGGGCGGAAGCCAGCACGAAAAGGGAGGGGGGGGGGATGGCGAAGGAGAAGCCCGGGGGGGGGGGCGGCAGCTGCGCGAAAGAGGGGCGGGGAGGAGAATGCTGCCGGAGGGGGGGGTCGGGGCGTTGCAGAGGTGAGGTGGGCGTGAAGAAGGGGATGGGGCGAGAAGGCGATGAGGCGAGGAGGGAGGGGGCGATAGGGCGAGGAGGGTGCGCAGCAGCGAGGGAGGGGGGGCGCAGCAGCGAAGCAGGCAAAGGGGGCAAGAAAGAAGGGCGGCGGGCAGAGCAACGAGGGAGGGGGGCGCAGGAACTACAGCAGGCGGGGGGGGCAAGAGCAAGCGCAATGGCGGGGGGCGCTGGTGTGTAGGACGCACAAGCAGGGACGGGGCGCAGCTTCAGCCAGTCGTGGGACCTCTTTCCTCAATTGTGGGCACTTTAGTGCTGGCCGACTGCCCTTCCAGGGAGGTATATATAGGTCCTCAGCCCCCATACCTCATTTGTATCATTCCTCGGGATCTTCTTGTGTATATAGAGCAGAGTTACACGCCTACATCTCTCTCTCTCTTGTGCTGTTTTTCTGCCTGCGTTTTTGCTCGTGTTCCCAGATTTGGTCATCATCTCCGCTGCGTATTCTGACATATGGGACCAAAAGACATGACCTCACAATCATTACAATCCACTTCGGGGTGCACTTAGGCGCAAGTGCACATAAGCGCGAACATTGAAAATAAAAATAAAAAGCTAAGGGTCAACTACCATGTGTAATATGAATGCTTGTGGTACGTAGGAGAGAGCTAGCTAGTGGGGTTTAGGCTTCCGGAAGTCTTCAATTATTGCTCTTTCTTCGCGGTAGACACTCTTCAGCTTTTTCTTGCTTGAGGTTGGTCTCTTTCGTATTCATGTGCCTTGACTGCTATTGTAACCTTGGCATTCTTGAGGGCTTGGTATTGAAGTTGTAGGGCATCCATGTCCTTCTTATGAGTGTGGGCTAGCTCCTCTTGGGTGGCTTTGGCTGTCACAAGATCATTTTGAAGCCGATGGACTTCATGTGTAGCTTGTTTGAGCTCTGCTCTTTGCTTGGCATTCTTCTCATGGGCGGCCTAAAGTAGTTTTTAGGAATGACTTAGTTTCTGAATCTCATCCCATATGTATGTATCTCCACTCTTGAGCTCTTATTGTTGCCAAAGGATGTGGTGCTTGGAGTGACATGGTTGATAAGCTCGACCCACCGGTGAGTGTCAACATCGAAAGTACTAAGGGGAGCTACAAAATCTTGGACTAGATCTGGTGGAAAGAGATGGTTCATGAGAGGTCAATCTATAACATTCTTGAGGGTGTCATGGAGGTGGGTATGGGATGCTTCCACGGGTAGAAGGCCGACCAAAGCGGATGTGTTAGATGTTGGAACAATGTAGGAATCGGTGATTGATTTGCGAAGGGCAATTTTGATTTGCCCAACACCATACATCATCCCATGTTTAGATACCCTTTTTGTGCAATTCATGGACATGTTTGTATAAGTTTTTAAAGATATTATTTCCCATTGCCATGGACCAACAATGTTGTCAATTAGAGGTATTGATGTCATGGGTGGAGGTTTTGGAGAGGCTAGGGTTCATATTTGTGAAGAGAATGGGGACTCTGGTTCCTTTCTAGTCCTGCACAAGATTGATCCGTGGCCTACTTCACAACAACACTTTTCTCAGAAATACGTCAATAAATAGCAACTGCATATGTGCTAGAAAGATAGCTTTATTAAGGAGCTTGCATAAAGACTTTCTCTCTCTCTCTCTCTCTCTCTCTCTCTCTCTCTCTCTCTCTCGCTCTCACTCAATCCCTCTTCACTTTCTCACAAGCTTTTCCCTTGTCCTCTCAGGGCCTCTCTCACACAAATCAAGGAGCTAGGCATGTGCTTACCACGTTGACATCCGGAAAGAGTACATTAGTAGCCAATAAAAGGTGCAAGACCTGCATGTGTACAGTCCCAAGATAGAATGCACAACACCATCATTGCAAAATGCTATGGAAGAGAGTCAATATAACGTGTGCATGAGTAGTCAATATATGTGAAAGTTAAGAAAATATATCTCTATTCATACACATACGCTCCCTTTTCGTTCATAAAAGAAGATAAGTATGAAAACCCCAAGTGGTTTAACAAATTATTAGGACACTCTGTGTTAGCACCGGTTTTACACACACATACACATGATGCAGGTACATAAAAGAAGATAAGCATGTAAATTGCACAAGAGGTCATTTTTCGGACTAAATCGTTAGGATGAAAACAAATCTTGCTCTCTCTTTCATAGACGCATACCTGCTCTCACCGCTCCCTCTCTCTCTAAATGTATGCAAGTGCTGTAGATTCACTAATATGCTCCATCCACTTAAATTACACATGTTATGTATTATCATTACATATGAGTCTAGGAATTGCTATGACAACAAGGACAACAAAGGTGACATGGACAAAAGTGACAAGGCAGGGGCATGATAGATGAGATACACTAGGATAGAAAGACATGGACGCATGTGGACACACCAACATAACATCTCAGCGTGAAAGAAAGATGCCGACCTATAGTCGGTATCATAACTGTGACACGGGGAGGCATGAGATACACTTGGATAGAAAGACATGGACGAATGTGGACACACCAACATAACATCTCAGCGTGAAAGAAAGATGCCGACCTATAGTCGGTACCATAACTGTGACAGGGGGAGGCATGAGACATGCGGACCATAGAAACAACAGTTGAGCGTGTATGGACCACCTCTAGATGTTAAACCGAAAAGGAGATTGAACTTTCCCAGTGTCGCCATACAGGGCCAAAAAAACCTCCAGTGTGTTTGCTCGACCCCAACAGCATCAATTTACTCCACTTCTCAAAGATGTATGCATCCGCACTTCAATATCGTCGTTTTCTTCTTTGTAGGGAGAAGCAATCGGAGCTGTGCAGCAAAACCTTGACGTTAGAGATGTCGGCTCTGGCGATAGGGGCGATGAGGGCAGGAGAGATTGGTACCCTGGTAAAGGTAGCGGCGGAGCAGGGCGTGGGCACAGGGGCTAGGGCGGCTGAGAGGTGCACGAGCCGGCGAAGCAAGGGTGACGATAGTCGGCGGGAGGCGATAGTTGCGCGGAATGATTGAACGAGCCAGGGGGGAGGTCTAAGAGGCAAGGGCGGGGATTTCTGATTTTTGATTTTCATATAATGTGTACCTTCTAGTAATAGAATGGAAAAAACGAGGGAGAAGCTCGCTGTATTTTTAAAAAAAATTCCAAAAATAATTTTTAAACAAAAAGAGAGTAAAAAAGAAAAAGAAAAATGGGGGATTTGTTGTTGTTTTTTTTAAATAAATAAATATAAAGGAAAAATAAGAGGTAGGTTTTTTTTTATTTTTTGTTTTTCCAATAAAGGAAAGGTAGGATTATATATATATATATATATATATATATATATATATATATATATATATATGTATTTTTATTTTTGAGAGAGAGAGAGACGAGTCTGTGCACGTGCGGGTGCAAGGAAAATGTGTGGACATATGTGTAAATGTAAAAATGGGAATGTGTGGTTGAAAATTTGTGTGCACGTACATGCAAGTGGTATGTGCACGTGGGTATGCGAGCAATGGTGCATGAAAGTATGCGGAAGTGGGAATCGCATGCGTGTACATGCAAGTAGGTGGGTGTGCATGGCAAATGTGTAAATGTGCACGCATGGGATGCATATGGGGGAGTGGTGCACGTGTGTGCGCATGTGCGTGTGCATGAGCGAATTGAAAAGAGCGTGCTATTTGTTGGTGTGCGATGATGAGCAGAGGTGGGTGCATGCGCATGTGCATGTGCAAATAGTAAATGTGTGAGTGAATGAATGTGCACGCACATGGGGGTGTAGGTGTGTGCACGTGTGAAGAGGGGTGTACATGTGTGCATCAGTAAACTGTGGGTACACGTGCGAGGGGTAAACGAGGTGTTTACGGGTGCAAGGTGTGAAAATGTACATTTGAGGTGTGTGTGCATGAGCGAATACAGGGGAGAATACACACGAGTGCAAGGTGTGAAAATGTACATTTGAGGTGTGTGCATGAGTGAATATAGGGGAGAATACGCACACATTGGGTGCGGGGCGTGTGAATGAATGTGCACGTATACAAACAGGTGTGTGCAGTGCATGGGTGAATGTGCACGCGCGATGTGCAAATGTACACGTGCGGGTGTAAGCGTATAGGGTGCACATGCAAAGTAAGTAAATGGGCATCAGTGTGGTGTAAATGGGAGTGCGATGCACATAGGGGAGTGGTGCACGTGCACGTGCATGCGCATGTGCACATAGGGGAGTGTTGCACATGCGCATGCACGTGCACGTGCATGCGCATGTGCAACACGAGCGGATGTAAAAAGGGGGTGCGATGTGTTGGTGCACGACGAAAAGAGCTAGGTGCATGCACGTGTGCACGTGCCAATGAGTGTGAATGTGTGAGTGAATGAATGTACACGCGTGGGGGATGTAGGTGCGTGCACGTGCGAAGGTGGGTGCACGTGTGTGCACGAGTGACTTTGGGTACGTGTGCAGGGTGAGAAGGTGGGTGCACATGTTGCACAATTGGCTGTGGGTACATGTGCTTGTGCATGGGTTTGTGCACATGCACAAATGTAGGTGCATGAATGTTTGTGCGTACATGTATGCGAAAAATGGGTGTGTGCATGTGCGAGCAGATGGGGTGCATGTCGAGTGAATGAATGTGCGTGCACGTGGTGCAAATGTGCATGTTTTCAGGTGTTGATGACGTTTCTTCTTATGTTTTTGGGATTTTGAGTTTTTTATCATTCCTGATGAAGGTAGTGATTGTACACTTGAGCAAGGGGCTATGTTACATATATACACATGAGCTTAGGGTTTGTGGGCTTACCATGCGCATGCTTAGCGAGCGAGGGTGGAGAACCGTTTGCCCATCCATAATGAAAGCTTGGATGCCACTGCAGTTAGCTTGGCTGGTGCGTTTACCTAAACTCTGGCCTTCTAATTGCGAGTTGATGTCATGGTGAGGCATGCGGGAGTGTCGTGGGATTGTGGAGATCCCTCTAGGACTTGGGGCACAGTGGAACACTTGGCACCCTGGGTGGCACATCAAAATTCAAAACTATCTGGGATGCAATCATTGCACAGGAGCTTGGTAGAAAAACCAAGGCTTCTTCTGTCTGCTTCGTTGGCGGTGGGCACACACATCGGGGGTGCTGCCCCACTACTCTTCATTCCTGCTTGGACTTTGGGGATGGTGTTGGAGATAGGACATGGGGTCTTCACTCCCACTTGGATTCAATGTTTGAGGGTGTGTTTGCGAGGATCAAAGGAATGATTTTCTTCAATTTTGGAACCCAAATGTGAGGGTTTCCTTCATAGAATCCTTCTAACAGGGTAGAGAATGTTCCATCATTCTCTCTTCCTAGGGGGGAAACTCCATACGCATAATTCTATCACTCGTCTAGAGCTCTATGTTTGTAATGAAGGCTTCTTCTTCATCTTGAAACATGTCTTCATTCTCGGGCTTATCATGGTCTAATTGCCCAAATGATCTTGTGACTATATTCTTCGCGTTACTTGTTAAGATCTTCTAGATTATTATCTTTAGAGTTTTCAATTTTATATCTCTAAGTAAAGAAATAGTCATCTCCTACTTGAACATGTGTGACAAGTTTCTCTCTTATTAAGGTGTAAACTTGTATGTGTGTTATTTTATGTGAATCCAAGTCTAACCAATCGACTCAAAAGGTGCATCAGCTTACACATATTGTGAAAAGAAGTATGAAACTTCCTTGAGATTAGTATGATACTTCTCCAAGTTGCTTAATCTTTTGTTGCGCCCTGCAACGCATATGTGGCAGAAAGCTGTTGGAATTAGGGTTGCAGGAAAGCACACAAAGCTTGGAGAAGAAGAAGCAAGAATGCACACAACACAAAGTGTATTAGATTGTGTCAATGTACAAAAGATAAGTTAGCCCTAGAGTGATGGACGTATATACAAGCCGGGGGAAAAAACCTCCTAAAGAGGGAAAAAGTGCCCCGGCGGTCCTAAGTGTGTTCACACACATCACTGCCTATATATATATGGCAACAAATCCCCCCTGGGAGTGATGGTGTGAACGAGAGCTGGCACTCATGTATAGGGGAGTGCCATGCCCGAAGTAGATCAGTCCACAAAGGGGAGCAAGCCCAAAGCTTTGCGGAAAGCTTCGAACTTCTCACGAGGAAGCGCCTTTGTGAAAAGATCGGCGAGGTTGTCCTGTGTTGGCACATAGGCCAAGCTGATCTTCTCTCCTGCTGAGAGTCTCTCCCTGACATAGTGATAATGCACCTCAATGTGCTTTGTGCGAGCATGAAAAACTGGGTTTCTCGCAACTGCCAATGCACTCTGACTGTCAGTGAAGATAGAGGTGGCAGACTCCTGTCCAACACCCAAGTCAGCCATAAGCCGTCTGAGCCACACACACTCAACCGTAGCTGTGAAAGCTGCCCTGTACTCAGCTTCACAACTAGAAGTGGCCACAGTAGGTTGCTTCTTGCTCAACCAAGATATGCATGAGCTACCGAGCATGAAACAAAAACCACTTGTGGACACTCTTGTGTCATAGCAACCAGCCCAATCTGAGTCCGAAAAAGCATGTAAATCTGGCGGCAACGATCCCCCCTTGGGATAAAATAACCCAAGATGTATGGTGCCACTCAAGTAGCGAAAGATGCGTTTAACTGCCTTCCAATGCTGAGATCCTGGGCTATGCATAAACCTGCTCACCTGTGAGACTGCAAACTGAATGTCCGGCCTCGTAATGCATACATAAATGAGGCAACCAACAGCTGTCTGATAGAGTGTGACATCAAAGTGATCTCCAGCATCATGAAGACTCAACTTCAAACCTGTCTCCATTGGAGTAGCAATAGGCTTGCAGTCTTCAAGGCCAAATCTCCGCAACAATGTCTCAATATACTTTGTCTGACACAAAGCAATACCTCCATCACACTGCTTAAATTGTATCCCCAAATAATGATGCAAATGCCCCAAATCTGACATCTCAAAAGAGGCATTCAAATCAGCCTTAAAATCAGTCTCATTTGGTCCTGTGAGCAGCATGTCATCGACATAGAGAGCAATGATTAGATGTACACCATCCACACGTTTAACATACAAAGTGCTTTCTGTTGGACTATTCTGAAACCCATGTGCAGTCAAATATGCATGTATCTTTTCATACCAAGCTCGTGGAGCTTGCTTTAAACCATATAAAGCCTTTTTCAACCTGCACACTTTGTTTTCCTGCCCTCTTTGAACAAAACCACGAGGCTGCGATACATACACTTCCTCATGCAAATCTCCATTCAAGAACGCAGTCTTTATGTCCAACTGATGTACATTCCAACCATTATGAGCTGCCAATGCACAAATGCTACGAATGGTAGTCATACGACAAGTGGGAGCAAAGGTCTCATCAAAATCAATGCCCTTTTCTTGAGCATAACCCTTTGCAACAAGTCTAGCTTTATAGCGATCAACACTGCCATCTGGCTTTCGTTTCAACTTAAAAACCCACTTACATCCAATGGCCTTTTTACCAATAGGCAAATCACACAAAGACCATGTACCATTCTTCATTATAGCATCATATTCACTTTGCATTGCAGCCAACCAATTTTCTGAGTTTTGTGCCTCATCAAATGAAAGAGGTTCTTCCTCTTCACACATACTAGACACAGCCAAAGCATAACAATCTGATGTATAAGAGGCATGCTGAAAACCTGAACGAGTACGACTAGTCAGAGGTGCATCAATCTTACTATCACGCAAGGTTTGCACCAGCCATTTAGGCATACCTCTAGCCTGCTCATTTTCAGCCCTATCCTCATGAATTACATCCTGTAAATCTGCATCAGAAATAGGCTGATCTATGATGTCGTTTGAAATCTGCGTAGGTTGAATATTTACCTCATTAGGACTTACATTTGAATTCCCACCTGTAAAGAGAGGCAACAACGTATCAAATACATCCCGTGAGCTCACACCTGTCTCTTTGGTACATGATAACAAGGGCTGCACAGCATCTTCCACAAAAACAACATCTCGACTAATCAAGATACGCTTTGACTGCGGATGATACAATCTGTAACCCTTGCTCTCAGCATTGTAACCAACAAAAATGCATTTGACAGCCTTATCATCCAATTTTCTGCGTTGTTGCACAGGCACTAAAGCATAGGCCAAGCAACCAAAGACACGCAAGTGACCAATAGAAGGCTTCCTGCCATGCCAAGCTTCGTATGGAGTAATAGACTGCAAGGCCTTAGTGGGACACCTGTTGAGTACATATGCAGCACACATGACAGCCTCAAGCCAAAACGCATGTGGCAAAGCTTGGCTCTTGACCATACATCGTGCCATCTCCATAAGTGACCTGTTCTTCCTCTCAGCAACACCATGTTGCTGAGGGGTATACGGCACTGTACATTGGTGTTTTATCCCACGACTAGCCAGAAATGCATCAAACTCTTTAGACATGTACTCCCCCCCTCGATCAGTACGGAGGGTGCCCACAGTACAATTGGATACATTTTCAACCATAAGAAAAAACTGTTTGAAGCACAATAACACTTCGGACTTTGCCTTCAGTGGATATACCCATGCATGCCTTGAGTAATCATCAATGAAAGTCACGAAGTACAAGTGTTTACCAAATGATGGAGTTTGCATAGGCCCACATACATCACTATGTACAAGCTGCAATTTGCGAGTGGCCCGCATAGAACCATCCTTTGGAAACGCAGAACGCTGCATTTTGCCCAAAATACAGCCTTCACAAACATGTTTCAATGGTGCCTCAAGAGGGGGCAATGAAGCAACCATATCAAATTTCTGCAAACGCAGCAAACTAGCAAAGTTCAGATGACCAAAACGAGCATGCCATAGTTTTGCATCTGAAACTGCCTTTTCATCAGAAACTGCATTTGCTGAATCTTCCACACACTTGTCATAAGAATTGAGCCTATACAGCCCATGAAACAAGGTGCCAGATGCAATAATCGTATCACCAGAAGTCAAATCATGAACAGTACATCTGTCATCCACAAATTTGATTACAAATCCAAGTCTAGCAAGCGCAGAGACAGACAATAGATTCTTCTTTATCCCTGGCACATACAAAGCATCTAAAAGTGTGAAAGCGCTGCCATTTGCAGCAGTAAGCATAATTTTACCAACGCCCTTCACTGGGTAAGAAGCATTATTGGCACATGTGACAGTATTCCCATTAGGGACAGCCTCAAGAGAAGTGAACATATCACGATGCGAGGTAATGTGCTTTGTAGCACCACTGTCAAAATACCATACATGAGAGTCAACAGAAACTGCCAAACATGCATCATGTACAGATGGGTCATATTGGCAATACACGCTAAACGCCCATTCTGTATCCTGCACAACATTTGCAGAATCTGCATTTGTAGAAGCATCCGCTATTGTGGCTGCATTTGACTCTTTCTTCTTTGCCTCTTTAGCCTTTAGCTTAGGGCAATTCTTAATGACATGATCATTTGCCTTACAATAGTTGCACCTGATCTTTTTCTTGCCTTTATCAAGAGCCTTCTCAGACTTATTGTTGCTACCTGTGGAAGGAGAAGAAGTTGCAGACCTACTAATAGGAGAAGAAACAGTGGAAGGGACTGCCTTACCACTTCTTCTCTGCTGCTGGGCAGCAATAAATGCTTGATCAACTGCACGTTGCCTGGCCCTGTTTTGCCTGGACTGCGCTTCTTGCAAGAGCTTGTTGACTAAAGTATCATACTTGACAGCATCAGGTCTGTCCTCATTAAGAAGTCTCCACGTGGAAGCAAAAGTCTGATATGTCTCAGGTAAAGCATCAAGAACAGTCTGCACAAGAGAATGATCAGGAATAATCTCACCTGCAGAAATCAACTGCTCTTTGAGATCTTTAATCTCAGCAAGAAAAACATTCATGTCATCTTCTTCTTGCATAATCTTCAATTCTAGCTCTTTACGCAGGTAAGCGATTTTTGCCTCGTTACGACCTGCATACAAACCAGCTAGAATATCCCAAGCCTGTTTTGCTGTTTTAGCTGAACGAATATGTGGGGTGATGTTACGTTTGACAGAAAGTGCAATCAAGGCATGAGCCTGCGCATCTTTACCATCCCAACGAGCTTGTTCAGCAGTGGGTAAAACAGCAGCAACAGTAGAGCTGCTAGAACCTGCAACATCCTCAACAGATCCTACATCCACAGAACCTGGACGTACATCCGTACCCTGCACAATGTTCCACACTCCTTTTGCAACCAAAACATGCTGCATCATGTATGCCCAAAGTGGGTAGTTGCTGTCTCCATCCAGTTTGTCTTCAGTAGACAACATGCGAAATACATCATTGCTGTTATTAGCCATGGCCACTGACTGAAACTGATGCACAAGCTACCTGTAATGAAGCAAAGACTGAACAGAAAACAACTCGTGCTATGTAGCATGGTCCACAATGGAGTACGTATGCCTGTTTTGCAGAAAACTGCACTGTCGAAATTTCTGCAGAAAATGACGAAAACACCTGTGCAGAACTTGAAATGCAAAAACGGAGCCCGAAACGACCTCAGATGCAAATTCTGAGAACGCTCACCTCAATCGGAGAACGTGAGTCGGAGGGTGTTGCCGGTGTAGCCCTGGGAGCCGATGCCGGCTCTGATACCAATTGTTGGAATTAGGGTTGCAGGAAAGCACACAAAGCTTGGAGAAGAAGAAGCAAGAATGCACACAACACAAAGTGTATTAGATTGTGTCAATGTACAAAAGATAAGTTAGCCCTAGAGTGATGGGCGTATATACAAGCCGGGGGGAAAAACCTCCTAAAGAGGGAAAAAGTGCCCCGGCGGTCCTAAGTGTGTTCACACACATCACTGCCTATATATATATGGCAACAAAAGCGCGGGCAACCCACTCCTCACGTTGTGGCCACCACCTTGGTATCACACGTGTGGAGGTGGCGAACTGTAACCACTAGAGATCCGTTGCCAAGAACAAGAAGACTTAGAGTAAAAGGGCAACCGGTCACTATGGATGGTGACGGGAGGATAGTGCACTGATAGGCAGGAATAGAAATAGATGCTCAGATAGATGTTGGCGTAGTTGACAGCTGTGTCATGAAGCTCAGATAGGGATAGTGCCATTGTTGTATATTCTCAACTGTAGTTGACAACTGTGTCATGAAGCTGGAGAGTGTGTTTGTACTCAAGAAATGCGAGCACTATTGGGCAACTACTCCGTATTGATCTGTCATGGTTCTAGAATATAACTAAGAGCAAGCTTGCCATTTCATTGTTGTTCTGACTGTCTTCTATGTCTAAGATTGCAGTCTTACTATTATGCTGAATGTGTTGTTTTTTCATTAGGAAGGAAGTGATATGCTTAGTTGGAGTGTGCAGAGAGAGTGAGCAGAGAGAGTGAGTGTGAAAGGTTGCTCAATGCAGTTATGTTCAGCATGATCCTGTAACCATACGGGAGTTGGTGTTTGTGTTGATATTTATGGATCAAGCTCCCTAACGATAATCAACTATCCAATTAGATCTTAATCCTAATCTAATTACAACACTAATCTAAGGTGGATAAAAATGAACAATACTCATGGTGATGAGTGTGTACTAATTAAGTTTAGACTCAAGTTCAGTTAGGTTACAAGATGGAAGCGTGTACCCATAAAAAGACTTGAGATGTTGTGCTTGTATTCCAATGCTTCAAATGTCCTCCTTTTATATGAGGAAAGTATAACAAAGCTATGATAGCTCTGTGGGATAACTTGGCCAGGTGACTTGGCACTCTAGCATCACTCATTTCAACACCCCTCCCCTTGATGCTAGATTGGGTACAGTTTTTAGGCTTTCACTCTTCCTCTCTTCCCCCTTGTGCTAGGCTACTTTGGCCTTTATGCTACTTTGGCATTATAGTTACTTTGGCTATGAATTTCAGCTTGAGTGCATCATATGGCCTCAGAGGCTGATTACATTACAGCTTTTGTAGAGACAAGAGGGATGAAAAGTACAATGGTTCTTTCTCTAGAAGAGCATGTCTTCAGGTGGGACAGCTTTGGCTTCGATGTAGTTTGCCTACTTCTTTTTTTGATAGTAATCTTCTTCTAGGTGACCAATTTTTCCACAATAGATAGTCACAAACAAGCTTTGGTTTATCTTTATATTGCGACATTCATTCTTGGTATGACCAAGTTTTCCACAGTGATAGCATCTTGGAAGTTGAGATATTCATTGATTTGTCCTTTGAAATCTTCCACCCTTTGTATATAGTGCTTGCTCACTTGAATGTGATTTGAATGATTCTTCATCTTTGAATTTGGATTCTTGTTCAAGTAGAGATGATTCTACATCTTGAAGTTTAGTGTTGGGCACATTTTTAAGTGTAGTAACAATTGATTCATAAGGTTCTTTGTCAACACTTTTTAGCAATACAGCAATAGATTCATCTTCCTCAATGACTTTCTTTAATGTACTAAGTTGTTGTTTGATACCTTTGAATTTACTGATGTGTTATGCCATGGTCTTGGTCTCCTTCTTGTCGAGCTTGTAGAACTGCATGGGAAGGTTGATCTTTGAGCTCTTTGAGTCGGTACCGAAAATCTTGTTAAGTTCCTACCATGCCAACTTAGCATCCTTGATGCCAGCAATGTGACTAATCACATCATCACCAAGATTTTGAGCGGTAAGGCCCAATGCTTTGTTGTTTTGAAGTGGCTCAACCTCCACTTCTTCATCCTCAATAAGGTGCCAAAGCCCCTTACACATAAGAAAGTACATGGTCTTGCTTTGCCATGTAAACAAACCATTACCATTAAATCTTGAGACTGCTTCTACATGCTCCATGATTAGAAGGGGGTCTTAACTTGATCCTTGATTTTAGTGCTCAGGCAGTGTCTTACCCTTTTACAAGTGATTTGCAAACTAGAGATAAACCCAATGCGGTGAAAAATCACTTAAGTTTGAGCAATGCAAGTGGTTGAGATGAATTTTGATGCAACAAATTTTTCCCACAATGGAATAGCACTCTAATTTTTTAATTTTGCCTTTGATTCAACTCAATTTCTGGTAATACAACACTAATGATGGTAATTAGTGCTTAATCATGATGATTAATCATGATGATTAGCAGCTTGATTTTTAGAGGCTTCAATTTCTGGTAATACAATACTAATGATGGTAATTAGTGCGCTTAATCATGATGATTAGCAGCCTGATTTTTGGAGGCTTCAATTGAGCTTGTGGAAGCTACCATTGAAGGGGATTCAGCAAAGCTTATTTCCCTTGGCTAGGAGCAAAGACTTGACTAAGCCAATGAGCTCAATAACCACAAAAAACGACGTATTTATGCAGTTATGTAGCAACTGGTTTTTGGGCTCTCCTGCGTCGTATATTGCATCAATGATCACAAGATTCAACATGTGTAATGCTTATAATATGCTCTAAGCTTAGCTAAGAGCGTTTGCTTTAATTCGAAGTGTAGAGGCGGAGTGGCGCAAAAGACCAGTTTGTAGATATGCACCGTTTTCTGCTTGTAGAGGAGGAGATTTGCTAATTCCTCTTAGCTGTGTATTAGCCTAGGGTTGAGCAAGATTATCCTAAAAGATCTTGGCTAATGGTTGAGAGGACAAGAAATGCTAAGGATTTGAAATTTGGGCCATAAAGAGGAAGAAAGGATAAGATGAGATTAGTAGCTAATTAAGTGATTAATGAAGAGATTATACTAATATGAGTTAAAGCTAAGCTAATGGGGAGATTAAACCAAGTTCTGATACCATGTTGATATTCATGGATCAAGCTCCCTAACGATAATCAACTATCTAATTAGATCCTAATCCTAATCTAATTACAACACTAATCTAAGGTGGATACAAATGAACAATACTCATGGTGATGAGTGTGTACTAATTAAGTTTAGACTCAAGTTTAGTTAGGTTACAAGATGGAAACTTGTACTCATAAAAAGACTTGAGATGTTGTGCTTGTATTCCAATGCTTCAAATGTCCTCCTTTTATATGAGAAAGTACAACAAAGCTATGATACTTAATCTTGCATGCCACTTCATCTTGCCAAGGAATCTTTCAAGTTGTTTAATGTTTTGGGGATTAGACATTTTGGATATGGCCTCCACCTTGCCAAATCTATAGCCAATCCTTGGGCTAAAACAATGTGACCTAACAAATGTCAGGATTTTACTGCTGCAAAAGCACACTTGGCCAGATTCAACTTCAGCCTTGTATCTATGAACCTCTGCAACACAACCTTAAATGGTAGATGTTCTTTGCTTTATCTTTGGGCATGTTGAAATCATCTACAAGTTCTTTCATAAATTATGTCGTCAGTTAGTTATAAAAAAATCTATTGCACCATTCTCTGGAAGGTAGCAAGCACATTTTTTAAGCCAAACATCATAACAATTGCCACAAAGCACCCCATTCGGTGACAAATGCAATCTTCTCCCTGTCTTCCCATTAGGGGAAATTTGGGCTCATTTTTGGGCCCTCTAAGGGAATTTTTGCCATCTTTGCCTTGAAAATGGGGGCCGCAATGAACATTTCTTACCTTATGTTAAAACCCCGTCATATGACATATCATTAGAAAGATCATAAAAAGTAGATCTTATAATTTCAAACTTCGAAACATTTGGAGTTGCTAAGCTCAAGATATACCATTTCCCCAAAATCAAGTTTAAAGGCTACCGTAAAACGGTCCACATCATCACTTTTGACCCTACTTTTTGTACATCTTCCATGGGTCATGTCAAAACCCCATCATGTTATATATCAATGGAAAGATCTTGAAGAGTAGATTCTATATATGCAACCTCTGAAAAAATTGGAGTTGATTTACAAAACATTTACCATGGCTCCATTTTTGGTGATGTGACATTCCTTAGAGGGCCCAAAAATGAGCCGAGATTCTCCCTAATGGGAGCCATCTTCACCTGGTTGTATTCGGCTGAAGACATCTAGCTGAAGACATCTAGCTGAAGACATCTAAGAAGGAGTGCATCTCCTTTCCGACTACCTTATCCAACAAGGAGTCCGTGAAAGGGAGTGGAAAAGGATCTGAATTAGTTGCAGCATTCAGCTTGCGGTAGTGTACATAGATCTTAATTTTCATATTCTTTTTGGGAACTACCACAATCAGGGATATCCACGTAGTCTTTTCTACTGGCACTATAAAGCCCACTCTCAATAATCTGTCAATCTCTTCTTTCACTTGTTTTGCATAATTCAAATTCATTATGTACCTCTGTTGTCTGCTTGACAAGTATAACTCCTTCTTTCAAGTTGATGCTATGCTGGAAGAACTTAGGGTCAATGCCCTCCATGCCTTCGTATGACCAAGCGAAGACATCTTGGTATTCCTTAGCAAGGATAGCAACTCTTGTTTGAATTCATCTTCCAATTCAAGGAGGGTGATCTTTACATGCTTTTCTTCTTTTATGTCCCCTAGATTTACCTCCTATAATTTGTTCGGACTCACCTTTGTACATTTTTTTCCTGGTTCTACTTTTGCTTTTGCACCCAGTCCCAGGTCTCCTAGATCTCCTCTTCTTACTCTGAATGCCGGGCCCACTTGATTTCTTTCGAGGATTTTTCTTGCATGGTTTTGCTCAATTTTGAGCTCTCTGTCATTTCAGAACCTTCTTCTTTCTTCATTTGACTATTTGATGCCTCCTTCTTTTCAATCTCTGCTTCTGGATAATGCCTTATTACTTCACCCACATTTAACATGTACAAGGGCAACAGGTTAGGGTGTTTACGAAGTATTCTGTTCTCTTCATCATCATCAAAGCCTTTTGACATGTTAAATGTTTCAGCATGGACTGGGGTCTTCACTGATCCCCTTGCATCAGAGAGATCAACATGCACTTTTTGTTTTCCTTTTTTGACGGTGATTCTGTTCCTAACCCAGTCCTTCTTTACCTTGTCGTGTCTCAACTAGGACCTTTCCAATAACATAGCAACAATAACACCTAGTAAGACCCGGTGTGGTTTTCTGTGGTAATCACCACTAAGTTGACCTTGAAGTCAACTTGTTTGATTTTCATTGGAACATTTTTTATTATACCTTTAGGTACTACTACCCTGTTATCTGCCATTCTTATGTTGAACAGAATGGGCTCCCACTTGAGACCCAATCCCGATGCAGTTTCCTCAGTGAGTGATGACATTCACTCTCCAGATCCTCCATCCAGCACTGCATCATTGATTCATAGTATATTACTCAGTTGAATTGTGACTTTGGCCACTTCATCATCTCTGGATATTGGGCGTTCTTCGGCTTGCATATTGTTGCATTCTAAGGTTTTTTCTTCTATTGAGTTTTTCAATTCCTTTCTCAAACCTTTAATGCCTGCCTTCAAGATTTTGGCCTTGAACCTTGGGCATAAGTCCAGCACTTGTCTCAACTGAACCTATCTATCCAGCAGCATTGACATTGCATTGGTTTGTAAACCAGTCAGTATCATTCTGGTTTTCTTCCGAGCATTCCCTATAGAGGTGCTATGAATGCCTGTTTTCGACAATTCCCTGATGATTTCTCGTGTGCCATCCTCTTTTTGCTTACCTTTCCTTTTCTCTATTTCCTTAGTAGTTTGCATTCTTACCTTTCCTGCTGATCCTAGTCCATAGGTGCCTTCTTGCTGCGGGCTTGGGATGACTTTTGATTATGTGGCGGAGTTATCACTACCCTAGATTCATTAGCTTTAGCCCTTGTGACTACCAAGATGTCATTCACCTCCTTATGTATGTCATCTGCTTGCATCATGTTGGTGCTTAGCGAATTGTCTTTGAGCTGCATCAATTTTGCTCGTCTTTCTTCATCATGCTTTTTCTTCATGGCACCCACTACTTTGGTGTGACCAAGCTCTTGATAATAATAACACGTGAAGGTTGTAGAACCACCAGCTCATCCTTGGTTTCTCCTTCCTGAATAATTTCCACGGCCTCTATTTCCATACCTTGCCATTCCTAGGGGTCTTCTTTTCTGCTCCTTCCATGCTGTTCACCATGGGAGCTCTATTTTTCATGTTATATCTGCAGTTTCATGTACTATGATTGTACATATTACAAATAGTGCAAGTTGGTGGCACAGTGCATTCCTCCTTGAGATGGCCTTCTTGCTTGCATTGGGAACAGAACACATTCTTGCGAAATTCTGAGCCCTTATTCTTTTTCATTTCTTGCATTACCTGCTTTACCTACAACATCAATTCACCGACGCTTCCTTGTGCCTTCCTGGTTTTCTTCTTTTTGTCATTCTTCTTTTTCACTCTGCCACCACTGGTGTGTCCTGCAAAGAGTCGCTTTAATCGTCTTATTCGGTGGTGACACTCTTTTTGGGCTTCTTCTTTTGTCTCCTTTCTTGACTTCTTTTTTCTGCCCTTTTAGCCAGCTCCACTGGTTCCTCGAACTCTTCTTCAGCTTCTGCTTGTTTTGTGATGACTGCCGCGTGGATATCCGCGCTGGCTTTAGCCCTTGGACAAATCAGTCAGTAAACAATTTGCATGAAGGGTCGGGTTTGTTGCACCACTCTCTGACTTAAGCTTAGTAGCTTTGTTGCATAAGATTCCACGTCCATATCGTCTTGACGGAGCTCTCCCATTTGATCACAGAGTTGAGTTGTAGACTTTATTTTGCGAAATCTTCCCAAAAAAGCAGTCATGACCTCTTTATAGGTCTGGAAATGGTTGTCTTGATATCTTGACAGCCACTTCATGGCTTTGTCTTTGATGAAAGCATCTCTGGGAATTTCACTCAGCTCTAGCTCTTCTACATCCCGAGGTCTAGCTACTTTCTAGTATTGCTCAAACCTTCTCACATGCAGGTCTTCATCTTTCCTTTCTTTCTTGAGTACACCGAGAAATTCTTGGATAATGATGACATGGCTCCCTTGAACCGTTTTCAGGGGTTTTGTTGTGGTTGTTCTTCCTAGTTTTGTTGTTCCACCCTTCTTGGGCTTTTTGGACCCGAACTGTGCCCGGCTTCTTGCTCTTGGCACTCTTTTTCTTGGTCCGATTCATGCCTAAATTCTGATACTTCTTCCTCCTCGTGCGGGGTTATAGAAGTTTCAGCACTGCCTTCTTGATTGTGACGGTGCGAGGCATTTCCAGCGGCGGCTGCAAGCTTCCTAGAGAGTCTCTTGAAAGGAATTACTTTTCATGATTCTTAGATCCCTGAACATGCGTGAAGCATGCCTGAAGCTATTTGAGTTGTGTGGTGGGAAGCTCTCCATATTGACTTCTCCAAGGAATTCCTTCCATGCTATTATTGCTCTTCAGACTTGTTTTAAACGATTTCCCCAACAGGATCGCCGAGTGTTTCTTGTTGATTTTCCTCACAGCAGAAAGGCAAGGTAGCAGTCTAAGACCCATCATGCAATGCCGTGGGAGACATACATACACCCACCAAAGTTTCCGGGTACAAACACCAACTCCAGTTTAGCTCCCATTTTGATCCAGTTTGATCCAGGAGAGAGGAGAGATAAAAATATCATAATTTTTTTGATTTAAAAACTCATCCCCATGTGTGAAATAGGCACCCACCTTAAAGTCTCCCCTCTCCTTACCAAGGTGTCAAAAATGTATCATTATTCCAAAATATCTCATTTTTTTTAGTAATATGTCATAGTTTTTAACTAATAAACTTTGTACTTAGTCAACTCTTCATCTTATGTGAGAATTTACTCATTTTTGGGTATTTTCTTTTATTCTTTGGATTTATCTCATCCCCACACTTGGATTAATCCTGTTGGCCCATAGGAACCTTAATTGGACCATAATCCAAAATTTTAAAAAATCTTGACCCTTAGGCTAAGGTCTTTTAAATCATTTTTAATTGATTCCTAATGCACTTTGGAGAATTTATTTTGAACTTCTATTTAAGGGGAAACCATTTTAGACACTAGGAGGATTTGTATATACAAAGATATCTCAATTTTGGATTACCTCTCTCTAGACATTTTCTCTCTCTCTAGGCCAAAATAGGGTAAAACAAGATCTTTCTTTTTATTTCAGAGAGGGGAATAATTACAAGAACAGAAGGGGAGGTTCTTACACCTTTACACCTCAAAAGCTGGAGGGAGGAATATTATAGAACCAGTATCGGATGCTAGATGAATGACACCCTAATTGTCACCCCACAGAACTTTGAACACAGAACTTTGAAGGGTTTTACCTAGTGGTTGATGGAGGTTTCGGATATAGGAACTGTTGCAGCCATGTGACCTCTTGAATCCCTTGTGCAAGAGCGACATACTCAGATTCTGTTGTTGAAAGGGAAACCGTGGCCTGGTTCTTGCATTTCCAGTGAAATGACGGTGTTGTTGAGAAAGATAGCCATCTTGCTTGTAGACCTTTTGCTCCTAGAATCTCCTGCCCAATCGGCATCGACATAGCAAGTCAAAACCATGCTGTCTCCTTAAAATAGGAGCCCTAGAGTTGGGTTCCCCTTGAGGTATCTGAGGACCCTTTTCCCTGCATTCGAGTGTGTGTGGGTGGGTTGTTCTAGGAAAGCACTGAGGATGTTGGTGGTAGTGGATATGTCTGGCCTAGTGCATAGGCTTGGCCACATTAAAGAGCCTATTAGATGATGATAGGGTGCATCAGTGAGTTCTTCTAATGATGTGCATGGGTGAAGGATCACATTTGGGTCGAGGGGGGTGGTGACGGAATTACACGAGTGCATGTTGAATTTGATGAAAAGCTGTTGAATGTATTGGGTTTGATGCATGAATAGTCTATGGGTGTGCCGATCATATATGATTGTAATGCCTAGGCAATAGGAGATGTCACCAAGGCTAGTCATGGAGAACTGTGCACGAAGAAGGGCTTTGAATGCTATGAGTGTGCTTTCACTATTGCATATGATTATTAAGTCATCTACATAGACTGATACAATGAGAGTGTCTATGATTGCCTTGTAAACACTAGGGTCAGAAGAACAACATTCAAAATTATTGCTTAGAAAGAAGCTATGAAATCTTAGATACCAGCATGTACTTGCCTGCTTCAACCCATAGATGGCCTTCCTTAATCTACAGTTGTAGTTTGGGCGGATGGCATAGCCGGGGGGTGGATGTGTCAGTGTAGTCAATTCCTTGCACCTGCTTGAAACATTTTGCTACTAATCTATCTTCGTAGCATGTGATTTCACGTGTAGATCCCTGCTTGGTTTTGAATACCCACTTACATCCAATGGCGCGCCTGCGTGAGAGGGAGTGGGTTCAAGCTTCCATGTGCCATTATCTTGGTGTGACTGAAGCTTTGATTGAATTGCCCTATCCTAGTGAGGCCAATCTGGGGATGCCTGAGCCTCTCGAAAAGTGTGGCAGGGAGTTGGCTGATGGTTTTAGCTATGGCACACAAAATTTGGATCTTTGAGAATCAATGATGGCTACCGAGAGTGCTGTGGTCAAGGGTTATTTGAGCTACTAGGGGAGAAATAGGGTCAGGGCGCTGACATTGTTAGATTCAGGAGTTGTATTTCATGAAGGGGTGAGGAATGGTTCTACAAGGCTATTCTTCGATGAAAATCTATCTAGAAAAGGATAAGAGCTATCTGGTGAATGTGGCAGAGCTTCTAAGAGATAGGGGGTGTTAGATCCTGCTGGCTAGGAAGACGTTGTGGAAGAGAAGATAAACTCATGCTCAAAGAATTTTACATCCCTAGATATGAAGACCTTGTTGGTGTAGGGGTCCCATAATCGGTACCCCGCCGGGTAACCCACCATGATGCATGCCTAGATATGAAGACCTTGTTGGTGTTGGTGTAGGGGTCCCATAATCGGTACCCCGCCGGGTAACCCACCATGATGCATGCTTGTCCCGTTCATAGTCACAAGGGAACGTCGTTCCAAGCTCTTGGAACGGGGGAACGCGTTCCATAGAGATAGCCGTTCCCGTTCCCGTTCCAAAATGGCACCGCAGACCATGTAAGAAATATAAGTGAACTATGTATCATGTAGAACACATCTATGCATTATCATGGCCACTACTGAGATGGTTTGAGGTTCTTTCTTTACTATGCCTCTTTCCAAAGCATTTACAGATATATAAAGTACATTTATGCAATGATGTGGCGTTCCCGATTCCGTTCCCTTTTATTCAAGCTTTTCGTTCCCGTTCCAAACAGTCATCCGTTCCCCAAAACGTTCCCGTTCCCTTGTGACTATGGTCCCGTTGGTTCTAGTTTGTGATGTCACAGTTTATGGACATGTGAAAAGGCACGACATCCAAAGACCTTGAGGTGCCTGACATCTGGCTTTCTTCCAGTCCACATCTCTTCAGGGGTTTTGTAAGGGATGGTTTTTGTGGGTGCTCGATTGATGCGGTAATTTGCACAGCATGCAGCTTCTGTCACAATTTGTTGGGTAGATTGCTAGCAATCAGCATACACCTAGTGGCTTCCATTATTCTTCTATTTCTTCTCTCAGCAACACCATTGAGCTGAGGTGTGTATACATGTGTGAGCTCATGTTGGATGCCATGATCATCCAAGAACTGTTTGAAATGTGTGAACCTGAATTCTCCCCCTCTGTCTGTGCGGATTCGAGTGATTTTATGCTCCATTTTTGCCTCCTTGAGTGCCTTGAATCTTTGAAACTCTTCAAGTGTATCATCCTTGTGTGTAAATGGGGATGACAAAGGACTTCCTGGGTGAAGTCATCTATTATGACCAAGAGATAGTGTGCACCGCGCCAAGAGATTTTTTTACCATTGGCCCACATAAGTTGAGGTGTATTATCTCGAGTTGGGCCTTGGTGGCTATGCCTCTTGAGGATGGGAAAGGCTCCTTGTGCATCTTTCCAAGAAAATAGTGTGTGCACTTGGCTGGTGCTGAACCACCAAAATCAAAATGGGTGACCATGTTGTACTCTTGCAGCTTGGTGAGACTATCATTGTTGATGTGGGCATATCTTTGATGCCAAAGCTTTTGTATAATGGGGTTTGTGGGCTGATGTTAAGAGGCATGAGTTGTGTACCTGTATGGGCAAGTTAACCTTGTGATTGCGGACACCATGAAGTAGTCGTGTACCGTCCTTGGTTATCTAGCATTCTTCTCGCTCAAAATCCACATGTAGTCCTGCATCTGCTAGCACTCCCACGGACGACAAGTTTTTTGTAAGTTGAGGGATATATAAAACGTTTTGTATCACACCTGTTTTCCCATTTGCACGTTGGATCATGATCTGCCCTGCTCCCACTGCCTTAATAGGGGAATTGTCACCTAGGAACACTTGGGCGCTGGGTGTGCTGAGATTCCTTGTAGAATGAAAAAATTTCTTTGTTTCTACACATGTGGGTGGAAGCCCCTGAATCAATATGCCAATTTGAATTAGAAGGGGAATCTTCCTCTTTGGTGAGGTATGCCATTAGCGCCACATTAGCTTTAGTTGCTGTAATATTTGCTCGCTCTCCTCGTTTCTTCCTGAGGTCAGACATCTTCTTGGCACACCCTCTGGTAATATGACCTTGTCCCTTGCAATAAAAACATATAATATCTTGAGGGTCCTTGAACATCCTATTTGAGTTGGTAGCATACATGCTTGAGCTCCCATTTCATCTTTTTGTTATTGTGTCTTCTGCCTTGACAAAATAAGCTCTCTCCTTAATGTCGGGTTTGTCTAAGTTTTGCTACTCTTCTTGCTCCAAGCGTGCAGATAATGATTCGAAATTTCTTGATTCCTCCTATCCATCTGGAGTGACAACAAGATGGGAAAATTGGGTAGGGAGGCTGTTGAGTAGGATGTAGCAAAGTTCTGTTTTGGGAACTGGTTCTCCCGTAGAATCCAATTGAGCAGTTATGCTCCTGAACTTGGTTATGTGGTCCCGCATCTTATCCTTGGACCCCATCTTGGTTTCCATTAGTTCTCGCTTGAGTTTCAGCACATTGGCAAGATTCCTTGACTCGTAGTTGGTAGATAGCATGTCCCACACCTCTTTGGGTGTCTGTGTATGTTTGACTTCAGCCGCGCCACTGGTCCTCCCTTAAGCTTAGACAAATGAGCAGGTAAGCTAGATGCTCTTTCTGTTAATATTCTAGGGCATATTCTAGCTTTTCTTCATCATCTCCCGGGTGGGAGAGCTTCATCGCTTTGACAATATCCCACACTCCCTTCTCTTGGAGAATCATCTCCATACGCCATTTCCACAAGGGAAAGTTGTCTCCCTTGAATTTGTCTAGGCTCTTGAGTACGTTTTTGGTGTTTTTGCCTACTACCATGTTGTGATAAAGTTCTTCTGTGTTGAGGGTAAGAAAATAGAGGTGAATGTGATCAGAGCTGTGCAGTGGGGCTATTGTGGATGTGGGCCCATAACCTTTGTTGGAGGAGAGATTTGGAATGTTTGTGCATGTGATTTACTACAGACTGTGTGAGAAATTGATTGAACTAAAATGTGCTTGTGTTAATGTGCAGAAAAACAAAGATGAACAATAGGCACACTAGGCTTGGCAAGGCTCTCTATGCTCGAGCTTCAATTCATTTCAACTTAAGGTGTACATATATTTAGTTCAAGAAGCACAAGGCCTGACCCTTTTCTAGTAGTCTTTTCTTGGCATGAAATAAAACTAAAAGAAAATTAACTTTATTGTTATTTTGTTACAAAACACTAGATGTTACTCCACTTCTCTTGGGTGCTGACACGTGGGCACTGTGTGCCTGATTAGCCTCTGTCTCATGAAGAGAGAAATAATTTGATTGTATGTATAATTAGTGACAATCACGGACAATGGCTGCGATTGTTTGAGAAATCAAATGATTACAGAGAGGAATAATGCAATTACATGAGTAAAATGATTCACGACAATTGGTTGAGATAGAAATTCTACGATCAGATTGGTAGCTCATAATCGGTGAAGTTGGCAATTGAAGATACAGTCACCTCGGTGACAAGAGAATCCCAGACACGATGATTGGAAATTGTAGGATGATTGAAGGCCCAATTTCACTAGTTGATGTGCAATTTAACCAAATCACCTTGAATAATCAATGAAATGCTTTTAGATTAATCTTCTCCTAAATGGTAGGCTAGTAAGAAGATTTAAAATTAAAAGATCAGTAAGATAGGGTTGTCGTCTTACTCTTTTTCTCTTTGCTTTTGCCTCCCACCCTCTAATTGTGGCCCTGGAGTGGCTAGGGAGTGGAATCCTACTCTGATACCATCTCAGATACCATGTTGGAGCTCATGGTTTGGATCTTAAGCAAGAGCCAAAGGCTAAAGCTATGGTGGATCAAGGTAGCACATAAGCTTTATCAAACTTAATGATGATTAAAAAGAAATAAAGAAAAGCTAATGACAAGCTCAATCACAAGAGTAGCATTAAGGAGAATTAAGAGTTAATAATTCATAACGAGGGCCCAATATATAGGCTGAGTATAAACGAAAGGAGCTAAATGCATCTCCTCTAATTCTCTCCTAGATTCTCTAATAGTAGAGTGTGGAGAGATTCTCTCCCTAGAATGTCTCCACACGCCACTGTTCACTCTCCCTAATTTTAGCTCCCTGACTTATGGTAAGTTGTCTGACATCTTCCTTGCCACTTGCATTTCTAGAGATTCCCTACTCTTTGGTGAATACAAATAACCTTTGATCAATGTAGACCATATTCCCCAGTATTCCCTAAGGCTATATACATGAGTTTTTTGGTGCATATTTTAACACCCTCCCTCAACAAAATATCCATGGTCATTCTCTTGTTATGCTAGTAATGCTAATTCTAGTTATGCGAGTTATGCTTATGCTGTTGGTGCTCTCTTGGTCTTACCAGTTACAATGGCAAGGCTCGTTAAGTTCTCGTTATGCTTGACAATCCAAGAGTTGGTCTTAGAAAAGAGGGAAAGACAACAAGTAGGGGTTAGCCTTTGTTAATCTATGAGGTTCATTTATGTAAAAGATGAATTGCAGTTGGTACATGAATTGGCACCTTCGATCGACAGGACCAATCGGTATATTGAATTGATGATTGTTAAATAAAATTGGATGATTGGATAATTAGATCGCGAGACAATTGGAGGATTGATTTGCATCGATTTCAGGAAGAATCTAACGATTTTTCAAATAAATCATCAAGTCAAGATATAATCGGATGATTACACTACAAGAGAATGAGAACATAGCTACAAAAACTAGAGAGAGATATGGGCGAATTTGCGATTTGGCAGGGTTTATGTGGCTATATGCACGGCTATATACGTGGCTATATGTGCATCTATAAGCGCGTCTATAGGCGCTTCTATATTGATATAGACGCGCATATAGACGTGTATAGACGCACTCTGTTAAAATTTTTTTCGAATAATCCCGCGTCATCGTAACTATTTTTGCTTCCCCTCTGCTCCCTTTTCTGTACATAACCCTAAGTTTTTGTAACCCTCTCTTCCTCATGATGGCTGCACCTCACCCTTTGTACTCTTCTCACAAAGTCTCCTCTCTACCCTTTGTCTTCTCCTCACAAAGTCTCCTCTCAAGTCTCCTCCCAAGTCTCCTCCCAAGGAGGATTCCTTATAAGGTAATTGAAAGTCTCCTCCCAACAAGGATGATTCCTCACAAGGTAATCTCTATCCCACTTGTCTCTCCCACCTCTTCATATATTCATGGTTTTTGAATGGTATGTTTAGAAATAGGGTTTTTGATTGTGGTATTCTCTTCACTCTCTCTTTCTCTCTCTCTCATGCATAAGCTTCTTATGGTTAAAATTTTTGAATGGCATTCTCTTCTCTCTCTCCCTCTCTCTCTCTCTCTCTCTTTCTTATGCATAAGCCTAAGAGGCTTATGCATAAGAGGCTTAAACTTAAACCTCCTTATGCATAAGGCTTAAACCTCCTTGTGTATCCATGCTATTCACACTTTTAGGGTTTTGTATTACTAATTCTTTTCTCAACTTTTTGTTTTGTTTTGTAGGTCTTCTAATCCTCTCTTTTAACTTCACCAAAAAGAGGTAAATGCTTTTATCTCTTTCCTTTCTTTTCAATATTGTATGTATGCATTAGGTTCTTAGGGCTTTTCTATGTATGCATTACTAATCCTTTCCTCACCCTTTTGTTGGTTTTGTAGGTCTTCTAATCTTCTATTTCAACATCACCAAAAAGAGGTAAGTGCTTTCCTATCTTTCCTCTCTTTCCTATCTTTTTATCCTCTCTTTCCTCTATTTTTATCTACCAAAAAGAGGGATTTTATTTTGTAGGTCCTCTATGCATAGAGATTAATCTATGAATAGAGCTCTAATCATAGAGCTTAATCTATGTATTAAGCTCTATTCGTAGAGCTTAATGTATAGATTAAGCTCTATGCACGCATTCATAATGCATAGAGATCTATGCATAGATTAAGCTCTATGCATCATGGGAGGCCGAGTTTGTATGTATAGTGCAACTTCATGTCTTTTCTTTGTATTCTCTCTATTTGAGTTGTGTTATAATGTTTGTCTTGTGATGTAGCGTGACATTGTGGTGGGTAGAGATCCTACCCCAGCAGAGACTGGCTACCATCGTTGCCACACAGTAGAGAAGATACATGGGATTACCTTCACGATGGAGGGATCATCTTCGACGAACAATACAATCAAGTAAGGAGAGCACCAATGCAGGCAATACTTTTTATAGCTGCATGTGCATAAAATGCAGCTGTACATCTGCACATGCAGCTCTTTGGAATTTTTTTAAAAATTCCAGATCGCATCTATACAGGCGTCTATACACACATCTATAAGCGCGTCTATACTGATATAGATGTGCGTATAGATGCGCATATAGACGCCTATTGGTAGACGCGATTTTAGATACGCTTATAAATGTGCTCGTAACATTTTAAACCATGTTGTCAAAACGTGTCTATAAATGTACCTACGTGCCTACGGTCGCTTTTCCTTGTAGTGTTAGAGTGTAATAGTTAGAAATCCTCAATCGCCTAATTAGATTGTGCAATTGTTTGAGCAATCGACTGATTGAATAGAAGAATCCTAGTATCAGATTAGGATTAGACAAAAAAATTACAATCAGATCAATAGTTTGCACTCGGTGCAATTGGCAATGCGAGATACAACCACCACAGTGTCGGCGATCAGAGAATCCGAGATGTTGATTAGAAAATCATAAATGATTAGAGGCCCATTTTCAGCAGAGTTGATGTTGTACATATTTGACAACATCACCTTTAAGTACTTGATGAAATGCTTTTAGATTATGGAACTATGAATTAAAAGATTGTATAATCTATTTTACCAAAAATAGAAGAATTGACACATCATTTGGGATTTATTGGAGGATGTACCGTCTTATAGATTTCTTAATTACCATCTATTTTGAGCTTGATCTGATGCTTGTTGAGGTTTCTTGGAGTGTTGACAAGAGATAAGAACGCTTTGGAATGAGTAAAAACCTCCATGATTACAGATCTGAACTGAATGGAAAGAAATGCAAGAAAACAATGAAAGCAAAAATTTGTACTTCCAATAGTTTAGTGATCTGAGTGGCTAGAGAGTTGAATCCTAGTCTAACACCATGTTGGAGCTCATGATTTAGAGCTTAAGCAAGAGAAAAAGCTAAAGCTATTGTGGATCAAGGTAGCAAATTTGTACTTCCAATAGTTTAGTGATCTGAGTGGCTAGAGAGTTGAATCCTAGTCTAATACCATGTTGGAGCTCATGATTTAGAGCTTAAGCAAGAGAAAAAGCTAAAGCTATTGTGGATCAAGGTAGCATATAAACTTAATCAAAGATATGATTAACAATGATTAAAAAAAGATTAAGAGAAGCCAATGTGACAAGCTCAATCACACGAGTAGCATTAAGGAGAATTAAGAGTTCACAATTTATTAATGAGGTGCTCAATATATAGGCTGAGTACAAACAAAGGAGCCAAAAGCATCTCCTCTAATTTCTCCTAGATTCTCTCCCTAGAATCTCTCCACACTCCACTATTCACTCTCCCCCTGATTTATGGTGGGCTGATTAGCATCTTCCTTGCCACTTGCATTTGTAGAGATTCGTGAGTGATTTCCATTCTACTGAGCCAGTTACTCTTTGGTGAATGCAAATAACATTTCATCAATGTAGATCATATGTCCCATCATCCCCTAAGGCTAAATACATGAGTATTTTGGGTGTACATGTCTTGCAATATCTTGTCTTTCCATGTAACGAAAAATGCTTCTCTTTGTGCCACCCTTATCACCAAATTTTTGATAATGTCCCATTTTAGCTTTTATCCTAACTTTGCATGCAACCACTACCTCCCTTTGTGTTGCCCGCATGACTAACTTTTTGACAATGTAGAATGGTCTCGGCATTTGGTGGATGACTTTAGCTTTTATTGCTCACCTCATTGGTCCACTACTCAAAAGTTCTATTCTCCATCATTATTTTGAAACTCACATAACTAGCATTTCACTTGTCAAACTCTCTACTACCAACATTGCAATGTTGGCTTCCACACCTTCCCTTCCTAGGCCTCATATACCGAGCACCTCTATATCCTATTTCACTACTATCTCTTGCTACCAACATTGCATTGTTGGATTTCACTCTTAGGCCTCATACCGAGCACCTCTTTATCCTATTTCACTACTATCTTCGGCTTGGAAAAATTCCCATCACCAATACTTTTTGTTTCCACCCACTACTACACCAAAGATTTTCCCTGCTTTGCACTAGCCAATCGTTTCCCTTCCACCATCTCCTCTGAATCTATCGTTTCCTTTCCACCATCTCCTCTGAATCCACTGTCTCCTTTATTGTCGCCGCCGATTTGGAGCTCAACTCAGTAAGCTCAAAATTGTATCCTTCACTTCACTGTTCCTCCCCCGTAGCTATCAGTGGTCAATCTGATATAGGAAGGACAATGCCACTGGTTATAACTTCACAAACACGCAGATCCATTTCCTTTGCATTCTCTGACACAAGGAAACACACCCTCAACAATAGTCACAACGGTTGAAGAGACAATGCACAACTCAGTACAAGTGATTATAGAATAGATTACGTGAGAAAGATGTGCAAGAACATTGTGGAGAGTCCTGCCAGCAGGCCCGCATAGACCCAGTCTAGGGATTATATAGGCCTACATGGACTAGGTAGCATCTACTATCTCTGGAGATGCCCTCGGCGGCATAGCGTAGCTGGTAGGCATCTCTAGAGATGCCCTTGGTGAGGCATAGTTGGAGTGTTAGTGAGGCACCACCATAATCACAGGGAATGGGAATTTTTAGACTTGGGAACGTTGGGGATGGCAGCATCTTCCCATTCTCATTCCCGTCCCATGTTGCTCTATAGTCATAGGGAATGGCCATTCTCAATCTTTTCTGTCCCCATTCCCCATCCCCATTTTGCATCCCATGTGACTATGGGCACCACATGACATCCACTATATCTAGAAGATGCCATTAGAGTGGGCACCACATGACATCCACTATATCTAGAAGATGCCATTAGAGTGGCAGTGCAGCAACAACAGTGTGGTGGGCTAAGTGTCAGAGCAGTGTCGTCAAGCAGTGTCGTCAATGTTGATGGCATGCACCACTTGGGCTCCTCTGAGTTGGTCAATGTGGGCACCCTTGCTGGCTACATCCACCAAGTGCTCACCATCCTCGGTGAGGAGAGAAGAAAAGAATTGGCAGGAAAGGCAGAAAGCTGGAAACATAAAATGATAATTGGGAATTTTTTTAAAGTAGCGATTGCACATGGAATTGGTAGTAGGGATTCTGTCCCCATGTGTAAGGGGAGGAGCCAGATGAGGGGAATCAGAGGGGAGGATACAAAAGCAAGGAATCAAAGAGAGGAGTTATGGGAGAGGAGACAGGCAAAAGGAAGAAAAGAGAGGAGTCATGTGAGAGGATTCAGGTGAGAGGAAACAGAGAGAGGAGTTAGAAGGGAGGACTCATGTGAGAGGATTTAGGTGAGAGGAAGCAGAGAGAGGAGTTCGGAGGTGAAATGATTTAGGCGAGAGGAAGAAGAGAGGAGGACTCAGAAGGGAGGAAGCAGTGGGAGGAGTCATGGGAGAGGAGTCAGGCACGAAAGGAAGCAAAGAAAGGAGTCATGTGAGTGGATTTAGGTGAGAGGAAGCAGAGAGAGGAGTCAAAAGGGAGGAAACAGAGGGAGAAGTGAGGTGAAAGGATTCAGGTGAGAGGAAGCAAAGAGGAGGACTCAAAAGGGAGGAATTAGGTGAGAGGATTCATGTGAGAGGAAGAAGAGAGAGGCGTTAGGTGAGAGGATTTAGATGAGACAAAGCAGAGAGAGGATTCAAAAGGGAGGAAGGAGTCAGGTGAGAGGAATCAGGGGAAAGTCAGTAAGAAAGAAAGAGAGAGAGAGATTACATTGTCATAACAGAGGAAGGATTCAAAAGGGAGGAAGGAGTCAGGTGAGACAAAGCAGAGGAAGGATTCAAAAGGGAGGAAGGAGTCAGGTGAGAGGAATCAGGGGAAAGTCAGTAAGAAAGAAAGAGAGAGAGAGATTACATTGTCATAACAGAATTACCGAAAGGAGTCCACCATAGAGGAATGAGAGAGAGGAAGATGAATAGAGAAGTCTACCACCACAAGACTTAGAAGGGAAGGAGGAAGGAAGGAGTCTACCACAGGACTTACACATAGAAGAAAGATTATAGCAAAATGAACTGAAGTAGTGGGGTCAATGGAGGATGGCTGAGCTGGCATCTGGGCTGTTGATCACCTTGGGTAAACCCAACCCAAAAAGTAAACCAAGCCAATAAAGTAAACCACCAATGTTCAGACTCGACGGATCCATAAATTTGGATGAATACAAGGAAGTTGGATGGATGTTCTACATTGTTCCATGGTTGGAGATGAAGGGTATTTGTGAGGTCGGTATCAAAATGTCAGCACAGAGTGTATCTACCGTAAAGTGTATCCACCGTCGTGTACTGCACACACATAAGTCTAGCTTCGAGGTTTGGGGAAGTTTGGAGCTAGGTAGGTTGATTACCCAAGTATGGATGGGTGGGCGCTCAAGTGTGGATGCCTGGTGATCGGCCAAGAGCCTATAAAAGGGTGGCCAAGGTTAGTCAATAGTTCATAGAGTCTTGCATGTTTTTGTGAGAGCTCTATGGTCAAGAGTCTGGATATAGTGCAGACATGCACCTGCTTTATGTAGTTGAGGCCGGCACAACAGTCTCGAGGCCCACGAGGGTGGCTTCGTGGGGGTGGTATGGGACTTCATGGGGTAGAGACTAGCTGGTACATCTTGCTAGTTACTCAGCTTGTGGCTCGGCGGTGGGGACAGCCAAGACTTGTGGGTTTTGCCCACGGCTGTCAAGGTTAGGTGGTGAGTCAGGCCTACACCCCCTTCACGCTGCTTGGCTCTATTTTGCAGGTTTCGAGTCTTGTATTAGGAGCATTCTATGAGGAGATCCATGGGGATTTGATAGTGGTATCAGAGCATGCGTTGACTGTGTGCTGGTCGGCTGTGCATGCTTGGCAGCTATATAGGCTATGCAGATAGCAGCTGAAGATCCCCACGAACCAGCCGAAAGGCGTGTAGGTAGGTGAGAAGCGTTGCAAGTCAGCAAATCACCATGCTGCAGAGAAAAAAGTGAAAAGCAAACATCCAACGGGTGGTAGCCATTTTTTTGGTAATTTAAGCCTTCATTTTTTTAAAGACAGAACGCGGATGTTGCTTTTCGAACCTATATGGAGGGGTTTTGAAAATATTAAAACCAAAGTCTGTTAAAAAAAAACCAAAAAGCATATGGATTTTTTACCTTCTATGCGACTAATGTGTTTTTTAAAGTGTTTTTTTTCCAAGCTTTGTGTGTGGGTTTTCTAAAATCCATCATGCGTGGTTTATATATATAAATATAAATATAAATATAAATATAAATATATAAATACAAAAGCAACACATGGTTTTTTCCCAAATGTGAAGACTTGCCGCCGAGCGACCTTTTCGACGATTAATTTGATTTTTAGGAGTTTAAAGTTGCTTTTGTTGAAGCTTCTTTCTCGGAACACCAGGCACAAGTCGCCGCGCATATGCAGGCTTTAACAAAATTCCATCTCTTTATTGACCACTACCCTTTCTACTTTGTCGGGTATGGATACCTTGGCATTTGCTTTGGGCCCCAAGTTCCAACATTACTCCGGACCAGTTTGGGGGCAAGCAAAAGCAGCATACCAAGGAGATTATGGACACATGACTATATAAGTGGCAGATCCATTTCGAGTTTCATCCATATGACGATGGCTAGCAGGAGGTTTCCTCTCAGGTGCTTTGCTTTGGTGGAAAGAACTTAAACCTAAACCAACAACTTGGGCACAATTCGAAGAAGTCTTTAGGAAAGAATTCCTCAAGAAGGAGGATGACTACGATATTGTTGCTCAGTTTGCCAGTTTGACCAACCTCTCAACAGAACCTCACTTATGAGGTCTACCGGCAAAAATTTTGAGACTTGTAGATGAAAGCTACAAAGATGGATTCTACTACTCTTTTGGGTTTCTTTGTAGCCGGTTTACCCGACTCGTATCGTTTACAAGTCAAAAACAATAAATGTAAAACTAGCAGGGAAACAATCACAAAAGAAATTTCTCCACACTGATGGGGCCACCACGACAGAAGGGAAGTCTTCGGACCAACCTTTAAAGAATTCTACCTCGACTCCAGCAAAGAGAAACCGTCTCCTCAAGGCTTTGAAGCTCAAGAAGGAGGGATGTTGCTTCATCTTGCGAAGAAAAAGGACATATGCGTAACAAGTGCCGGAAGAAGAAGGGTGTAACCAATGCAGGACCCAAGCCGAAGATAGCCAACTAGTTGTCTTTAACAGGTACTTTAGTCATTGTACTTTCTCGCCCTAGTTCCTGTTCTGATTGTATGTTTAACTCTAGAGTTTTTGGCTTGCATGATCTTCTCTGAGTTTATGGAGAAGTGATGGCCATGGAATCCACATTCTTCTAGACCTTGGCAGCTCACACAACTTTGTTAATTACAAACTTGTGCAGAAATTGGGTCTGGACACAACACCTAAAGATCATACCTACGATGTACGCTTACTTGCAAGTCGACAAGTATGGGATCAAAAGGTGGAGCAGCTACCAATCCGTATTCAAGACTACGAAGATATTCTGGAGTGCTGCTATGTTATGCATCTAGAGCATGTAGACTTGCTATTAGGGATTGAGTGGTTTAAGGCCCTTCAGGTCCAGATAGATTGGTCTAGTCATACTTTTTCTTTTGAGCATAGGAACACCCAGTATTGTATCTTAGGTGATTGTATACATTAGGGGAAGGTTGAGGTCTATAGGGGCCCTTTAAGCTGCCATATTATGATTTTAATGACTTTTTGTTAAAACGTTAAGTTTCTTTGACTTTAGATACCTTCTTGTTCTTCAAACGGCTAGAAGTTTGAATTTCAAAGTTTCCCGCCCCAAAATTGAATTTGAAATCGAGCGAGCAAAACTATATTATGTGACATATCTATGGAAAGAGCTCGACGAGTAGATTCTAGATCTGTAATCTTCGACAAATTTTGAGCTCATATGTAGAAGTTATGGACGTCCGAAATTTCAAAAACTTTCCCCCTCACTTTTTGGAAATGAAAAGTACAAAAAGGCATCTTCTAGAGAATCTTTTGACCACCTTTAATCACCCAACATTTTTGTATACATGGCATCATACGATTGGCTCTTTTCCTTCATAACCTTTTAATCACATGGCATCTTAAAGGGCCCCTATAGACCTCACCCTTTCCCTAATGACATCCCTTTCAGGGACCTCTTGTAAATAACGTTGATTTTGGAAATATAATGGATTATTCTTTATATAATGCTTTCCACTATGTCTTGATTCCACTTTCTTCATTTCTCATACCTATTATGGATGTTAATGAATTAAGTGTGTTTGAAAGAAAAGAATTACAGAAGTTACTTGATTCGTTTCCAGATGTATGTCCTAAGGAACTGCCATGAGGCTTACCACCTGAAAGGGCAGTGGATCATCGTATTAATCTGGTCCTTGGTGCTCAACTTGTTAGCATTCCACCTTACAGGGATGAGCCAGGCTAAGGAAGATGAGCTGGCCAAACAACTCGAAGAATATTTGAGGATGGGCCGTATCTGTCCAAGTAAATCACCTTACGGTGCACCTGTGTTACTCAGGAGAAAGAAGGACAACACTTGGAGAATGTGTGTAGATTACAAGAGTCTGAACAAGCTGACAATCAAGAACCGTTATCCTCTCCCTAGATCAGGTGACCTGATTGATTGTTTAGCTGGAGCGAAGTACTTCACAAAGATAGATTTATGTACTGGCTATCACCAGATACGTATTTTTATGAAAGGTACGTCAAAAGAACCGCCTTTTGGACTAGGTATGGCCATTACAAATTTCTCGTATTACCTTTTGGGTTAACCAATGCTCCGGCCACTTTCCAGCAAATGATGAACGATCTTTTTCATTAACATTTGCGGAAATTCATGGTTGTGTTCCTGGATGATATTTTAATATATAGTTATACTCTTGAGGATCACGTTAGACACCTCACGATTGTCTTAACTATTTTAAGACAGAATCGATTGTGTGCTAAATTAAGTAAATGTGAAATTTTTATGAGACAGAAATAATTTACTTGAGACACAAGATCACAAGAGACGGGTTGAGCATTGGCTATGACCAAGTTCAGAAGGTTTTGGCTTGGCCTATACCGTAGACTATGAGACAACTTCGTTCTTTTCTCGGTTTCATTGGGGTAATTGTTTTTTTTAAGACAGGAAAAATCATTAAAAAAAAGTTATAACCTCCCCCTTCTTCCCCCAAATTTTGGTACTTCAAATCATCTCTATCTTTTTCTCTCTCTCCACACACACACACATTCTCTCTCTCTCTCTCTCAACACACCCACACATTTGGAAAAGACAAAAAAAAGTGCCCCCTAAATGGACCCACATCCACATCCACACACACCCACATGTACAACCTAAACCCACATTACACACACACACACACACACACACACACACACACACATGGACACATTGTCTCTCTCTATCGCTCTCTCTCTAACACACACACACACAATTTCTCTCTCTCTCTCTCTCTCTCTCTCTCTCTCTTAAACACACTTGCACACATTTATTTTCTCTCTCTTAAACACACACTCACACACATTTATTTTCTCTCTCTTTATCTCTTTCTCTCTTTCTCTCTTTCTTTCTGTCTCTGTCTCTGTCTCTCTCTCCCACACACCCCCCTTAACCCCCCCACACACATTCTCTCGCTTGACACACACACACACACACACACACACACTCTCTCTCTCTCTCTCTCTCTCTCTCAAAACACACAATCATACACATTCTCTCTCTATCATAATCCTTTTTGTGAAAAGAAAAAAGCCACACAGGATGGTCAATGAACGACCATCCTACGTGGCACTTCTTTTTCATTCTTGATAAAAAGTTGGGTAGTACAAAATAATTGGTGTACATCTTTGAGTTCCTTAGGCAAGTTTTGGTCTTAACATGCCTTGAGTTTTGCACAACAAAGAGGATAAGCATATAGTTAGAGAGGTAACACAAAGCAAAGGGCTAACTCATAAGATGGATGAGATATTGCGAGAAAAGATCAATAGATTTTGCATATTGAATTTTCCAAAAATGAAAAAATGGCTTAAGAGATATAAACATGCACAAGTGGAGACATTAAACATGCAAAAATAATTTCAGGAGAAGATACAAACATCTTTCTCATGTCCTCTTGAACTTGCATAACTCCCTAATAATATGCTGCTTAGATAGCTAAAACAAACCGTAAGGAAAGCGAGAGAGGACAGTGAAAGTATCACTAAGCAAGAGATGGAAGTTACAAGATGTGATTAGCTACATGCATGTAAATCAAACTAACACATCCATATTCAATAATTAATTTTATTGATGTATGATTGAGACAATTCTCTCTTTAAAATTTATTTTTTTGTATATATTATGTAGTATTAAAAATATAGAGCACTAAGGTTGCATGGACATCATTTTTGTGTGGAGCGAATAGATAAGAAAAGAACAACTTTTGGTTATCTTTGTACAAGAGAGTCGCGTTAGTGCTAGAAAGCAACTTAAATGTTACTCTCTCCAATCTTGATTATTGAGGAGCTATATAAGACATAATTAGAGTTTGATTTAGACAATTTGACATGTTTATTCTTGATGTGCAATGGTTTAAACTGGTTATCAATGGTGACCAACCCCAATTGTGAGAAGAGATATAGTGGAGTTGTTGCAGTTTCTCCACTAAGTTGTGGACAAATCTTCGGGATACATTTGTAATACCGTAATAATGTGATCAAGTTCTCTAAAGCTTATGTGTTACTACTTTATTGAGATCATTCAAATTTGAAATGATGTATGTAATTCAAGTTTCTCCTCATAGCTTATGTGTTACTACTTTATTGAGATCATTCAAATTTGAAATGATGTATGTAATTCAAGTTTCTCCTCATAGCAAACAAACTTTTTAAGATAGAGACTTGAAGGAGGAAACTATTACTATAGAATCTCCAAGGGAAGAAGTAGATCATACCCTAGGTATAAATGAATTATTAGATCATGAAACCCAAGATGTATAGATTATAACAGATCACACTCATGATCATGAATAAATTGATGAATGACATTGAAAATCATGATGCTGAACAACACGATGGTGATGATGATGCCTTATCAACTTCCATCAAATCCATTTATGTTATATCCTTAGATTCATCCATGTGGATGCCAATGAATTACTTTTAATCATATATGTTGGCCGAAGATGTAGGGGATACAGACATAAAATTAGAAATTGATCTCTTTGGAGCAATGGATCTTGTCGAAGATGAATAGTCGTGAAGTATATGTAAGTTAATGATTTTTCTCAAGAAATTGATGTAAATAATTTTGATGTATTAACATTGCCAACGCTTATACGAGTGCTTATACCGATGTAGATACCAATGCATATACCAACATACTTAATGATGCTTATGCCGACGAGATGAGAGCTAAGATCAAAACAAATTTTATCACCCCTTAAAAAAATTATCGCCGATAAAGGGACAAGTGCTTGTGTTGTTTGGAATAATTGATATGATCAAGTTATGCTTCCCCACTAAAAATAGATTCTTATGATTGTGGCAGTTTTAAGAAGCCCTATGCTCCCACAAGCTCTCAAGCTGCAAGCAAATGTCAAAGTAGCCAGAGACACACCCTGCAGTTGAATGTGTTTCCAGACAGCTTAATGCTTTCTTACCCATACCACTCTCAGCATACCCTGTATGATGGAAAGTGGCTTCATTTGTGTCCTCTAGGATCTGACTTGCAAACTATATTGACAGAGCATATAAGAGATAAAACTCATCTTTCTTCTTTGAAGAAGACAATGGTTGACTCAAATCCAGTCTTATCACGTGTTGGGCGCCCAAAGAAGCACTTTCCTCAAGATCTAAAGCAACAATCCGTAGGTGGCTTTCTTATATCGACAAGAGATCATGTTACAACATCTCATGTGAAAAGTGGTGAGATAGAAGCACCTTTTCTTTCTACAAGTGGATCATCCTTTTCTTCATCATCAATAAACTTGAAAAGAGAGGAAAAGAGAGAAAAGCATTTACCTCTTTTTGGTGAAGTTGAAAGAGAGGATTATAAGACCTACAAAACAAAACAAAAAGTTGAGAAAATAATTAGTAATACAAAACCCTAAAAGTGTGAATAGCATGGATACACAAGGAGGTTTAAGCCTTATGCCGAAGGAGGTTTAAGTATAAGCCTCTCATGCATGAGAGGCCTCTCATACATGAGAGGCCTCTTATGCATAAGCCTCTCATGCATGAGAGGCCTCTCATGCATGAGAGGCCTCTTATGCATAAGCCTCTCATGCATGAGAGGCCTCTTATGCATAAGCCTCTTAGGCTCATGCATAAGAGGCCTCTTATGCATAAGCCTCTTAGGCTTATACATAAGAGAGAGAGAGAGAGAGAGAAGAGAGTACCATTCAAAAATTTTAAACATAAGAAGCTTATGCATGAGAAAGAGAGAAAGAGGGAGTGAAGATAATACCCAATTGAAAACCCTAATTCTAAACATACCATTCAAAAACCGTGAATATATGAAGAGATGGGAGAGACAAGGGGGATAGAGACTACCTTGTGAGAGGAATCATCCTTGGGAGGAGACTTTTTGAGAGGACAATCCAATCTCCTTCCTTTTGAAGGGAAATAATTACATGAATAATGTCAAGATCATGAAACTATCACATCCTATAATAGATCTATTTGTTTTGCTTCATCAATCTCTATATCTAATGCAAGCTCAATTAAAAGCTGAGGTTCCATAGCAATATCACTATCATTATCCAATAAAGCATTGTCATGACCGATAGGTGACTCATTATCTTCTTTGGATTGATGTTCCTCATGCTAATGATCGGCCTCCTCTAAATTTTTTTCTTCATTTTCATATCATCTTCTTCCAATGCATCGATTTGGGTAGTACTTGCATCGATTTTTTTCTACAAGATCCAACACTGATAATATGATTTGAACAACATTGATGGTTCTCTCCTTTTTTTCTACAAAAGCCAATGAGAGTGTTATCTTTAGCATTCCACCTACAAAGAAGGAAATATTTTAAAACTTCCATGTAATACAATATCTTTATAGCTATGTTGTAAATAAAAATAACTTGAAAGTTAAGTTACCGTATGTGGCGCTTGATAGTTGTCTCATCCTCAACAATGATAATAGGTATTGTAGATGTGATCCCATATTTCTTCTTTACATCAATGTATATCTTTCCAGCTGCATCAAAGATGTACTCTTGCTCCCCAGGTAAGAATTGGATTGCCTTCTTTCCTTGCCTCTTAGTTGTTGATATAGATGGGCCTCCAAGATTTATACTCAAAAAATCATGCAAACGTGGACCCCCTCACAGCTTTATTACTTCATAGATGGTTTTTGTGGACTTCATGAACCTATGTCCTTGCTTAGACTTCAACATATTTCGAGCCACATCTTGAAAAAATTCCCACAATGCTGATTTACCTCCAAACTTCTCTTGTCTATGAGCCTCAATAATATTGTTATACAAAAACGACGAACATCATTTCTATTAACACATTCTATACTTGCTTCTTTTAATGATCTAATCCTCATAGATAACATCACAATTTTTGACCTTGTCCACCATAGCTTTTTTTTTTTTGCTTCATTCAAACCTCTTTTTGATTCAAGAGTAACTCCTTTCAAGTCACTTACTGTAAGATAATCCAATCTCCTTCCTTTACCTGTTCCCCTAGCTCCTCTTTTCTCATTGGAGCAACACTCTCTCTATATAGCCTCATACGAAAATCTTTATAGGTTGTGATTTTATGACAATGTTCACATGAGAAACTCGAAAATGGGATTCCTATTTTTGAGATGTGAAGACATTGTACATGCCTAAAACATCCTTCCACCTTATATTCAATAGCTTCATAATATAAAGTAGCTCTTGTGAAGGGTTCGCAAAACCATTCACTTCCCATTTTTTGATCGTTTAAAAAGGAACTTATATCAATTTCACTATCTTTAACCCTGATGGTAGCATTCCACAATCCCCAACACAACATATTCAAGTTTGTTGATGATGAAGAAAAGGATGATTCACTTGTAGAAAGAAAAGGTGCTTCTATCTCACCACTTTTCACATGAGATGTTGTAACATGATCTCTTGTCGATATAAGAAAGCCACCTACGGATTGTTGCTTTAGATCTTGAGAAAAGTGCTTCTTTGGGCACCCAACACGTGATAAGACTGGATTTGAGTCAACCATTGTCTTCTTCAAAGAAGAAAGATGAGTTTTATCTCTTATATGCTCTGTCAATATAGTTTGCAAGTCAAATCCTGGAGGACACAAATGAAGCCACTTTCCATCATAACTACACATCACTTTTACTACACTCTTATCCTTGTAGTCATGTAAAGTTGCTTCAACCAACTCAAACTTTGCTCCTACAATAGCAATAAAGATATTTTAGAAAAGATGGAAACAAAATGAAATATTACTAGATAATATCAATGATTACTTGAAAATAAATTCTAACATTCAAAGGAGATTATTGTTAACAATACAAAACCTTCATTGGAAATATTGAAAGTGTTCATCTCCTCAACAGTTGTTGTAATTTGCCTTGCATCATCTTGTGTCTCTTTTGTGTTATGTTCTTAAGTAGATGTTTCCAACTTCAATCCATGATTAGCCAAGTACCTCTTTTGATATCCTTGGCCTTGTAATATATGATTTCTCATGAAATTTGATAAGCAATTATAAGCTACTTGCTTACCTTTAATAACTCCGGATCCATAAGAGGTTTCACATTCATGGGACCGCACTTGAACCATGGGCTTACCATTGAGATCCTCTGTAAGTAGCTCAAACTTGTCATCTCTAGGTATCTTTTGTTCCTTCGATTTTTTGTGAATCTTCTCACATTGAGTCTCCCAACTATCAAGAGTAGCCTTTAATAATAATTCACTCCTACACATATTTCTAGCATGCATTGGACAATCATCCAAATTAACTACACCATAAGAAACTATTGTATTGGAGTCCAATTCAGTAACACCTTGTTCTTTAATACTTGATGTTATGCACACCCATTTTGCAGGTATACTCTCCCCATCAAACATACTAGTTAATACCAACACACTGACGCTCTTCAACAGGCCAAGGCTCTTCTTGTGTTGCATTTAGTACACAGTCTTCATCATCTTCTTCTTCTTCTTTGATAACAAACTGAAAGGGATCCACAACAATTCCATCTTGAATAATCTCCTTGCGTATCATACTATAAGTAGGATCACCAAGAACTCTAACAAAACCCAAAAGCTTCTTCTCACTTGATCCATGATCAAACACCTTTATGAGTGCCTTAGAGCCCATAATTGATCAATTGCGTACCTAGAAAGACAAGAAGATGAGAAAGCCTATAAATATTAAGCAAACCATGCCATAGCAAATACATCTAATAGCACGACAAAAATTCATACACAGAAATTCAGATTTGTTCTTCTTTCAGGACAGAAACATTTCCATGACAACTGATCAAACCTTGCCAAAAGACATAGCCCTCCCCTGTAGTTCTACTTTTCATAACCATGCATGTAAAGCATCATATTATCTTTATAGGCATCTTCAGTATACCCACAAATCAAGGGAGTCCACAAGACTACATTCTGTATGAAAATCTTCCACCAAACTACACTTGGTATACATATGTACCATAACATTGTTGACAAGAAAATGTCTTTCAAATCCCCTTTTGACAACCCTAGTATGTAATTCTTGACCTATTTTTAGAGCTCCTAGGATCCCACAAGCTTTCAAGCTTTCAAATAGTTGGCATGCCACTGCAAGAGAATGAGAACATAGGCACGCAACATAGACATGCAAACTAGAGAGAGATGGAAGTGAGAGAGGGGCCATGGGCGAGGGCCATGGGCGAATTTGCGATTTGGTGGGGTTTACGCGGCTATATACATAGCTATATGCACAGATATAAGTGCATCTATAGACACGTCTATAACCGTGTCTATAAGCGCATCTATATTGATATAGACGTGCTTAAAGATGCGCATATAGATGCACCTATAGACGCGCTCTGTTAAAATTTTTTTTGAATATAATCCCACCTGTTGTTGACGTCGTAACTTTTTTCACTTCCCCTCTGCTCCCTGTGCCGTACCTCTTCCTCATGATGGCTGTACCTCACCCTTTGTCCTCTCCTCACAAAGTCTCCTCCCAACGATGATTCCTCTCACAAGGTAATCTCTATCCCACTTGTCTCTCCCACCTCTTCATATATTCACGGTTTTTGAATGGATTTTTGATTGGGTATTACCTTCACTCCCTCTTTCTCTCTTTCTCATGCATAAGCTTCTTATGTTTAAAATTTTTGAATGGTACTCTCTTCTCTCTCTCTCTCTCTCTCTCTCTCATGCATAAGCCTAAGAGGCTTATGCATAAGAGGCCTCTTATGCATAAGAGGCTTATGCATAAGAGGCCTCTTATGCATAAGAGGCCTCTTATGCATGAGAGGCTTATACTTAAACCTCCTTTTGTATCAGTCTTAAACCTCCTTGTGTATCCATGCTATTCACACTTTTAGGATTTTGTATTACTAATTATTTTCTCAACTTTTTGTTTTGTTTTGTAGGTCTTATAATCCTCTCTTTCAACTTCACCAAAAAGAGGTCAATGCTTTTCTCTCTTTCCTCTCTTTTCGATTTTGTATGTATGCATTAGGTTCTTGGGGCTTTTGTTTGTATGCATTACTAATCCTTTTCTTACCCTTGTGTTGGTTTTGTAGGTCTTCTAATCTTTTCTTTCAACATCACCAAAAAGAGGTAAGTGCTTTCTTATCTTTCCTCTCTTTTCTATCTTTTTATCCTCTCTTTCCTCTATTTTTAAGGACCAAAAAGAGGAGTTTTGTTTTGTAGGTCCTCTATGCATAGAGCTTAATCTATGAATAGAGCTCTAATCATAGAGCTTAATTGCTCTATTCGTAGAGCTTAATGTATAGATTAAGCTCTATGCACGCGTTCATAATGCATAGAGATCTATGCATAGATTAAGCTCTATGCATAGAGCTCTATGCATGCATTAAGCTCTATGCATAGAGCTTAAGGCATGCATAGAGCTTAATGCATGTGTAGAGCTTAATCTTTTTGATTTTATATCTATGCATTAGGTTCATAGCTTGCATAAGCTTTTGTATGTATGCATTACTAATCCTTTCCTCACCCTTTTTTTGGTTTTGTAGGTCCTCTAATCCTCTCTTTCAACATCAGGAAAAAGAGGTAAGTGCTTTTCTATCTTTACTCTATTATTATTGCACCCTTGTGGGTGCTAAGGATTTGTTTTGTAGGTTTGCGCATAAGCTTTATGCATAATGCATAAGCCTCATGCATGCTTTATGCATAAGGCCTCATGCATAGTTTTATGCTTAAGGCCTCATGTTTAAGGGCTTATGCTGCATAGTGCTTTATGCATAAGCCTTATGCATAAGGCCTCATGCATAAGCCTTATGCATAAGGCCTCATGCATAAAGCATTATGCCTAAATCTTTATTATGCATAAGGCCTCATGCATAAAGCTTTATGCATAAGGCCTCATGCATGCATAAGATCTAGCATAGCTTGCATAAGGCTTGCATAGTGGCGTAGTTTGCATAAGGCTTGCATAGTGGCATAGCTTGCATAAGCTTTTGTATGTATGCATTACTAATCCATTCCTCACCCTTTTGTTGGTTTTGTAGGTCCTCTAATCCTCTCTTTCAACATCATCAAAAAGAGGTAAGTGCTTTTCTATCTTTCCTCTCTTTTGTCTATTATTATTGCACCCTTGGTGGGTAGTGGGGATTTGTTTTGTAGGTTTGCGCATAAGCTTTATACATAATCTTCATGCATGCTTTACCGTTTCTTGGCACTTTACCCTTGCCAGGCACTTCACCTGCCTTTATATTCACCCCTCATCTGTCAGCCCAGTTAGTGCTACATCATCTCCTACACCTCCACCTTCAAGAGATGTGATACCTCATAGTTATCATGGCTCTCATGAGAGTGGCAATCGTCAGGGAGGGCAGTCTAGAGATAGTGGCGGTCGTACCTCACGCCGCACTCGCACTGAGAGTGGAGGTGGAGGAGATAGAGGATGCCTAGGGCAGTGCTTTGGGGGTGGGGATAGTTCTTCAGAGTCACCACCACATCATAGTGATATATCATATTATGATATCACAGATGTGGGTGGCATAGTTGATGACTCTCGTGGGGGAAGGATGTGGTAAACTACTTGCGCCAAGTAGTTTTTGCACACTATAAAGACTACTTTATACATTTTAAGCAGCAAAGGGAGAGCTTAGTGGATGATTGCATCAAAGCTGTCCACAAGAAGTATCCTAATTCTCACGACCAAAGGTAGATGGGTGCGACATAAAATCAAAGACATACTTAAGAATAGGAGGTCTCTAGTAAGGAGACATGCAAAGGAGGATAAAGCCCGAATAGATGCCAGTCAAAATGGACATGGTAAGCCATCTACTGCTCATAAGGGTGAGTGGAAGAAAGCAAAGAAAGAGCTCTTAGAAGGAGTAGTGAACTAGAGCGCGACGAATAGAAATGGAGTGATACGGATCGTCGCACTTCGGATCTGGAGGTCGTGCATCATGGGAGGCCGAGTTTGTATGTATAGTGCAACTTCATGTCTTTTCTTTGTATTCTCTCTATTTGAGTTGTGTTATAATTTTTGTCTTGTGATGTAGCGTGACATTGTGGTGGGTAGAGATCCTACCACAGCAGATATTGGCTAACCGATGAAGAGGAGACCAACATGGGATTACCTTCAGGATGTAGGGATCATCTCCGATGAACAATACAATCGAGCAAGGAGAACACCAATGCTGGTAATACTTTTTATTTTTATTTACAAAACATGTTTCGACCTTTATAATACTTTGTGTAGGCACAAGGTGGACAAGAAGGAGGACAAGACGACTTCGGAGAGTGATGAGTCCTCCGAGTAGTCACCTGCTAGTTTTTCTTCATATATAGTTTTGGTTTATGCAACTATGTTTCTTTTTTAAGCCTCACCTGGCTACCATCATGTATGGACAACTTCTTGGATATAAGATAAAATTTTTCATCTTCTTTATATATCTATGTTTTTATTCAAGCCTTATGTGGCTACGATCATGTATGGACAAATTTTTGGATATAAAATGTAATTTCTCATCTTCTTTAATCAATATTCGAAGTGTGTTCACAAATCTTTTTGTGCATATCTATCTTTAATTTAAGTTTTTATGTTGTTATCGTTGGTGATCTTGATTCGTCTATGTACAAGTAAGCAAAACCTTAAACCAGAGAGCTACCTGTGTAGAAAATGCAGTTACATATGTAGAAAATGCAGTTGCATATGCAGAAAATGCAGTTGTACATCTCCACAGGCAGCTCTCTAGATTTTTTTTTTAAAATTTCAGACCAGGTCTATAGGCACGTCTAGAAGCGCATCTATAAGCACGTCTATAGGTGTGTCTATATCATTATAGATGCACCTATAGATGCGCATATAGACACGCTTATAGATGTGTCTATAGATGCCTATCGGTAGACGCGATTTTAGATGCACTTATAAACGCGCCCATAATATTTTAAACCACATTGTCAAAATGCATCTATAAACACGCCTACGATCGCTTTTCCTTATAGTGTGCTTTTGCAAACGGTCCACATTCACTGTACATATCCACCAATGTGCTACCCTCTTTCATGATGTAAGCATGTAGTTCTAGACACTTACATAGGACTCCTATGCTACTGCATGCTTTTAAGCATAGACCAACATGGTAAAATTAGAACAAAATCCCTCCACTTGTATTTGTTTGAAGAAAATTGCCTACTTCCTGAGTAAGCCCATGTTCAGCAGCATAGCCTGGAATCAGTGGATTCCAAGAGAATACATCTTGAATAGGAGGTTTGTTGATGTGAGATCCCTGTTCCCACCGAGCAACAGATTCGGGGTACTAGCAGCGGAAGTAGCACTTCTTGCGCGGGACAGGGGTCCCACATTCGGGGCCTCGTCCACGGATATCCGGACAAGAGACTAATCCGTCGGTTTTTCCAAAACCGGACTCGGAAAAACTTCCCTTACTTGGAAAGCACGGGCGATTCCACCAGGATAATGTTTTACTCTAACGTAGTCAAGACCATTACTGATCAAGCTGATCTGATTGCACCTATAAAGGTACTCGTTTGGATCAAGGAAGAAACTTGCACTTGGATCATTGGAATCAACGCTTTTTTCCCCATCAAGAGGCACAGCCGTTGATTCCTATCCATAGAACAATTACTATCCGGGATTTACTTTATCTATCGTAATAATAAAATTTGAGTCTCGATTTACAGATCCATTAGTCCAGCCTAACCCCATCCGCCGATCCCATGGGTTAGCCAACCACCCAACCACTGTAGTGATGGGATCCAATTTGGAATTTGGTTAGGTTTTGTCCCGGGTACCAAGAAAAAGAGTTCCAAGGCCCCCTAGCCGGAAGTTCATGCAAACATAAAATTAGGCACACCACTTACACACCCAATATGAAATTGCCTTTTTCTTAGCATCAGCTAAGAAAAAGGCACACCACTTACACACCCAATATGAAATTGCCTTTTTCTTAGCATCAGCTAACTTTAAAATAATCCTTTAATGAATCCATAGTACCACTGATCACAGTCTTCCAAATTATCCGGTTGATTCTCAAATTTTCCATCATTCCTTCATCAGAGTATCTATGGCATCATTGGCAACTAGAACGCTCACCACGTGTCCACTCAGGGGCCTTTTCAATAGTTCCTAGCCCATAATACTCCGCAATATAATCACTTATAAAAATCAAGATGGACTCTCGTTGAAGATCAGCAAGATCAACCAACAGATCCATAAAAAGAGCCATGGACTCATCCATTGAAGACCAGCAAGGTCAATCAACCAACAGATCCATAAAAAAAGCCATGGACTCATCCATTGAAGACCAGCAAGGTCAATCAACCAGATCCATGCCCGGTTTCAGAAAAACAACTCTTACTCCTTGTTCCAATATCTTCCTTGACGCACGCGTGGGTATCCTAGGCGACCTAGAGCCGGAGCACCGTATGGTCAGCACCCGATCCTTCGCAGAGCAGGTGACCTAGCGCTTCACTCATAGGCCGCTTCCTTGGTCCCTCATCCACCGTACCGGAAGCTCACCATTTTAATCGAACCAAGGCTAGTCAAGACCTTGGCCAACTTTGCTACGCGAGACGTCCTCCATTCCGTCAGCAGTTGCAACTTTATCAGTTAGGTCTCCACGACCTTAATCACAAGACGGTCAAAATGCTTCCCCAGCATTCTTGACATAAAACAGCCATTTACAAACAGCATTTACAAACAGTTTACAAATACAGTTTCTATATTAACTCTCATTTTTTCACATTATCCCTCATTAATCCACATTATCCCTCATTAATCCGCATTACTTATTCCACATTCCATTTATATGTGTACTCATCCAATCACCTCATTTTCCATCTCTTCACTTCACATTCCTTCACATCACATATTATATATTCACATCCATATCCACATCCATACATCCACATCCACATCCACATTCACATCCATACATCCACATCTACATGCTTATCTCCATTTTCACATCCTCATTTATACATCCACATCCCATATCCACATTTATACATACACATCCATATCCACATTCACATGCATACATCCGTATCCATATCCACATCCACATGCATACATCCATTATCACGTCCTCATTCATACATCCACATCCACATACATACATACATCCACATCCACATTCCCATTCACATCTATACATCCATATCTACATGCACATTCACATCCATACATCCACATCTATATCCTCATTCATATCCATACATCCACATTCATGCATCCACATCTACATGCATACATCCATACATACACATCCACATTTACCTCCATGCATCCACATCCACATTTACATCTATGCATCCACATCCACATCCTAATTCACATCCATACATCCACATTCATGCATCCACATCTACATGCATATATCCATACATACACATCCACATTTACATCCATGCATCCACATCCACATTTACATCCATGCATCCACATCCACATCCTCATTCACATCCATACATCCACATTCATGCATCCACATCTACATGCATACATCCATACATACACATCCACATTTACATCCATGCATCCACATCCTCATTCACATTCATACATCCACATTCATGCATCCACATCTACATGCATACATCCATACATACCCATCCACATTCACATCCATATTCTCACCCTATCACAACCTATATACATCTTATCCCATCACATACACTTCTTACCTCATCCCATACACATCCTATCACTTCTATACACATCCTATCACTTCTTATGCATAACTCTATGCATGAAATTCAATTATGCTAAAAGTAACACTTTGATAATAAAATATTCATCTCTTATGCGCATACCTCTATGCATGAAATTCAATTATGCTAAAAGTAACACTTTTATAATAAAATATTCATCTCTTATGCATACCTCAATGCTTAAATTCAATTATGCTAAAAGTAACACTTTTATAATAAAATATTCATCTCTTATGCATACCTCTATGCATGAAATTCAATAATGCTAAAAGTAACACTTTTATAATAAAATATTCATCTCTTATGCATACCTGTATGCATGAAATTCAATTATGCTAAAAGTAACACTTTTATAATAAAATATTCATCTCTTATGCATACCTCTATGCATGAATTTCAATTAAGCTAAAAGTAACTCTTTTATAATAAAATATTCATCTCTTATGCATACCTCTATGCATGAAATTCAATTATGCATAATATAAAAATCAATTTCTCTAGGATTACAATGAATATCTTTCAATTAATCTAGGATGATAATTCCTAGAATATGGTAGGAAGTCCTCTTTTTATGCTTATAATTAAAATATTTTAATTATTTTTTTAATATTGCTCATAGTTTTTTACTAATAAACCTTGTACATTTTCAAGTCTTGATCTTATGTGAGCATTTACTCATTTTTGGGTATCTTCTTTTATAAATTGGATTTATCTCCTCCCTACACATGGATTGATGCTATTGGCCCATAGGAACCTTAATTGGACCATAATCCAAAAATTTCTGAAAATCTAGACCCTTAGGCTAAGGTCCTTTATACCCATTTCCAATAAATTCCAATTGCACATTGAAAAGTTCTTTTTGAATTTCTGTTTCAGGGGAATTCATTTTAATAATATGAGAAATTTTTCTATCTAAAAATATTTAAAATTTGAATATTCTCTCTCTAGAATATTTTCTCTCTCTATGTCAAAATAGGCAGAGACAAGATCTTTTATATTTCTGAAGAGGGGATTGATTACAGGGGAAGATGCTGGACATCTTGAGAGGCTGGGGAGGAATCTTACATTCTCTCCCACTTGAAAAACGCGAGATGCCCTCATCTCGCAAACTGGGGATAATTTCGCAAGATGCACGAATATGAGACTGAGAGAAAATTTAATTAAGATTAACCACCAAATAAAAAAGTCTCAAAGAGAGTAAGGATCAAGACAAGAACAAGATTTAAACTTTATTCATTCTTGGAACATATACAGTAAAGATAGAAGAACTCTTTACACTTCCATAAGTCCGTCCATCATATGATCACAAAAGCAGCACTCACAAGCTGCGCACGTATAAGGTAACTCATCTATGGGAATTATTCTGTTGGTTATTGCCGCACCTATCTCAGTGGTATGAGGTGATCTAACAAAAGGACCTCTGAGAGGCAAGCCAAAAACGGGGTAAAGGCATATCTTCTGATGAGGAAGAAAACACGCCAGTAAGAAGACCCGCTCAGAAAAACCAAGATGCCTTGATCTCATGATGCAGTAGTATCGGGGACCCAAATCCAAGGCTTCAATAACCATGGCCAAGCGGACATTGTTACGAAAGTGCTGTTGACCCCAAGGTGTTACCCTAGTTATGTCTTGATAGGTCCGCCATTTGGTCTGAGCTACAGAAGTTCCCAAGTGAGGAAAAAGTGAGTGCTCATACTGTTCTATAAAATCTTTCTTCACAGACTCGCTTGCGTCTCGAAGGTGAGAAATCATCATGGATAAAACTAATTCCTGTTTGCCAAGCCATGAAGGAGATTAAGAAGAAGGGAGATCGATGGAAGTAAGATTACTGTGAGCGACAGGTAAAAGTTACGACTTATATAAAGGAAGGAGCTAGCGTAACTTAGAAGCCAACGGTATCTTGCCACCACTGAAGTTTTTTCGTCTTTCCATGATTTGGGTTTGGCACATATTTCTATGAAATACATTAAGAACTTTGAGATGAGAAGGTAAAAGAAGCTTGTAGGCTAAGTCACCTACTTTCATTGAATTCAGATATAAGGCTCACAATATCTGGGGGATAACTTCTTATACTCCCCAAGAGATAAAGAACTTCTTTTGGGCTGTACTCGAATGAAAACCAAAACCTTGGTATCCAAAACACCAATTTTCACTTCTGAACTCATTGTTCTGAATCCTTAAAACAGGCGTGACTCCTGAGAAGTATTCTAGGGAAAGGGTCTTCCTTTTTTTAAACGGAATCTTTCTTTTATTTTAGAGAGGGAATAATTATAAGATCAAAAAGGGAGATTCTTAATGCTGTATACCTCGAAGGCTGGGGAGGAATCTTACAATCTACCCCACTTAAAAAGTGCGAGATGTCCTCATCTCGCAAGATAGAGGACAACTCTTTTTCTTAAGATCCAATTTTATTCTGGGGTTTGTTATATTCTGGTCAACCCAACAGAATACTGGGATAAATATCCCTTATATAAATAACAATTCATTCAGATCATATCATTCATATCTTTAACATGATAATGGTCCATTAGACCGAAAAATTTCCTTCTCAACATTCCTCCATGGGAATTTCAGTCAAGTAAGTTCTCAATTTGTCATCCCTTAACTTGATCTACCGGCGGTCAAGTGTTAACAGTAGTAATCTGACAGCACAATCCACTAATCTCATAGTGATTTGCTGAATTCATTATCATCATTCCAGTTATGAATATCATCACAGGGACTCGTCCCATTCATCCTCATTGTCGTTTCGCTCAGATTATTATATTTCAACTAAATTTCAAAAATCATCATTTTTCAATCAGAATCCAAATCAATTCATCAATTCTCAAACAGAATTAAAAATCATATCAACCACATTCGAAATCATCATCTGGATAGCATTAACACTTACAATTTCAAGTATTAGATTTACTCGTATATATTGTCAGTAAAGAGCTGCAGTTATACTCTCGGTATATATGGGTAGTCACGGCCCTTGGAATTATAAGGTAAATACCATCATGTCTAGGCCTCAAGTAAGTCAGGGATTCTATATAATTGCGGTACTTCCATCTGAAGACCCAATTACCAAATTACGAATTTCAGTTTAAATATAAAATTATATGAATTATATCACACAATTACAACCTTTTTGTGTTTCTTGATAAAATTTTGACATATTTGTCTTCTCAGATGATCTTTAATTGCTCTGATACCAACTGTGAGATCCCTGTTCCCACCGAGCAACAGATTCGGGATACTAGCAGCGGAGGTAGCACTTCTCACGCGGGACAGGGGTCCCACGTTCGGGGCCTCGTCCACGGATATCCGGACAAGAGACTAATCCGTCGGTTTTTCCAAAACTAGACTCGGAGAAACTTCCCTTACCCGGAAAGCACGGGCGATTCCACCAGGATAACTTTTTACTCTAACGTAGTCAAGACCATTACTGATCAAGCTGATCGGATTGCACCTATAAAGGTACTCGTTCGGATCAAGGAAGAAACTTGCACTTGGATCATTGGAATCAACGCTTTTTTCCCCATCAAGAGGCACAGCCGTTGATTCCTATCCATAGAACAATTACTATCCGGGATTTACTTTATCTATCGTAATAACAAAATTTGAGTCTCGATTTACGGATCCATCAGTCTAGCCTAACCCCATCCGCCGATCCCATGGGTTAGCCAACCACCCAACCACTGTAGTGATGGGATCCAATTTGGAATTTGGTTAGGTTTTGTCCTGGGTACCAAGGAAAAGAGTTCCAAGGCCCCCTAGCCGAAAGTTCATGCAAACATAAAATTAGGCACACCACTTACACACCCAATATGAAATTGCCTTTTTCTTAGCATCAGCTAACTTTAAAACAATCCTTTAATGAAACCATAGTACCACTGATCACAGTCTTCCAAATTATCCGATTGATTCTAAAATTTCCCATCATTCCTTCATCAGAGTATCTATGGCATCATTGGCAACTAGAACGCTCACACCTGTCTACTCAGGGGCCTTTTCAATAGTTAGCCCATAATACTCTGCAATATAATCACTTATAAAAATCAAGATGGACTCTCGTTGAAGATCAGCAAGATCAACCAACAGATCCATAAAAAGAGCCATGGACTCATCCATTGAAGACCAGCAAGGTCAATCAACCAGATCCATGCCCGGTTTCAAAAAAACAACTCTTACTCCTTGTTCCAATATCTTCCTCGACGCACGCGTGGGTATCCTAGGCGACCCAGAGCCCGAGCACCGTATGGTCAGCACCCTTTAGGATCCTTTGCAGGTGACCTAGCGCTTCACTCATAGGCCGCTTCCTTGGTCCCTCATCCACCGTACCGGAAGCTCACCATTTTAATCGAACCGAGGCTGGTCAAGACCTCGGCCAACTTTGCTACGCGAGACGTCCTCCATTGACTCTCCGTCTCAGCAGTTGCAACTTTATCAGTTAGGTCTCCACGACCTTAATCACAAGACGGTCAAAATGCTTCCCCAGCATTCTTGACATAAAATAGCCATTTACAAACAGCATTTACAAACAGTTTACAAATACAATTTCTATATTAACTCTCATTTTTCCACATTATCCCTCATTAATCCACATTATCTCTCATTAATCCGCATTACTTATTCCACATTCCATTTATATGTGTACTCATCCAATCACCTCATTTTCCATCTCTTCACTTCAGATTCCTTCACATCACATATTATATATTCACATCCATACATATTATATATTCACATCCATATCCACATCCATACATCCACATCCACATCCACATTCACATCCATACATCCACATCTACATGCTTATCTCCATACATTCACATCCATACATCCACATCTACATGCTAATCTCCATTTTCACATTCTCATTTATACATCCACATCCCATATCCACATTCATACATACACATCCATATCCACATCCACATGCATACATCCATTATCACGTCCTCATTCATCCACATCCACATACATCCACATCTACATACATACATACATATATCCACATCCACATTCCCATTCACATCTATACATCCATATCTACATGCACATTCACATCCATACATCCACATCTATATCCTCATTCATATCCATACATCCACATTCATGCATCCACATCTACATGCATACATCCATACATACACATCCACATTTACCTCCATGCATCCACATCCACATTTACATCCATGCATCCACATCCACATCCTCATTCACATCCATACATCCACATTCATGCATCCACATCTACATGCATATATCCATACATACACATCCACATTTACATCCATGCATCCACATCCACATTTACATCCATGCATCCACATCCACATCCTCATTCACATCCATACATCCACATTCATGCATCCACATCTACATGCATACATCCATACATACACATCCACATTTACATCCATGCATCCACATCCACATTTACATCCATGCATCCACATCCACATTCACATTCACATCCATATATCCACATTCATGCATCCACATCTACATGCATACATCCATACATACCCATCCACATTCACATCCATATTCTCACCCTATCACAACCCATATACATATTATCCCATCACATACACTTCTTGCCTCATCCCATACACATCCTATCACTTCTTAACTCATCTTATCACATCCTAACTTATCTCATATGCATCTTATCATATCTTATCACTTCCCATATCTTTTATGCATACCTCTATGCATGAATTTCAATTATGCTAAAAGTAACACTTTTATAATAAAATATTCATCTCTTATGCATACCTCTATGCATGAAATTCAATTATGCTAAAAGTAACACTTTTATAATAAAATATTCATCTCTTATGCATACCTCTATGCATGAAATTCAATTATGCTAAAAGTAACACTTTTATAATAAAATAATCATCTCTTATGCATACCTCTATGCATGAAATTCAATTATGCTAAAAGTAACACTTTTATAATAAAATATTCATCTCTTATGCATACCTCTATGCATGAATTTCAATTAAGCTAAAAGTAACTCTTTTATAATAAAATATTCATCTCTTATGCATACCTCTATGCATGAAATTCAATTATGCATAATATAAAAATCAATTTCTCTAGGATTACAATGAATATCTTTCAATTAATCTGGGATGATAATTTCTAGAATATGGTAGGAAGTCCTCTTTTTATGCTTTGAATGAAATTATTTTATGAGTAATTTTCTAAAACTTTTGCCATAGCTCCGCTGCTATGACTGATAAATCTCAATTTTTCTAAGGGATAAAGCTTATCTTTAAGGAAATAATTAGAATGATCCCTAATTGGATCATTAATCCCTAATGGATTGAATCATCAATATTCATGAAATACATAAACTAAAAGCATAGAAAAAAAGCCATTAATTTGGCCTCAAGCATAGATTAATCTTGGATTAAGAAAAAGCTTTATGAAAAGCTTCATTTGGATTGAGAATGGGTCATGAGTATGACCATTTCTTGAGTGAGAGAGAGAAATTACATAAAAACCATTTGAATTAAGCATAAATGGAAATTTATGTAATTCTTAACTACAATTAACTTCAATAGCATTCATCAATTTATGTAACTCTTCACTACCATTCATCAATTAACTTCAATAGGATTCAAAAACCATTCCAATTAAGCTTCTCAAGCTTGAGAGGGGTTGAGAAGAGAGAAGTATCGAGAAATTATAGAAAAGATCAAAATTCACCATTTACCTTACAAATTGCTTGATTCTTTGTTCACGGTAGAGGCCCCCAACCAATCAATTGGTTAAGTATGTTGATGGGGATTGAAGAAAGAGGGAAGCTCCAATTTCTTCCATTTGGAGAGAATTTTAGAGAATAGTAGAAACTAGCATTATTTCAGCATAACTCTAGTATAGTAAAATTCTTCTCGTTTTTTTCAAAGGACTCATGTTCTATTTATAGGAGAGGGAAGCTCTAACCAAAGCTAACTAAATTCTAGAATTTTCCAAATTCAGTTTGGTTGAATTTGGACTAGATTTGGACCTAGTTTGGTTACTTTTTGATTCGGTTTGGTTCCATTTTTTGATTCGGTTTGGTTCCATTTTGATTTGGTTTGGTTCAAGAGAGAGGAGAGATAAAAATATCACATTTTTTTGAGTTTAAAACTCATTCAAGCATGTGAAATATGCACCTCCTTTAAAGAACTCCCCTTCCTTACATATGTGTCAAAATGGAATCATTATACCCAAAATATCTCATATTTTTAATATTGCTCATAGTTTTTTACTAATAAACCTTGTACATTTTTAACTCTTCATCTTATGTGAGCATTTACTCATTTTTGGATACCCAAAATATCTCATATTTTTAATATTGCTCATAGTTTTTTACTAATAAACCTTGTACATTTTCAACTCTTGATCTTATGTGAGCATTTACTCATTTTTGGGTATCTTTTTTTACAAATTGGATTTATCTCCTCCCTACACATGGATTGATGCTATTGGCCCATAGGAACCTTAATTGGACCATAATCCAAAAATTTCTGAAAATCTAGATCCTTAGGCTAAGGTCCTTTATACCCATTTCCAATAAATTCCAATTGCACATTGGAAAGTTCTTTTTGAATTTCTGTTTCAGGAGAATTTATTTTAATAATATGAGAAATTTTTCTATCTAAAAATATTCAAAATCTGAATATTCTCTCTCTAGAATATTTTCTCTCTCTATGTCAAAATAGGCAGAGACAAGATCTTTTATATTTCTGAAGAGGGGATTGATTACAGGGGAAGATGCTGGACATCTTGAGAGGCTGGAGAGGAATCTTACATTCTCTCCTACTTGAAAAACGCGAGATGCCCTCATCTCGCAAACTGGGGGTAATTTCGCAAGATGCACGAATATGAGACTGAGAGAAAATTTAATTAAGATTAACCACCAAATAAAAAAGTCTCAAAGAGAGTAAGGGTCAAGACAAGAACAAGATTTAAACTTTATTCATTCTTGGAACATATACAGTAAAGATAGAAGAACTCTTTACACTTCCATAAGTCCGTCCATCATATGATCACAAAAGCAGCACTCACAAGCTGCGCACGTATAAGGTAACTCATCTATGGGAATTATTCTGTTGGTTATTGCCGCACCTATCTCAGTGGTATGAGGTGATCTAAAAAAAGGACCTCTGAAAGGCAAGCCAAAAACGGGGTAAAGGCATATCTTCTGATGAGGAAGAAAACACGCCAGTAAGAAGACCCGCTCAGAAAAACCAAGATGCCTTGATCTCATGACGCAGTAGTATCGGGGACCCAAACCCAAGGCTTCAATAACCATGGCCAAGCGGACATTGTTACGAAAGTGCTGCTGACCCCAGGGTGTTACCCTAGTTATGTCTTGATAGGTCCGCCGCCATTTGGTCTGAGCTACAGAAGTTCCCAAGTGAGGAAAAAGTGAGCGCTCATACTGTTCTATAAAATCTTTCTTCACAGACTCGCTTACGTCTTGAAGGTGAGAAATCATCATGGATAAAACTAATTCCTCTTGCCAAGCCATGAAGGAGATTAAGAAGAAGGGAGATCGATGGAAGTAAGATTACTGTGAGCGACAGGTAAAAGTTACGACTTATATAAAGGAAGGAGCTAGCGTAACTTAGAAGCCAACGGTATGTTGCCATTGAAGTTTTTCCATCTTTCCATGATTTGGGTTTGGCACATATTTCTATGAAATACATTAAGAACTTTGAGATGAGGAGGTAAAAGAAGCTTGTAGGCTAAGTCACCTACTTTCATTGAATTCAGATATAAGGCTCACAATATCTGGGAGATAACTTCTTATACTCCCCAAGAGATAAAGAACTTCTTTTGGGCTGTACTCGAATGAAAACCAAAACCTTGGTATCCAAAACACCGATTTTCACTTCTAAACTCATTGTTCTGAATCCTTAAAACAGGCGTGACTCCTGAGAGAAGTATTCTAGGGAAAGGGTCTTCCTTTTTTTAAACAGAATCTTTCTTTTATTTTAGAGAGGGAATAATTATAAGATCAGAAAGGGAGATTCTTACTCCTGTATACCTCGAAGGCTGGGGAGGAATCTTACATTCTACCCCACTTAAAAAGTGCGAGATGTCCTCATCTCGCAAGGTAGAGGACAACTCTTTTTCTTAAGATCCAATTTTATTCTGGGGTTTCTTATATTCTAGTCAACCCAATAGAATACTGGGATAAATATCTCTTATATAAATAACAATTCATTCAGATCATATCATTCATATCTTTAACATGATAATGGTCCATTAGACCGAAAAATTTCCTTCTGAACATTCCTCCATGGGAATTTCAGTCAAGTAAGTTCTCAATTTGTCATCCCTTAACTTGATCTACTGGTCAAGTGTTAACAGTAGTAATCTGACAGCACAATCCACTAATCTCATAGTGATTTACTGAATTCATTATCATCATTCCAGTTATGAATATCATCACAGGGACTCGTCCCATTCATCCTCATTGTCGTTTCGCTCAGATTATTATATTTCAACTAAATTTCAAAAATCATCATTTTTCAATCAGAATCCAAATCAATTCATCAATTCTCAAACAGAATTAAAAATCATATCAACCACTTTCGAAATCATCATCTGGATAGCATTAACACTTATAATTTCAAGTCTTAGATTTACTCGTATATACTGTTAGTAAAGAGCTGCAGTTATACTCTCGGTATATACGGGTAGTGACGGCCCTTGGAATTACAAGGTAAATACCATCATGTCTAGGCCTCAAGCAAGTCAGGGATTCTATATAATTACGGTACTTCCGTCTGAAGACCCAACTACCAAATTACGAATTTCAGTTTGAATATCAAATTGTATGAATTATATCACACAATTACAACCTTTTTGTGTTTCTTGATAAAATTTTGACATATTTGTCTTCTCAGATAATCTTTAATTGCTCTGATACCAACTGTGAGATCCCTGTTCCCACCGAGCAACAGATTCGGGGTACTAGCAGCGGAAGTAGAACTTCTCGCGCGGGACAGGGGTCTCACATTCGGGGCCTCGTCCACCACGGATATTTGGACAAGAGACTAATCCGTCGGTTTTTCCAAAACCGGACTCGGAGAAACTTCCCTTACCCGGAAAGCACGGGCGATTCCACCAGGATAACTTTTTACTCTAACGTAGTCAAGACCATTACTGATCAAGCTGATCCGATTGCACCTATAAAGGTACTCGTTCGGATCAAGGAAGAAACTTGCACTTGGATCATTGGAATCAACGCTTTTTTTCCCATCAAGAGGCACAGCCATTGATTCCTATCCATAGAACAATTACTATCCGGGATTTACTCTATCTATCGTAATAACAAAATTTGAGTCTCGATTTACGGATCCATCAGTCCAGCCTAACCCCATCCGATCCCATGGGTTAGCCAACCACCCAACCACTGTAGTGATGGGATCCAATTTGGAATTTGGTTAGGTTTTGTCCCGGGTACCAAGGAAAAGAGTTCCAAGGCCCCCTAGCCGGAAGTTCATGCAAACATAAAATTAGGCACACCACTTACACACCCAATATGAAATTGCCTTTTTCTTAGCAACTTTAAAACAATCCTTTAATGAAACCATAGTACCACTGATCACAGTCTTCCAAATTATCCGGTTGATTCTCAAATTTCCCATCATTCCTTCAACTAGAACGCTCACCACCTGTCCACTCAGGGGCCTTTTCAATAGTTCCTAGCCCATAATACTCGGCAATATAATCACTTATAAAAATCAAGATAGACTCTAGTTGAAGATTAGCAAGATCAACCCCATGGACTCATCCATTGAAGACCAGCAAGGTCAATCAACCAGATCCATGCCCGGTTTCAGAAAAACAACTCTTACTCCTTGTTCCAATATCTTCCTCGACGCACGCGTGGGTATCCTAGGCGACCCAGAGCCCGAGCACCGTATGGTCAGCACCCTCTAGGATCCTTCGCAGGTGACCTAGCGCTTCACTCATAGGCCGCTTCCTTGGTCCCTCATCCACCGTACCGGAAGCTCACCATTTTAATCGAACCGAGGCTGGTCAAGACCTCAGCCGACTTTGCTACGCGAGATGTCCTCCATTGACTCTCCGTCTCAGTAGTTGCACCTTTATTAGTTAGGTCTCCACGACCTTAATCACAAGACGATCAAAATGCTTCCCCAGCATTCTTGACATAAAACAGCCATTTACAAACAGTTTACAAATACAGTTTCTATATTAACTCTCATTTTTCCACATTATCCCTCATTAATCCACATTATCCCTCATTAATCCGCATTACTTATTCCACATTCCATTTATATGTGTACTCATCCAATCACCTCATTTTCCATCTCTTCACTTCAGATTCCTTCACATCACATATTATATATTCACATCCATATCCACATCCATACATTTACATCCACATCCACATTCACATCCATACATCCACATCTACATGCTTATCTCCATTTTCACATCCTCATTTATACATTCAGATCCCATATCCACATTCATACATACACATCCATATCCACATCCACATGCATACATCCATTATCACGTCCTCATTCATACATCCACATCCACATACATACATACATCCACATCCACATTCCCATTCACATCTATACATCCATATCTACATGCACATTCACATCCATACATCCACATCTATATCCTCATTCATATCCATACATCCACATTCATGCATCCACATCTACATGCATACATCCATACATACACATCCACATTTACCTCCATGCATCCACATCCACATTTACATCCATGCATCCACATCCACATCCTCATTCACATCCATACATCTACATTCATGCATCCACATCTACATGCATATATCCATACATACACATCCACATTTACATCCATGCATCCACATCCACATCCTCATTCACATCCATACATCCACATTCATGCATCCATATCTACATGCATACATCCATACATACACATCCACATTTACATCCATGCATCCACATCTATATCCTCATTCATATCCATACATCCACATTCATGCATCCACATCTACATGCATACATCCATACATACACATCCACATTTACCTCCATGCATCCACATCCACATTTACATCCATGCATCCACATCCACATCCTCATTCACATCCATACATCCACATTCATGCATCCACATCTACATGCATATATCCATACATACACATCCACATTTACATCCATGCATCCACATCCACATTAACATCCATGCATCCACACCCACATCCTCATTCACATCCATACATCCACATTCATGCATCCACATCTACATGCATACATCCTTACATACACATCCACATATACATCCATGCATCCACATCCACATTTACATCCATGCATCGACATCCACATTCACATTCACATCCATACATCCACATTCATGCATCCACATCTACATGCATACATCCATACATACCCATCCACATTCACATCCATATTCTCACCCTATCACAACCCATATACATATTATCCCATCACATACACTTCTTACCTCATCCCATACACATCCTATCACTTCTTAACTCATCTTATCACATCCTAACTCATCTCATATGCATCTTATCATATCTTATTACTTTCTATATCTTTTATGCATACCTCTATGCATCTCCTATCATCTCATATGCATCTCATATGCATCTTATCATATCTTATCACTTCCTATATCTTTTATGCATACCTCTATGCAAGAAATTCAATTATGCTAAAAGTAACACTTTTATAATAAAATAATCATCTCTTATGCATACCTCTATGCATGAAATTCAATTATGCTAAAAGTAACACTTTTATAATAAAATATTCATCTCTTATGCATACCTCTATGCATGCAATTCAATTATGCTAAAAGTAACACTTTTATAATAAAATATTGATCTCTTATGCATATCTCTATGCATGAATTTCAATTATGCTAAAAGTAACACTTTTAAAATAAAATATTCATCTCTTATGCATACCTCTATGCATGAATTTTAATTATGCTAAAAGTAACACTTTTATAATAAAATATTCATCTCTTATGCATACCTCTATGCATGAAATTCAATTATGCATAAAGTAACACTTTTATAATAAAATATTCATCTCTTATGCATACCTCTATGCATGAAACTCAATTATGCTAAAAGTCACTTTTATAATAAAATAATCATCTCTTATGCATACCTCTATGCATGAAATTCAATTATGCTAAAAGTAACACTTTTATAATAAAATATTCATCTCTTATGCATACCTCTATGCATGAATTTCAATTAAGCTAAAAGTAACTCTTTTATAATAAAATATTCATCTCTTATGCATACCTCTATGCATGAAATTCAAATATGCATATTATAAAAATTAATTTCTCTAGGATTACAATGAATATCTTTCAATTAATCTAGGATGATAATTCCTAGAATATGGTAGGAATTCCTCTTTTTATGCTTTGAATGAAATTATTTTATGAGTAATTTTTATAAAAATTTTACCATAGCTCCGCTGCTATGACTGATAAATCTCAATTTTTCTAAGGGATAAAGCTTATCTTTAAGGAAATAATTAGAATGATCTCTAATTGGATCATTAATCCCTAATGGATTGAATCATCAATATTCATGAAATACATGAACTAAAAGCATAGAAAAAAAGCCATTAATTTGGCCTCAAGCATAGATTAATCTTGGATTAAGAAAAAGCTTTATGAAAAGCTTCATTTGGATTGAGAATGGGTCATGAGTATGACCATTTCTTGAGTGAGAGAGAGAAATTACATAAAAACCATTTGAATTAAGCATAAATGGAAATTTATGTAATTCTTAACTATCATTAATCAATTAACTTCAATAGCATTCATCAATTTATGTAACTCTTCACTACCATTCATCAATTAACTTCAATAGCATTCAAAAACCATTCCAATTAAGCTTCTCAAGCTTGAGAGGGGTTGAGAAGAGAGAAGTATTGAGAAATTATAGAAAAGATCAAAATTCACCATTTACCTTACAAATTGCTTGATTCTTTGCTCACGGTAGAGGTCCCCAACCAATCAATTGGTTAAGTATGTTGATGGAGCCACCAATGGGGATTGAAGAAAGAGGGAAGCTCCAATTTCTTCCATTTGGAGAGAATTTTAGAGAATAGTAGAAACTAGCATTATTTCAACATAACTCTAGTATAGTAATATTCTTCTCCTTTTTTTCAAAGGACTCATGTTCTATTTATAGGAGAGGGAAGCTCTAGTATAGTAATATTTCAACATAGCTAGCATAGTAGAAACTAGCATTATTTCAACATAACTCTAGTATAGTAATATTCTTCTCCTTTTTTTCAAAGGACTCATGTTCTATTTATAGGAGAGGGAAGCTCTAACCAAAGCTAACTAAATTCTAGAATTTTTCAAATTTAGTTTGGTTGAATTTGGACTAGATTTGCTTACTTTTTGATTCGGTTTGGTTCCATTTTGATTTTGTTTGGTTCAAGAGAGAGGAGAGATAAAAATATCACATTATTTTTGAGTTTAAGACTCATTCAAGCATGTGAAATATGCACCTCCTTTAAAGAACTCCCCTTTAAAGAACTCCCCTTCCTTAGATATGTGTCAAAACTCATTCAAGTATGTGAAATATGCACCTCCTTTAAAGAACTCCCCTTCCTTAGATATGTGTCAAAATGGAATCATTATACCCAAGATATCTCATATTTTTAATATTTCTCATAGTTTTTTACTAATAAACCTTGTACATTTTCAACTCTTCATCTTATGTGAGCATTTACTCATTTTTGGATACCCAAAATATCTCATATTTTTAATATTGCTCATAGTTTTTTACTAATAAACCTTGTACATTTTCAACTCTTCATCTTATGTGAGCATTTACTCATTTTTGGGTATCTTCTTTTACAAATTGGATTTATCTCCTCCCTACACATAGATTGATGCTATTGGCCCATAGGAACGTTAATTGGACCATAATCCAAAAATTTCTGAAAATCTAGACCCTTAGGCTAAGGTCCTTTATACCCATTTTCAATAAATTCCAATTGCACATTGGAAAGCTCTTTTTGAATTTCTGTTTCAGGGGAATTCATTTTAATAATATGAGAAATTTTTCTATCTAAAAATATTCAAAATCTGAATATTCTCTCTCTAGAATATTTTCTCTCTCTATGTCAAAATAGGCAGAGACAAGATCTTTTATATTTCCAAAGAGGGGATTGATTACAGGGGAAGATGCTGGACATCTTGAGAGGCTGGGGAGGAATCTTACATTCTCTCCCACTTGAAAAACGCGAGATGCCCTCATCTCGCAAACTGGGGGTAATTTCGCAAGATTCACGAATATGAGACTGAGAGAAATTTTAATTAAGATTAACCACCAAATAAAAAAGTCTCAAAGAGAGTAAGGGTCAAGAAAAGAATAAGATTTAAACTTTATTCGTTCTTGGTACATATACAGTAAAGATAGAAGAACTCTTTACACTTCCATAAGTCCGTCCATCATATGATCACAAAAGCAGCACTCACAAGCTGCGCACGTATAAGGTAACTCATCTTTGGGAATTATTCTGTTGGTTATTGCCGCACCTATCTCAGTGGTATGAGTTGATCTAACAAAAGGACCTCTGAGAGGCAAGCCAAAAACGGGGTAAAGGCATATCTTCTGATGAGGAAGAAAACACGCTAGTAAGAAGACCCGCTCAAAAAAACCAAGATGCCTTGATCTCATGATGCAGTAGTATCGGGGACCCAAACCCAAGGCTTCAATAACCATGGCCAAGCGGACATTCCTCCATGGGAATTTCAGTCAAGTAAGTTCTCAATTTGTCATCCCTTAACTTGATCTACTGGTCAAGTGTTAACAGTAGTAATCTGACAGCACAATCCACTAATCTCATAGTGATTTGCTGAATTCATTATCATCATTCCAGTTATGAATATCATAACAGGGACTCGTCCCATTCATCCTCATTGTGGTTTCGCTCAGATTATTATATTTCAACTAAATTTCAAAAATCATCATTTTTCAATCAAAATCCAAATCAATTCATCAATTCTCAAACAGAATTAAAAATCATATCAACCACATTCGAGATCATCATCTGGATAGCATTAACACTTATAATTTCAAGTCTTAGATTTACTCGTATATACTGTCAGTAAAGAGCTGCAGTTATACTCTCGGTATATAGAGGTAGTCACACGGCCCTTGGAATTATAAGGTAAATACCATCATGTCTAGGCCTCAAGCAAGTCAGGGATTCTATATAATTGCGGTACTTCCATCTGAAGACCCAATTACCAAATTACGAATTTTAGTTTGAATATCAAATTGTATGAATTATATCACACAATTACAACCTTTTTGTGTTTCTTGATAAAATTTTGACATATTTGTCTTCTCAGATGATCTTTAATTGCTCTGATACTAACTGTGAGATCCCTGTACCCACCGAGCAACAGATTCGGGGTACTCGCAGCGGAAGTAGCACTTCTCGCGTGGGACAGGGGTCCCACATTCGGGGCCTCCTCCACGGATATCTGGACAAGAGACTAATCCGTCGGTTTTTCCAAAACCGGACTCGAAAAAACTTCCCTTACCTGGAAAGCACGGGCGATTCCACCAGGATAACTTTTTACTCTAACGTAGTCAAGACCATTACTGATCAAGTTGATCGGATTGCACCTATAAAGATACTCGTTCGGATCAAGGAAGAAACTTGCACTTGGATCATTGGAATCAACGCTTTTTTCCCCATCAAGAGGCACAGCCATTGATTCCTATCCATAGAACAATTACTATCCGGGATTTACTCTATCTATCACAATAACAAAATTTGAGTCTCGATTTACGGATCCATCAGTCCAGCCTAACCCCATCCGATCCCATGGGTTAGCCAACCACCCAACCACTGTAGTGATGGGATCCAATTTGGAATTTGGTTAGGTTTTGTCCCGGGTACCAAGGAAAAGAGTTCCAAGGCCCCCTAGCCCGAAGTTCATGCAAACATAAAATTAGGCACACCACTTACACACCCAATATGAAATTGCCTTTTTCTTAGCATCTGCTAACTTTAAAACAATCCTTTAATGAAACCATAGTACCACTGATCACAGTCTTCCAAATTATCCGGTTGATTCTCAAATTTCCCATCATTCCTTCATCAGAGTATCTATGGCATCATTGGCAACTAGAACGCTCACCACGTGTCCACTCAGGGGCCTTTTCAATAGTTCCTAGCCCATAATACTCGGCAATATAATCACTTATAAAAATCAAGATGGACTCTCGTTGAAGATCAGCAAGATCAACCAATAGATCCATAAAAAGAGCCATGGACTCATCCATTGAAGACCAGCAAGGTCAATCAACCAGATCCATGCCCGGTGTCAGAAAAACAACTCTTACTCCTTGTTCCAATATCTTCCTCGACGCACGCGTGGGTATCCTAGGCAACCCAGAGCCCGAGCACCGTATGGTCAGCACCCTCTAGGTTCGCAGGTGACCTAGCACTTCACTCATAGGCCGCTTCCTTGGTCCCTCATCCACCATACCGGAAGCTCACCATTTTAATCGAACCGAGGCTGGTCAAGACCTCGGCCGACTTTGCTACGCGAGACGTCCTCCATTGACTCTTCGTCTCAGCAGTTGCAACTTTATCAGTTAGGTCTCCACGACCTTAATCACAAGACGGTCAAAATGCTTCCCCAGCATTCTTGACATAAAACAGCCATTTACAAACAGCATTTACAAACAGTTTACAAATACAGTTTCTATATTAACTCTCATTTTTCCACATTATCCCTCATTAATCCACATTATCCCTCATGAATCCACATTACTTATTCCACATTCCATTTATATGTATACTCATCCAATCACCTCATTTTCCATCTCTTCACTTCAGATTCCTTCACATCACATATTATATATTCACATCCATATCCACATCCATACATCCACATCCACATCCACATCCACATTCACATCCATACATCCACATCTACATGCTTATCTCCATTTTCACATCCTCATTTATACATCCACATCCCATATCCACATTCATACATACACATCCATATCCACATCCACATGCATACATCCATTATCACGTCCTCATTCATACATCCACATCCACATACATACATACATCCACATTTACATTCCCATTCACATCTATACATCCATATCTGCATGCACATTCACATCCATACATCTACATCTATATCCTCATTCATATCCATACATCCACATTCATGCATCCACATTTACATGCATACATCCATACATACACATCCACATTTATCTCCATGCATCCACATCCACATCCTCATTCACATCCATACATCCACATTCATGCATCCACATCTACATGCATATATCCATACATACACATCCACATTTATGTCCATGCATCCACATCCACATTTACATCCATGCATCCACATCCACATCCTCATTCACATCCATACATCCACATTCATGCATCCACATCTACATGCATACATCCATACATACACATCCACATTTACATCCATGCATCCACATCCACATTTACATCCATGCATCCACATCCACATTCACATTCACATCCATACATCCACATTCATGCATCCACATCTACATGCATACATCCATACATACCCATCCACATTCACATCCATATTCTCACCCTATCACAACCCATATACATATTATCCCATCACATACACTTCTTACCTCATTCCATACACATCCTATCACTTCTTAACTCATCTTATCACATCCTAACTCATCTCATATGCATCTTATCATATCTTATCACTTCCCATATGTTTTATGCATACCTCTGCATGAAATTCAATTATGCTAAAAGTAACACTTTTATAATAAAATAATCATCTCTTATGCATACTATCAGGTGTTCTTCTGTAAAGGTGTTTTGAGTCCGTGTATATATGGGATGCGTGGTGTGCAATAGAACTTTGCCCTGAATGCCCTAGCAAGTATACAGACGGAATGGCTTTGGAGTGAGTTAGTGAATGCATTTTTTTCGGAACAGCTGCTGGAGACTTGGAGTTTTTATTTGTATGGGCTTTTTAGTCGTCAAGAAGGTGTCTGGGATGTGTGTAAATAAGAGGTGGATGAGCATGAGGATATCAATGATGGGTTTTGATGAGCCCTCTGGTGAAAATAATGTAGATATGCTGGTTTATGTGGAGAGAGCTCAATTCAGACTGTAAATGTTGAAATCCCTCAGGCGACGCCAGCAAAATATAATTGCTTTAATGCTTGAGTTTGAGAATCTTTCAAGTTTGGAATGGCCGTCTTTATAATGATGATGCCGATGATCACGAAGCTGTAGGCAGCTCTTGTATTGGAATGTTGTAGGCACCATTTATCAAGGTGAAGCAAAGCATTAAGGTTGGGATGGTGGCCATTAGTGTGGCTTTGAAATTTTTTTTTTAAAAATAAAGTATACTAAAGAAGGTGGCCACTTTGTAGAGGGGCTACGTGGAGGATTTGGTGGTCGCCAGCTTGAAGATCTAGAAAGTGGCGAGGGCGTGAAGGCAGGAGAGGTGGTCGCTAAAGCCGGGTCCAGAAGGTCGTGACGAAAAAGCGCTGCGAAGACATAAAAAAGAAAAGGTGGCTGCTTAGGGCTGGGGAGAGAAGTGAAAAAAAAGGAGTGGAAGGTTGCTACGTGTGCAGGCTGGAGGTGTGAAGGGAGAGCTCACGACTGGAGGGCCTGGTACGTGAAGAAAGCCGGGGTCCAGGGAAAAAAAACGGCCTTGCTATGGAACGCGGAGAGAACAGAGTGGCTGGCTGCCTAGTAGTGTAAGGCTGGGGGCGCTTGTGTAGATATAGGTGAAGACAATACATGTGTTGAGTAGCTGCCTGGAGGGTCGCCGAGAAAGAGAAAGCGGATCGTTTGCTGCTGTGAAGCTGCTATTTGGTGGGTATCGTTGCTGGAGAGGCGCTGCACGTAGTAGCCGCCTAGTGTTTGGGGGCCAGGGAGTTGTGTACGTGAAGTGTGGAGGCCTGGCGGTTGCACAGACGCCCTCCCTAAAGTGCTACGGAGACACAAGAGGAGATAGCCAACTTGTGTGTTGTCAGGCTGGTACGTGAAGAGAGCCGGCGGTCACTGTTAGGCTAGCTGCTGCAGGCGCTTGGAGCCGAGTGTGTAGGTGGTCGCTGTGTAGGTGACCTAAGGAGAGCTGCTGGTTGGCACAGGAGAGTTGGCGCTGAGGCTGCTGCAACAAAAACAAGAGACACAGCCGTATGGTGTGAAGGGCTGAATCACAAGGTTGGTGATATAGAGGGCTGGTTCTGCAAAGATGCCAGGAAAACTGTCGAGAGCAGTGTGAAAGGAAGCTGAGGCTGCTGGCTTTCTACTGGGAGGTGGCTGCCTTGTTTTGAGGCCTCTGGTGTGAGACCAAGAGAAGCTGTGGGCAGTGTGTGTGTGAGTTGTTTACTATGAGTGTATGCTAAAAGGAGAATGCGAGGATGAATGGTTGAAGCTTCATTTGATAAAAAATATGTGTGATATAACCCCTTGTTTATGGATAATAGGGTTTGGGTTGATGAGATGTGTGTGGCTTAGCCTTGCTGACAGATAAAAGGTTTTTATAATGAGATATGTGAGCTGTTAAAACTGCCTTTCTTTGGGTATCTCTGGTGGTAGAGAGAGTGAGAGAGTGACTTTCTTTCCAGCTAGAGAAGCTGGTGGTGCCCCTTGTGCTTGTGAGTGTTCTGAAGGTGGTGAGTCGGCGAGCTATAGTGGCTTTCTTGTGTTCTTGAGCTGCCTCACATCTTTCTAGTGCCCCCACTGAGGAGTTGCTCTTTTCTAGCATTGTCTCACCGAGGATTGCTCTGTTATTTCCTTCAGTTATCACGGTGTGTACCCTAGAAGTTGAGAGTTTAGGGAAGGTGCTTTCTTGGGATCTGAGGTGAAGTTTGGGGGTGAAAATGATGTCTTATCCAGAGTTTTATGGTAGCCCTAATGAGGATGTGGCAGATTTTTTGGAAAGAATGGAGGTTGCATGCATAAGCAACCATATTAATGAATCGGTACAGGTGTTGCGGCTATTGAGCATCTGTTTGAAAGGGGATGCAAGGACCTGGTACAGGACTTATGAGGAGTCATTGAGGGTTGCTGTTCCACATCTTGATATGACTGAGAATGGATTAAAGACAGCACTTAGCAACAGGTTCAAGAAGGTGGAAGACCCCGACAAGGTTTGGCATGAGGTGCAAGCTTTGACACAAGGTGAGTTTGAATCATTAGATGATTATATGAAGAAATTTTCTTTGCTATGGGAGACTTTATGCAGGGCTTTAGGGGAAGACCAGGTGCCGCCTGACATGATGAAGAAATTTTCTTTGCTATGGGAGACTTTATGCAGGGCTTTAGGGGAAGACCATGTGCCGCCTGACATGATGAAGAAAAACAAGTTTGTAGCCGGGCTTAAGAGGAGTATTCGCTGGAAAGTGGAATTGAAGAAGCCCAGGTCTTTTGAGGATGCGGTAGAAATTGCTAAGTCAAAAGATTGGAAGCTGCAACGAATGAATCAGCTGGGGATGATTCCACTTGTAGCACAGCCGGAGATTCGTAGAGTGGAGGCTACACCCATGAATGCAGTGATTGAGAGGATGAAGCCCACTGAAGCCCAAGCTATGCAGATGGTGCCTAAAGCTAATCAAGGAGTACCTATGGTTCCTGCAGGTTCTGATGAGGGATTGCGGCAGGATATGAAACAGATGGTTGATCTTATGAAGAATTTGAGCTTAAATTTAATGGGAAGTACAGGTGGTGGACGTGGTAGAGGCCGTGGCAACAATCATGAAGGGGGAGATGGACAAGCAGGGTATGGACGTGGTCGCGGTAGGGGCCGTCGTTTCATCCCTACATGCTGGAACTGTGGTGAGCTTGGTCATCTGAGTACAGATTGTGATAAGCCTCAGCGTATGGGTGGTGATATGTACCCACTACCTTCACAGTTACCTGATAGGTCAAATGATTATGGTATTGATATCAGGGATCAAGCAAGCCCCAGTGGAATCACAGCTGAGGAGAAGGGGAAGGCAAAGGTTATGAATGTTGTTACTCTGGAGAATGTTCAGGTGAGAGAAGAAGGGGATGTGATGCCTGTTGGAAAACGCACAACGGATGAAAGAGAAGGGGAAGGCAAAGGTTATGAATGTTGTTACTCTTGAGAATGTTCAGGTGAGAGAAGAAGGGGATGTGATGCCTGTTGGCAAACGCACAACGGATGAAAGAGAAGGAAAAGGGGTGGCTGGACCCAGCCGTAAGAAGGGGAAGCAGCAGGAAGGAGAAGATGTGAAAGCCAAAAGGAAACGGAAGCCTCGTAGAAGGTTCCAGGTGTCAGACTTCCCACTGGCTATGACTTGAAATCTGATTTGGTGAACAGGAAGGCAAACATCACCTTTGGACAGTTGGTGGAGATGGTGCCAAAATTGAGAAGGCAATGGAAGAGATTGGTGAATCCAATGGAAAAGGAGTCAGGAAAGAGGTCAGTTAAAGTACTATCTTTAGAGGAGCTTCCAGATATTTGCCCTATTGTGGAAGTATGGAGTAAAGGTAGGAACCTTGGTCAGGCCTATATAGATGGAGGAGCTCAAATCTGTGTGATTACCCAATCATGTGTGGAGCAGTCAGGCTTGAGGGTGTCTGGGGTTTCTGGTTTTCGAATCAGGATGGCTAATCATCAAAAGGTAAAATGTCTTGGTATGATAAAGGAGTTGGAAATTGAAGCTTTTAATGTCAAAGCTACTGTAGATTTTCATGTGATGCCTGCGGGTTTTGGTGCTTTTCCAATTATTCTTGGACGACCTTGGTTGCGAGTGGTGGGTGCAGTACAAGACTGGAGGTATGGGACCATTTCTTTGCATAATAAGCAGGGTAATAAAAAATCTTTTGAGATGCATAGTAGGAGATCTTTAAATGATGTGTGGGAGAGGCCACAGGATTCAAGTGAAGAGGAAACTACCACCACTACTTCTGAATCAAAGATGGATTCATCGACTACTGCTTCTAGTGGGGAAGAGGCAGATGTGGCTTTCCTAATATCAGAGAAACAAGACAATGAAGATAAAGAAGTGCATGAAGTAGGTGCTGAGGGAGAAGATACTATGGGGTCATATGAAGTGATCGAGGAATTACTGCAGCCAAAGATAGAAGTGAAGAAGAAGCAGGAGCTGATTGAAGGAATGCTGAGTCCGGATCTCTCGAGTGGAGAAAAGGTTAGATATGTTAATATGCTGTCTCATTTTCCAGAATTATTCATCACTTCTTATAGAGAGATTCGAGGATTTAAAGGGCCAGACTTGAGGATTGAATTAAAAGAAGGTGTAAAAACAGTTAGGCAGAAGCTTCGCAGGATGGGACGAGAACAAATGCAGGCCCTGAGAGAGGAAGGTGATAAGCTGTTGAGTGCAGGTTTCATTACACTAGTGGATACAGCTGAGTGGGTGTCCTACAGTGGTGAGTCCAAAGAAGGATGGCAGGTGGCGTATTTGTGTGGATTTTAAGCCTTTGAATGCTGCTACAAAGAAGGATTCTTACCCCCTACCCTTTTTGGATGAGATCTTGGATACTGTAGCTGGGTATGAAAGGTATAGTGTTTGTGATGGGTATTCAGGTTATTTCCAGTTAAAGATTGCATAAGAAGATCAGCGCAAGACAACTTTCATTACACCGTGGGGGTGTTTCTACTACAAAGTTCTTCCTTTTGGATTGATGAATGGACCAGTCTACTATCAAAGAAGGGCAAATTGGGTATTATCTCCTTTTTTGAACAAGTTTGTGAAAGATTTTATTGATGATTTTTGTATATACAGCTCCAGGCAAGAGCATTGTGATAAGCTGGCTACAGTTTTTCAGCGTTATGATGAGTGTGGTGGTCAATTAAATCCAAAAAAGTGTTTTTTGGCTCAACCGAGGGTGAAGCTCTTGGGCCATGTTATTTCAGAGAATGGTATTGATCCAGATCCTGATAAAGTCAAGTCTCTTCTTCTTCTTCCTACACCAAAGAATATAAGGCAACTGGCCACTTTTGTGCAAAAGGTAAAGTATATGGCTCGATTTATCTCTCTACCTTCACAGTTGTTATACCCTTTGCAGCAAGCAGCAAAGCATGATCCCTTGCATTGGACGGAGGAGTGTGAGGTAGTTTTCCAGAAAGTGAAAGAGGTGTTGGGAGCTATTCCTACAATGCAGGCGCCTAATTGGGAACAGGTATTTTATGTCAATCCTTCAGTAGGTGAAGATGCTATTGGAGCTATGTTGTTACAGAAGGGGAAAGAATCACATTATATGCAACCAGTTTACTATGCTAGCAGAATAAAACTTGCCAGAGAAAGGTTGTTATCAGAGGTGGAACTTGTTATGGTTAGTGTACTTTATGCATGTAGGCGGTTCCACCATTACTTGTTGCCTCGCCCCTTTGTGTTTTTGACAAGCTACATTTTTTTGCCTCAGTTGATAAATGGCACAAATTTATCTAAGGCTATGATGAAGTGGGTGATTGAGTTGCAGGAGTTTACTTTCTCATTTTTGGTGGAGGAGAGTACCAGGGCTACCTTAGCTGATCTATTGACATATAAGGAGAGTCCTCTTCTTATAAAGGAGGAGACCATCAAGAAGCCAGTTGAGGATGCGAGTTGAGGATGCGGCTGAATTGGTGAATGCACACTTATTATATTTTGATGGTTCTTACAGGAAAAGCCATGACGCAGCCTCAGGAGGTTTGGTGCTTTATGATCCATAGGGTTGCCTTGTTTTTAAGAAGGGTGTTAAAGTGGATGCACATAGCAACAATGAAGCGGAGTATTTGACTCTAGAAGTTGGATTGCAAATATGTTTGAAGCATGGTGTACACAGGATTCGCATTCGAGGAGATGCATTGCTTGTGGTAAAACATGTATTAGGAGTTTGGAAGTCAAAGAATATGTTACTCAAAGAGATGTGTTTCAAGATTAAAGGTTTGCTGAAGGAATTTGAAGCTTGGAGTGCATTCGAGGAGATGCATTGCTTGTGGTAAAACAGGTATTGGGAGTTTGGAAGTCAAAGAATCTGTTACTCAAAGAGATGTGTTTCAAGATTAAAGGTTAGCTGAAGGAATTTGAAGCTTGGAGTCTCAAGCATGTGGATCAAGGCCATTATGAGGAGGCTCATGAAGAAGCAGCCCAGGGAATGATTGGTGAAGTTTTTGTTCTTAAAGCTCATGCATCTTTTTATTGTGGCAGGGAGAATTTACAGGATATTGAGGAATTTTTGTTAACAGGGATGATTCCCAATGGTATTGACAAATCAAAAAAATATGGTTTCATCAGGAAAGCTGCAAGGTATGTGATGGTTGGTGATGCTTTGTATTTGAAAGGAATTGATTTGATAATGCGACAGGTACCTTGGAAGGAAGAAATCTACAAAATTCTTAAGGAAAATCATGAAGGAGCATGCGGTGGACATTTTGCCTCAAGGATTACCTTGCATAAGGTATTGCAGGAAGGTTATGTATGGCCAAGTGTACATAAGGATGTTAATCATTGGTGCAGGTCATGCAAACAATGCCAAGCTCACAGTAGACATTAAAGCCTGAAATGAGGAAGACAATCCTTGCTTATGATGTTTTTGAAAAATGGAGAATTGATGCTGTGGGACCATTGCCTATTACCAGCCGAGGGAAGTGTTACATCTTGACTGCAGTTGATTACCTTTCTAGATGGGCGGAAGCAAAGACAGTGAAACAAATTACTGCTAAGGAGGTAGCAAAATTTGTATATCAAGATATCTGCTGTAAGTTTGGTGTGCCATTGGAACTGCTTTCTGATCAGGGTCCAGGTTTCAGAGCAGAGCTTATGGATTATTTGTGTACAAAAATGAAGATCAGCCGCCGCAGTTTTACCACACCTTACTATCCACAGTGTAATGGCCTGAATGAGCGGTTCAATGGTGAATTGATCAAGATTTTATTTACGGTGATAGAACAATAAGGCAAGAATTGGGATCTGGAGTTGCCTGCTGCCTTGTGGGCATACAGAACAGCAATTAAGACTGGTACCGGTTTCACTCCATTTCATCTTGTTTATGGGAAGGAAGCCTTATTGCCTATTGAGGTGGAAATACCAGCTGTTAAAATGTTGGAAAAGTTTTTGGAAGAACCTAAAGATGCCCTTAAAGAGCGGCTGCTATATTTACAAGAAGCACAGTTGAACAGGGATAATGCTTTGAAGCATTATGAAGATATACAGGCAAGGACGCTGGAGAAGTTCAACAAGAAGATTAAAAGCAAAGGAATTATGAAGGATGATCTGGTATTACGTTATAATAGCAGGCTGGATAATGCCTTTCATAAGAAGTTCCAAATTAAGTGGGAAGGACCCTTTTTGGTGATGCAAGGATTTGCAAATGGCACTTATTGGCAGATTTAGATGGGACTTTACATGCTTCCAGGGTAAATGGATATAGGCTGAAGAAGTATTATGCACGTTTGATGGTAATTGTGCAGGACGCAGTGTTCGAAGATGTGATTTCAGATGAAGGGTAGTTTTTGGATATGGATTTAGGTCTTGAAATGCTTTTTACTGCTGATCATGAATGATTCAGCAGGCTGAGGGTTGGGCAAAGTATGTCAGGTGTTTTTCTGTAAAGGTGTTTTGAGTCCGTGTATATATGGGATGCGTGGTGTGCAATAAAACTTTGCCCTGAATGACCTGGCAAGTATACAGACGGAATGGCTTTGGAGTGAGTTAGTGAATGCATTTTTTTCGGAACAGCTGCTGGAGACTTGGAGTTTTTATTTGTATGGGCTTTTTAGTCGTCAAGAAGGTGTCTGGGATGTGTGTAAATAAGAGGTGGATGAGCATGAGGATATCAATGATGGGTTTTGATGAGCCCTCTGGTGAAAATAATGTAGATATGCTGGTTTATGTGGAGAGAGCTCAATTCAGACTGTAAATGTTGAAATCCCTCAGGCGACGCCAGCAAAATATAATTGCTTTAATGCTTGAGTTTGAGAATCTTTCAAGTTTGGAATGGCCGTCTTTATAATGATGATGCCGATGATCATAGGCAGCTCTTGTATTGGAATGTTGTAGGCACCATATATCAAGGTGAAGCAAAGCATTAGGGTTGGGATGGTGGCCATTAGTGTGGCTTTGAATTTTTTTTTAAAAATAAAGTATACTAAAGAAGGTGGCCACTTTGTAGAGGGGCTACGTGGAGGATTTGGTGGTCGCCAGCTTGAAGATCTAGAAAGTGGCGAAGGCGTGAAGGCAGGAGAGGTGGTCGCTAAAGCCGGGTCCAGAAGGTCGTGACGAAAAAGCGCTGCGAAGACATAAAAAAGAAAAGGTGGCCGCTTAGGGCTGGGGAGAGAAGTGAAAAAAAAGGAGTGGAAGGTTGCTGCGTGTGCAGGCTGGAGGTGTGAAGGGAGAGCTCACGACTGGAGGGCCTGGTACATGAAGAGAGCCGGGGTCTAGGGAAAAAAAACGGCCTTGCTATGGAACGCCTAGAGAACAGAGTGGCTGGCTGCCTAGTAGTGTAAGGCTGGGGGCGCTTGTGTAGATATAGGTGAAGACAATACATGTGTTGAGTAGCCGCCTGGAGGGTCGCCGAGAAAGAGAAAGCGGATCATTTGCTACTGTGAAGCTGCTATTTGGCGGGTATCGTTGCTGCAGAGGCATTGCAGGTAGTAGCCGCCTAGTGTTTGGGGGCCAGGGAGTTGTGTACGTGAAGTGTGGAGGCCTGGCGGGTGATTGCACAGACGCCCTCCCTAAAGTGCTACGGAGATACAAGAGGAGATAGCCAATTTGTGTGTTGTGAGGCTGGTACGTGAAGAGAGCCGGCGGTCGCTGTTAGGCTAGCTGCAGGCGCTTGGAGCCGAGTGTGTAGGTGGTCGCTGTGTAGGTGACCTAACGAGAGCTGCTGGTTGGCATAGGAGAGTTGGCGCTGAGGCTGCTGCTCTGCAGACAAAAACAAGAGACACAGCCGTATGGTGTGAAGGGCTGAATCACAAGGTTGGTGATAAAAACTGTCGAGAGCAGTGTGAAAGGAAGCTGAGGCTGGTGAGTTTGAGGCTGTTGGTCGAGCTGCTCTGAAGGCGTGGAAAGCAGAGGCCAGGGTTCATGTTGGTAACCAGAGAAACTGCTGGCTTTCTACTGGGAGGTGGCTGCCTTGTTTCGAGGCCTCTGGTGTGAGACCAAGAGAAGCTGTGGGCAGTGTGTGTGTGAGTTGTTTACTGTGAGTGTATGCTAAAAGAAGAATGCGAGGATGAATGGTTGAAGCTTCATTTGATAAAAAATATGTGTGATGTAACCCCTTGTTTATGGATAATAGGGTTTGGGTTGATGAGATGTGTGTGGCTTAGCCTTGCTGACAGATAAAAGGTTTTTATAATGAGATATGTGAGCTGTTAAAACTGCCTTTCTTTGGGTATCTCTGGTGGTAGAGAGAGTGAGAGAGTGACTTTCTTTCCAGCTAGAGAAGCTGGTGGTGCCCCTTGTGCTTGTGAGTGTTCTGAAGGTGGTGAGTCGGCGAGCTATAGTGGCTTTCTTGTGTTCTTGAGCTGCCTCACACATACCTCTATGCATGAAATTCAATTATGCTAAAAGTAACACTTTTATAATAAAATAATCATCTCTTATGCATACCTCTATGCATGAAATTCAATTATGCTAAAAGTAACACTTTTATAATAAAATATTCATCTCTTATGCATACCTCTATGCATGAAATTCAATTATGCTAAAAGTAACACTTTTATAATAAAATATTCATCTCTTATGCATACCTCTATGCATGAATTTCAATTATGCTAAAAGTAACACTTTTATAATAAAATATTCATCTCTTATGCATACCTCTATGCATGAATTTCAATTATGCTAAAAGTAACACTTTTATAATAAAATATTCATCTCTTATGCATACCTCTATGCATGAAATTCAATTATGCATAAAGTAACACTTTTATGATGAAATATTCATCTCTTATGCATACCTCTATGCATGAAATTCAATTATGCTAAAAATAACACTTTTATAATAGAATAATCATCTCTTATGCATACCTCTATGCATGAAATTCAATTATGCTAAAAGTAACACTTTTATAATAAAATATTCATCTCTTATGCATACCTCTATGCATGAATTTCAATTAAGCTAAAAGTAACTCTTTTATAATAAAATATTCATCTCTTATGCATACCTCTATGCATAAAATTCAATTATGCATAATATAAAAATTAATTTCTCTAGGATTACAATGAATATCTTTCAATTAATCTAGGATGATAATTCCTAGAATATGGTAGGAAGTCCTCTTTTTATGCTTTGAATGAAATTATTTTATGAGTAATTTTTATAAAAATTTTGCCATAGCTCCGCTGCTATGACTGATAAATCTCAATTTTTCTAAGGGATAAAGCTTATCTTTAAGGAAATAATTAGAATGATCCCTAATTGGATCATTAATCCCTAATGGATTGAATCATCAATATTCATGAAATACATGAACTAAAAGCATAGAAAAAAAGCCATTAATTTGGCCTCAAGCATAGATTAATCTTGGATTAAGGAAAAGCTTTATGAAAAGCTTCATTTGGATTGAGAATGGGTCATGAGTATGACCATTTCTTGAGTGAGAGAGAGAAATTACATAAAAACCATTTGAATTAAGCATAAATGAAAATTTATGTAATTCTTAACTACAATTAACTTCAATAGCATTCATCAATTTATGTAACTCTTCACTACCATTCATCAATTAACTTCAATAGGATTCAAAAACCATTCCAATTAAGCTTCTCAAGCTTGAGAGGGGTTGAGAAGAGAGAAGTATCGAGAAATTATAGAAAAGATCAAAATTCACCATTTACCTTACAAATTGCTTGATTCTTTGTTCACGGTAGAGGCCCCCAACCAATCAATTGGTTAAGTATGTTGATGGAGCCACCAATGGGGATTGAAGAAAGAGGGAAGCTCCAATTTCTTCCATTTGGAGAGAATTTTAGAGAATAGTAGAAACTAGCATTATTTCAGCATAACTCTAGTATAGTAAAATTCTTCTCCTTTTTTTCAAAGGACTCATGTTCTATTTATAGGAGAGGGAAGCTCTAACCAAAGCTAACTAAATTCTAGAATTTTCCAAATTTAGTTTGGTTGAATTTGGACTAGATTTGGACCTAGTTTGGTTACTTTTTGTTTCGGTTTGGTTCCATTTTGATTTGGTTTGGTTCAAGAGAGAGGAGAGATAAAAATATCACATTATTTTTGAGTTTAAAACTCATTCAAGCATGTGAAATATGCACCTCCTTTAAAGAACTCCCCTTCCTTACATATGTGTCAAAATGGAATCATTCGGGTCAAGACAAGAACAAGATTTAAACTTTATTCATTCTTGGAACATATACAGTAAAGATAGAAGAACTCTTTACACTTCCATAAGTCCGTCCATCATATGATCACAAAAGCAGCACTCACAAGCTGCGCACGTATAAGGTAACTCATCTATGGGAATTATTCTGTTGGTCATTGAATTCAGATATAAGGCTCACAATATCTGGGGGATAACTTCTTATACTCCCCAAGAGATAAAGAACTTCTTTTGGACTGTACTCGAATGAAAACCAAAACCTTGGTATCCAAAACACCGATTTTCACTTCTAAACTCATTGTTCTGAATCCTTAAAACAGGCGTGACTCCTGAGAAGTATTCTAGGAAAAGGGTCTTCCTTTTTTTAAACAGAATCTTTCTTTTATTTTAGAGAGGGAATAATTATAAGATCAGAAAGGGAGATTCTTACTCCTGTATACCTCGAAGGCTGGGGAGGAATCTTACATTCTACCCCACTTAAAAAGTGCGAGATATCCTCATCTCGCAAGGTAGAGGATAACTCTTTTTCTTAAGATCCAATTTTATTCTGGGGTTTCTTATATTCTGGTCAACCCAACAGAATACTGGGGTTTCTTATATTCTGGTCAACCCAACAGAATACTGGGATAAATATCCCTTATATAAATAACAATTCATTCAGATCATATCATTCATATCTTTAACATGATAATGGTCCATTAGACCGAAAAATTTTCTTCTGAACATTCCTCCATGGGAATTTCAGTCAAGTAAGTTCTCAATTTGTCATCCCTTAACTTGATCTACCGGTGGTAAAGTGTTAACAGTAGTAATCTGACAGCACAATCCACTAATCTCATAGTGATTTGCTGAATTCATTATCATCATTCCAGTTATGAATATCATCACAGGGACTCGTCCCATTCATCCTCATTGTGGTTTCGCTTAGATTATTATATTTCAACTAAATTTCAGAAATCATCATTTTTCAATCAGAATCCAAATCAATTCATCAATTCTCAAACAGAATTAAAAATCATATCAACCACATTCGAAATCATCATTTGGATAGCATTAACACTTATAATTTCAAGTCTTAGATTTACTCGTATATACTGTTAGTAAAGAGCTGCAGTTATACTCTCGGTATATACGGGTAGTCACGGCCCTTGGAATTATAAGGTAAATACCATCATGTCTAGGCCTCAAGCAAGTCAGGGATTCTATATAATTGCGGTACTTCCATCTGAAGACCCAATTACCAAATTACGAATTCTAGTTTGAATATCAAATTGTATGAATTATATCACACAATTACAACCTTTTTGTGTTTCTTGATAAAATTTTGACATATTTGTCTTCTCACATGATCTTTAATTGCTCTGATACCAACTGTGAGATCCCCGTTCCCACCGAGCAACAGATTCGGGATACTAGCAGCGAAAGTAGCACTTCTTGCGCAGGACAGGGGTCCCACATTCGGGGCCTCGTCCACGGATATCCGAACAAGAGACTAATCCGTTGGTTTTTTCAAAACCGGACTCGGAAAAACTTCTCTCACCCGGAAAGCACGGGCGATTCCACCAGGATAACTTTTTACTCTAACGTAGTCAAGACCATTACTGATCAAGCTGATCGGATTGCACCTATAAAGGTACTCGTTTGGATCAAGGAAGAAACTTGCACTTGGATCATTGGAATCAACGCTTTTTTCCCTATCAAGAGGCACAGCTGTTGATTCCTATCCATAGAACAATTACTATCCGGGATTTACTTTATCTATCGTAATAACAAAATTTGAGTCTCGATTTACGGATCCATCAGTCCAGCCTAACCCCATCCGATCCCATGGGTTAGCCAACCACCCAACCACTGTAGTGATGGGATTTGGAATTTGGTTAGGTTTTGTCCCGGGTACCAAGGAAAAGAGTTCCAAGGCCTCCTAGCCGGAAGTTCATGCAAACATAAAATTAGGCACACCACTTACACACCCAATATGAAATTGCCTTTTTCTTAGCATCAGCTAACTTTAAAACAATCCTTTAATGAAACCATAGTACCACTGATCACAGTCTTCCAAATTATCCGACCGGTTGATTCTCAAATTTCCCATCATTCCTTCATCAGAGTATCTATGGCATCATTGGCAACTAGAACGCTCACCACGTGTCCACTCAGGGGCCTTTTCAATAGTTCCTAGCCCATAATACTCGGCAATATAATCACTTATAAAAATCAAGATGGACTCTCGTTGAAGATCAGCAAGATCAACCAATAGATCCATAAAAAGAGCCATGGACTCATCCATTGAAGACTAGCAAGGTCAATCAACCAGATCCATGCCCGGTTTCAGAAAAACAACTCTTACTCCTTGTTCCAATATCTTCCTCGATGCACGCGTGGGTATCCTAGGCGACCCAGAGCCCAAGCAGCACCCTCTAGGATACTTTGCAGGTGACTTAGCGCTTCACTCATAGGCCGCTTCCTTGGTCCCTCATCCACCGTACCGGAAGCTCACCATTTTAATCGAACCGAGGCTGGTCAAGACCTCGACCGACTTTGCTACGCGAGACGTCCTCCATTGACTCTCCGTCTCAGCAGTTGCAACTTTATCAGTTAGGTCTCCACGACCTTAATCACAAGACGGTCAAAATGCTTCCCCAGCATTCTTGACATAAAACAGCCATTTACAAACAGCATTTACAAACAGTTTACAAATACAGTTTCTATATTAACTCTCATTTTTCCACATTATTCCTCATTAATCCACATTATCCCTCATTAATCCGCATTACTTATTCCACATTCCATTTATATATATACTCATCCAATCACCTCATTTTCCATCTCTTCACTTCAGATTCCTTCACATCACATATTATATATTCACATCCATATCCACATCCATACATCCACATCCACATCCACATTCACATCCATACATCCACTTCTACATGCTTATCTCCATTTTCACATCCTCATTTATACATCCACATCCCATATCCACATTCATACATACACATCCATATCCACATCCACATGCATACCATTATCACGTCCTCATTCATACATCCACATCCACATCCACATACATACATACATCCACATCCACATTCCCATTCACATCTATACATCCATATCTACATGCACATTCACATCCATACATCCACATCTATATCCTTATTCATATCCATACATCCACATTCATGCATCCACATCTACATGCATACATCCATACATACACATCCACATTTACCTCCATGCATCCACATCCACATTTACATCCATGCATCCACATCCACATCCTCATTCACATCCATACATCCACATTCATGCATCCACATCTACATGCATATATCCATACATACACATCCACATTTACATCCATGCATCCACATCCACATTTACATCCATGCATCCACATCCATATCCTCATTCACATCCATACATCCACATTCATGCATCCACATCTACATGCATACATCCATACATACACATCCACATTTACATCCATGCATCCACATCCACATTTACATCCATGCATCCACATCCACATTCACATTCACATCCATACATCCACATTCATGCATCCACATCTACATGCATACATCCATACATACCCATCCACATTCACATCCATATTCTCACCCTATCACAACCAATATACATATTATCCACATTCACATCCATACACTTCTTACCTCATCCCATACACTTCTTACCTCATCCCATACACATCCTATCACTTCTTAACTCATCTTATCACATCCTAACTCATCTCATATGCATCTTATCATATCTTATCACTTCCCATATCTTTTATGCATACCTCTATGCATGAAATTCAATTATGCTAAAAGTAACATTTTTATAATAAAATAATCATCTCTTATGCATACCTCTATGCATGAAATTTAATTATGTTAAAAGTAACACTTTTATAATAAAATAATCATCTCTTATGCATACCTCTATGCATGAAATTCAATTATGCTAAAAGTAACACTTTTATAATAAAATATTCATCTCGTATGCATACCTCTATGCATGAAATTCAATTATGCTAAAAGTAACACTTTTATAATAAAATAATAATCTCTTATTCATACCTCTATGCATGAAATTCAATTATGCTAAAAGTAACACTTTTATAATAAAATATTCATCTCTTATGCATACCTCTATGCATGAATTTCAATTAAGCTAAAAGTAACTCTTTTATAATAAAATATTCATCTCTTATGCATACCTCTATGCATGAAATTCAATTATGTATAATATAAAAATTAATTTCTCTAGGATTACAATGAATATCTTTCAATTAATCTAGGATGATAATTCCTAGAATATGGTAGGAAGTCCTCTTTTTATGCTTTGAATGAAATTACTTTATGAGTAATTTTTATAAAAATTTTGCCATAGCTCCGCTGCTATGACTGATAAATCTCAATTTTTGTAAGAGATAAAGATTATCTTTAAGGAAATAATTAGAATGATCCCTAATTGGATCATTAATCCCTAATGGATTGAATCATCAATATTCATGAAATACATGAACTAAAAGCACAGAAAAAAAGCCATTAATTTGGCCTCAAGCATAGATTAATGGAGGCACACACGTAGCTTCGTGAAGCACCTTAGTGCTTTTCAACAACAAGCGGCGGTGAGTGCTTCTTCGTGACTATGGAGGTGAGGGGCTTCACACATCAGCTCCAGCGGGAAATCGCCCTTTCTTGCTTGTTTCATAAGTAATCATTTCTTCTCTTCTTTCATTTCATTTTGTACTATATTGTTTTCTTGAAATAATTATATAATTATATATATATATATATATTTATTTATAGAGGGAGGTTGTTGGGCATGACCCAACAAGGAGGATCATGACTATGGGTATAGAGCCCCCCGTCCGTATTTGTGGGCATGGATGCGTATGCAAGGTGCACGCTTGGATGCATCCATTTTAGGGACTCAAGTAGATGAGGTAAGTGAGACTAAACCATTTCTTTTCTATATCTAATTGTATTTTAATGCTCTTTCTTACCTTGCGCTTGATGGCATGTATGTAAGATGAAGGAAAGAAGAGGAGGAGGATCCAGATCATCAGCGTCGTGTGAAGAAAGTGAAGACAATGAGGAATACGATGATGATGATCACTCGGAATCTAATGAGGATTCTAGTTAGATAGCTCTTCATACCTCTTCATTGTAAAAACTTTATGTATATATGGCCAAAGGCCCAACAATTTTTGAAATATAATAACTTTTTGGGCTCAATTGCATTCTCCACAATGTATGTGTTTCTTATATTTGTGTTTGTATTATAAATCTGAAATTGTGACTCTGTTTTAATTTTTTTTTAAAGAGTTGGGGCAGACTGGGGAGTCTTCTACATACTCCCCAGTCTCCCTCAGCTCTTTTTTTGCTGTTTAGAGCTTTCGCTCCTCATCAGTGAAAATAGAAGTCATTGCTCAACAGCAAAAATAGTAGCGAAATATTGCTGCTCAGCAAACGATATTTCATTGTTTCACAGAGTGAAATACAATGATATTTCACTGCTATTTTCGCTATTGAGTAACGAACCCGTTGCAGCAAAAATAATAGTATTTCTAGCAACGAAAATGGCCCGACACCTACCTACCCTTCTAGTTATAAAAACATTACTATTTTTGCTCTACGAGACCCTCACTTTGTTGTAGTGTTATCCATAAAGCATCTTTGCCATTAATCCGTTATGAATGGAGATTTTAAAAAATGGTTATGCATAAAGCCTCTTTGCATTAGGCCTATGCATAAAGTTTATGCATAGCCTATGGATGAAATTAGGACATTGTTTTTACGACCTCCTATAATACTGCTTATACAAGCAGGGTGGACAGTGCCCCTTTCAGATGATAGCTTCTGAGGACATTCCACATGCTCCCCACTATTAAAGCGAAAGGCACCTCCTCTTTTATTACAAGAGAAGTATAGTGAGATGATCGAGGGCTCCCCTTCCACTATAACCCCCTATTGACGGATAACCACTCCTAACCTGACATAAGAAACATTCTAGATGGCATATAACAATGTCCCATATCCCTTAACCTAAACCATAGTGTATGCATATTCTAAAACATACGCCATGCATAGCCTATGCCTAGCCTATGCATAGGCTATGCATACTCTATGAGCCTATGCATACTCTATGCATAGCCTATGCATAGCATATACATACCCTATGCATAGGCTATGCATAGCATATGCATACCTTATGCATACGCTATGCATTGCCTATGCATAGTGTATGCATAGCCTATGCATACACCATGCATACCCTATGCGTACGCTATGCATAAGCCATGCATACGCCATGTATAGCCTATGCATACCCTATGTATAAGGTATGCATAGGCTATGCATAGCCTATGCGTAGTGTATGCATACCCTATGCATAGGCTAGGCATAGCCTATGCATAGCCTTTGCATAGCCTTTGCATAGCCTATGCGTAGTGTATGCATAGGCTAGGCATAGCCTTTGCATAGCCTATGCGTAGTGTATGCATACCCTATGCATAGGCTAGGCATAGCCTATGCATAGCCTTTGCATAGCCTATGCATAGCGTATGCATACTCTATGCATACTCTATGCATAAGGCCTATGCATAGCATATCCAAGCCCTATGCATAAGGCCTTATGCATAGGGCTATGCATAGCCGCCGATGCATACGCTATGCTACGCATAAGGCCTATAGGCTCCTGACGTAAACCTAATCCCTGGCACCCAATGGTGCAGAAACACAAAGAGAAGAAGCATAAACAAAGAGGGCCTACCTCTACTAGCCAAATCCGTATGAACTGTTGCGTGGCCGGAACCCTTGGTGGTTGTTCACCTTCTTGAATAGACCTACAAAAAATTATCATAATAAATCAAAACATTAGTTCATATAGGCTCTTGACCTAAACCTAATCCCCGGCACCCAAGGGTGCAAAAACACAAAGAAAAGAAGCATAAACAAAGAGGTCTTACCTCTACTAGCCGAGTCCGTATATGAACTGCTGCGTGGCTGAACCTTTGGTGATTGTTCGCTTGAATAGACCTACAAAAAATTATCCTAATAAATCAAAACACTAGTTCATTAGTTCATAAGCACTATGCATAAGCCCTATGCATAAGGCCTATGCAACGCCTGTGCATAAGCCCTATGCATAAGGCCTATGCAACGCCTGTGCATAAGCCCTATGCAAGCATAAGGCCTTATTGCAATAGCTATGCGTAGCCTATGCATAACACTATGCATAAGCCCTATTGCATAAGGCCTATGCATAAGAGGGCTATTGCATAAGCCCTATTGCATAAGGCCTATGCATAACCCTATGCATAAGAGGGCTATGCATAGGGCCTATGTATAAGGCCCTATTGCATAACAGGGCTATTGCATAAGAGGGCTATGCATAAAGCCTATTGCCTATTGACCTAATCCTAATACTATGCATTAGTCTAAGCATAAGGCCTATGCATAAGCCCTATGCAATGCCTATACATGAGCCCTATGCATAAGGCCTATACATGAGCCCTATGCATAAGGCCTCTAAATACCCTATGCATATCCTTATTGCAATAGCTATGCATAGCCCTATGCATAAGGCTATGCATAAGCCCTATGCATAAGCCCTCTTTCATACTCTTTCTTAAGGCCTATGCATAGCCCTATTGCATAAGAGAGCTATGCATATGGCCTATGGATAAGGCCTATGCATAAGAGAGCTATGCATAGGGCCTATGGATAAGAGAGCTATGCATAGGGCCTATGGATAAGGCCTATGCATAAGCCCTATGCATATCCTTATTGCAATAGCTATGCATAGGCTATGCATAAAGCCCTATTGCATAAGGACCTATTGCATAGCTCTCTTATCCATAGGGCCTATGCATAAGGCCTATGCATATCCTTATTGCAATAGCTATGCATAGCCTATACATAAGGCCATAGGGCCTATGCATAGCCTATACATAGGGCTATCCATAGGGCCTATGCATAAGGCCTATGCATATCCTTATTGCAATAGCTATGCATAGCCTATACATAAGGCTATGCATAAGCCCTATTTCATAAGGCCTATGCATAACCCTATTGCATAATAGGGATATGCATAAGGCCCTATTGCATAAGAGGGCTATGCATAAAGCCTATTGCCTATTGACCTAACCCTAATCCTCTGCATAAGCCCTATGCAATGCCTATGCATAAGGCCTATGCAGCATAAGCCCTATTGCATAAGGCCTATGCATATCCCTATTTCATAAGAGGGCTATGCATAGGGCCTATGCATACCCTATGCATAGCGTTATTGCAATAGCTATGCAGCATAGCCCTATGCATAAGGCTATGCATAAGCCCTATGTATAAGCCCTCTTGCATAAAGCCTATTCATAGCCCTAATGCAGAAGAGGGCTATGCAGAGGGCCTATGCATACCCTGTGCATAGCTTTATTGAAATAACTATGCATAGCCTATGCATAAGGTTATGCATAAGCCCTATTGCATAAGGTCTATGCATAACCCTATTGCATAAGAGGGCTATGCATAGGGCATATGCATAAGGCCCTATTGCATAAGAGGGCTATGCATAAATCCTATTGCCTATTGACCTAACCCTAATCCTATGCATAAGAGGGTGCAAAAACACAAAGGCAAGAAGCATATAGGCAAAAATGAAGAAAGAGGACTTACCGCATGAGAGGCTACCAAAACCTTGCTCACTCGAATACAAAAAAGAAACATAATAAATAAAAATGTTATTCCTCACATTAACATATTAGTAAGCAAGAATAACAAGAGAAAAAAGAGGTGAGTACCCTAAACCCTACTCTTAATGCATACTTATTAATGCATACATGAATGGAAAAACTAATTTATGTTAAGCCTAAACCCTAGCTCTATATGCATAGAATATATGCATAGAATATATGCATAGAATGCTTAAAAGAAAGCTTTGATTGGAGAGCTCTCCATCAAAGCTCTCTATTAGAGGTCTATGCATTAGGCTAGGGTTAGGGCAAGGGAGAGGAAAGAGAGGGGAAGGGAGAAAAGGCGAGAGGGGAAGGGAGAAAAGGAGAGAGGGGAAGGGAGAAAAGCTCACATAAAGCTATGTCCAAGCTTTCCATGAAAGCTTGTAAGAAGACAAAGATTTAACAAAACCATGAAACCTCAAAGAAAGCAAGAAAGGGCTTACCTTGGAGAGGGAGACTTGATTGATGCAAAACCCTTGAGAGAAGAGGTGTAGTGGGAGGAATAATCGGGTTGCAGGCATAGGCTGTGCATGCATAGGATAGGGAAAGTAGGTAGGTATTGACACCAGTTCGCAGGTCGTTGTTGTTGAGCAGCGAAATTTCACAGCTATCTTCGTTGGGGAGCAACAAATTTTTGCTCTCCTAAGTAGCATATTTTTGCCTACTGGAGCACTGCATTTTCACTGCTGTGCAGTGAAAAAACGCTCCTGTGGTCACTGTTTAGAAGCAAAAGGCTGGGTAATTTTCTGTTTGTAGTACTGGATGTTGTTGTGTTTTTTGTATGAACCCTAAATCAGTTTTAGCGAGGACGAAGATATCTGACAGTGATTATCAAGGGGTAGAAGCTGGATCTGAGACATGGTTGAGAGAAAAAAATCGATGTGTGTGTGGTCGCTCGACAAGGGCTAGTATATATGACAATGTCATATAACAATTGAGCATATCCGGACATATGGTCTTCTTGAGGCAGTGGCACGACCAAGTGCGGATGATGACATGAAGGAGAACTATAGGTGCGGATGATAACATGGAGGAGAACCATTCAGTGACATTGGGTAGAGTGCGGAAGGTGGCAAGGCTTCATATGGAAAGCAGGCTGAGACTCATCTTCCCCAACCAATGAATGAGGTGCCTCCAACATTGCCACTGTAGAGCGGTTCTCTCTACCGTGCAATATAGTGCTCATAGAGTACTACCGATCAACAAATGTGTTAAGAAACACAATGTCAATCCGAGGACTCGACCCGATTAGTGCATGAAGGCTTATCCCATGATGGAGAGCTCACATACACAAACCACCACTTGACGATTCAACCATTCAACACCTCAATCAATCTCTCAATCCCTTAAATCAACTACACTAATCAAGAGAACAAGAAATGCATAGCAATCTCTTAATCCCATTTAAACATTGATTAAATCTTAGTTTTCCCTAATGCCAAAAAACCCATAAGCGTGCATCTACTAATCCACAAGCTTTAAGCAAGCATGGAATGTAACATTCACAAACCCACAAGCTCATAGAGAGAGTCTATCCATGAATAACTCATTGCCAATGAAGTGGGCAAGAGCTTGCATCAATGGAGACTACACACACACTCACTCTCCAAGCATGCAGCATACACAAGAGAAAGAAAGAAGCATTCAACTAATCATAGATTAATCTACTTCAATGATGCTAAAACAGATTAAGAGAATGAAGTGGAGCTATACTCATTGGAGCTTGATGCTCATTAGAGTACAATAGAGAGAGAGTTAGATAGTTGCCATAGCTCGAGAGCTCAAGAGCTTCACTCAATAGCTTATGAGAATGGCAAAAAACGTCCCTTTTCTTTAGCTAACATCTCTTTTGTAGAGATGTCACTAACCCTAACCCTAGGCCTCTTTCACACATGGGCGGACAACCCCATAAGTGAGCCTTGCTTAATATACTTAGAACTCTCATTTAGAACCCACATTGGCCTAAAACGATTTACATTGCACTTCGATACAAAAATATGGAAAAATTATATGCATCTTTATGTTCCCATGGCTACAATCGCGCTCTCTCGCATTAATTGCTTCCGGCCTCCTTCCATAATCCGTGTCCCCGTGAGTGTTCCCGTGGAACATTTCCCCCTTCCTAAATCGTGCACGTCCTCGGGCGCGGTAGAAGCAAAAGCTGCAAAAAACAATGGAAGATAAGTAAAGCCTTTTATTGAAAAAAAAAACCCAGCAATGACAATCTCACACGTGAGCATGCAAGTGAAAGGCCGATTAGAGTTTTAAAGAGTGCTAAAAGAAGTGAGTAAAGACTAGTCAAAGTGAAACTAAGTGGTAGATAGTGCTATGCAAAGGCAAGTGTGCTTGTACACCGCAGGTTATGACCGCAGTCTTAATGTCCTACAAGTGTTTAAGTTATTCCTAAGTGGCAACCCTACTCCTAAATATGAGCAATGGTGATTGGACCTTTCTTTCTTTCTTTCTTTTTTTCTCTCTCTTTTTTTTGGTGTGTATGTGTGTAAAAGATGATAAAGAGGAAGTATCCATCCCGATGAGACCCAAGCAAAGAGACCTCCACCAAGAGAATCTAAAGGCTGCTAAGTATCTCAAGGGCGACAGACCCTTTTCTTTCTTTTTGACATAAGGAGTACCCCATGAAGATGAGGGCATCGGTCTCGAGGGCCCATAATGTATCCCAGAGTCCTACCAACATCTATCAAGGCGATAGAGTCCTTGAAGGTCTTCTTCTTAATCTTTTAGACGTCAGTGTTAACCCCATGGAAACCCAAGGCATCGGCCCCAAGGTGCTAAGACAACTCAAGGTCCTACCAAGCATTCCACATGGCTGTAGACACGTCATGTCTCGATTCACTTGTATGTATTTTTTAGGGCATTATTTTTGTAATTTTTTTATTAATAGTAGCACCTAGCCCATACCTAAGAGGTAGCTACTACCACTAGGGATAACTAATATACTTTGAGAGCATAAGAACTTGGCATACTCCGTTGGCATATATCCTACACCGTCTTCAAATAGAAATACCTTCTATAAGAATCTAGAAATCACTCACCACATGGTAACAACTAATTTAAAACTTAAACCAGCCAACTGTGTGTGAACATGCAAATAATATATGCAAAAGTGAAAAGCACATAAAGAACAAAAGATTATGATCTGAATATACCTGTTGTAGTGCTCGTTGATGTTGTGCAGATTGCTTCTCTTTGCTCTTTGTAGAGGCATTGCATGTCTCCCCCCTTCCTAATTTGTGTGCATGGTAGGTGGACTATTGGGGCGTGTTTGTATGCTCTTGTTTAGCTGAGATCTCTGCAATATGTCTTATTATAATAAACAAGAAAAGAAAAGAAAAGAATAAAATTTGCTGTTGGTGCCAATCACCGAATATAGCCGAGGGGAAAAACCCAGTGGGAGAAAAGTGCCCTGGCTTGTTGATCTTATTGTGGAGTTGATGAGCTTACCCTTGCACTGGTGGTGGATCCGTGTCCACTTCTGCTGGAAAGATGGTATCAATCACTTCAGGATCTTATTATGGAGTTGATGAGCTTACCCTTGCACTGGTGGATCCGTGTCCACTTTTGTTGGAAAGATGGTATCAATCACTTTAGGATCCAAGGACAACCCTGTGCAAAAGCCGGCTTCTAGAGAAGGTGGTAGAGAAAGGAGTGCTTCCTCGCTAAAATATGGCATTGGTTCTATGAGAAGGTTAAGTAGACAATTTTGATTTTGGAATTTCTCAATATAGGTACTCATAGTGATCCAAAATTGACATGTTGAGGCTGGGGAAAGGAGGGCTTGCAAGATAGGTGGTTGCAAGTGATTTATGCATGTATCCCTCCATTGTTGTGCTTGAACCTCCTCAGGTAATCTACGTTAATTTGGTCCTTGGTCGGGTACTCTCACATCAAGACGGTTATGGCATTGGGGTGTAATTCCCACAATTTGTTTCATTAAGCCCGTGCCATATCGTCGAAAGTAAGAGCGGCATAGCCAACAAATGTGTGAAGCTTCTCCTAATATGAGTCATACACACTCTTGACAATGTGAAAATGGGTGATGCTGTTGATAGAATAAAGTGACAAAGTGATGCCCAACCACAACAAATTTCACCTAAGGGAGCATAAAAGTACCTAGAATGAGTTTGAAAAGGAGGAGCACTATAACCCCCGCGATGTTCAGGTTGAGTACTATCAGGGTCAATGCATGGTGGACATGTATCTCGCCAAGTATCCATCAGGAGGTATCTGGGCGTAGAACAATGAAATTTAGAAACTTCAAACTTTATACACTCATATCCATCACTACAATCCCTATAAAAAATAATGTAGATAAGATCATCTCAAAAAGAGGACAATCCTGTAAAGGCATAAGGAACCACATAAGAAAAAATGCATAGCAATATCTTAATCCCATTCAAACATTGATTAAATCTTAGTTTTCCCTAATGCCAAAAAACCCATAAGCGTGCATCTACTAATCCACAAGCTTTAAGCAAGCATGGAATGTAACATTCACAAACCCACAAGCTCATAGAGAGAGTCTATCCATGAATAACTCATTGCCAATGAAGTGGGCAAGAGCTTGCATCAATGGAGACTACACACACACTCACTCTCCAAGCATGCAGCATACACAAGAGAAAGAAAGAAGCATTCAACTAATCATAGATTAATCTACTTCAATGATGCTAAAACAGATTAAGAGAATGAAGTGGAGCTATACTCATTGGAGCTTGATGCTCATTAGAGTACAATAGAGAGAGAGTTAGATAGTTGCCATAGCTCGAGAGCTCAAGAGCTTCACTCAATAGCTTATGAGAATGGCAAAAAACGTCCCTTTTCTTTAGCTAACATCTCTTTTGTAGAGATGTCACTAACCCTAACCCTAGGCCTCTTTCACACATGGGCGGACAACCCCATAAGTGAGCCTTGCTTAATATACTTAGAACTCTCATTTAGAACCCACATTGGCCTAAAACGATTTACATTGCACTTCGATACAAAAATATGGAAAAATTATATGCATCTTTATGTTCCCATGGCTACAATCGCGCTCTCTCGCATTAATTGCTTCCGGCCTCCTTCCATAATCCGTGTCCCCGTGAGTGTTCCCGTGGAACATTTCCCCCTTCCTAAATCGTGCACGTCCTCGGGCGCGGTAGAAGCAAAAGCTGCAAAAAACAATGGAAGATAAGTAAAGCCTTTTATTGAAAAAAAAAACCCAGCAATGACAATCTCACACGTGAGCATGCAAGTGAAAGGCCGATTAGAGTTTTAAAGAGTGCTAAAAGAAGTGAGTAAAGACTAGTCAAAGTGAAACTAAGTGGTAGATAGTGCTATGCAAAGGCAAGTGTGCTTGTACACCGCAGGTTATGACCGCAGTCTTAATGTCCTACAAGTGTTTAAGTTATTCCTAAGTGGCAACCCTACTCCTAAATATGAGCAATGGTGATTGGACCTTTCTTTCTTTCTTTCTTTTTTTCTCTCTCTTTTTTTTGGTGTGTATGTGTGTAAAAGATGATAAAGAGGAAGTATCCATCCCGATGAGACCCAAGCAAAGAGACCTCCACCAAGAGAATCTAAAGGCTGCTAAGTATCTCAAGGGCGACAGACCCTTTTCTTTCTTTTTGACATAAGGAGTACCCCATGAAGATGAGGGCATCGGTCTCGAGGGCCCATAATGTATCCCAGAGTCCTACCAACATCTATCAAGGCGATAGAGTCCTTGAAGGTCTTCTTCTTAATCTTTTAGACGTCAGTGTTAACCCCATGGAAACCCAAGGCATCGGCCCCAAGGTGCTAAGACAACTCAAGGTCCTACCAAGCATTCCACATGGCTGTAGACACGTCATGTCTCGATTCACTTGTATGTATTTTTTAGGGCATTATTTTTGTAATTTTTTTATTAATAGTAGCACCTAGCCCATACCTAAGAGGTAGCTACTACCACTAGGGATAACTAATATACTTTGAGAGCATAAGAACTTGGCATACTCCGTTGGCATATATCCTACACCGTCTTCAAATAGAAATACCTTCTATAAGAATCTAGAAATCACTCACCACATGGTAACAACTAATTTAAAACTTAAACCAGCCAACTGTGTGTGAACATGCAAATAATATATGCAAAAGTGAAAAGCACATAAAGAACAAAAGATTATGATCTGAATATACCTGTTGTAGTGCTCGTTGATGTTGTGCAGATTGCTTCTCTTTGCTCTTTGTAGAGGCATTGCATGTCTCCCCCCTTCCTAATTTGTGTGCATGGTAGGTGGACTATTGGGGCGTGTTTGTATGCTCTTGTTTAGCTGAGATCTCTGCAATATGTCTTATTATAACAAACAAGAAAAGAAAAGAAAAGAATAAAATTTGTTGTTGGTGCCAATCACCAAATATAGCCGAGGGAAAAAACCCAGTGGGAGAAAAGTGCCCTGGCTTGTTGATCTTATTGTGGAGTTGATGAGCTTACCCTTGCACTGGTGGTGGATCCGTGTCCACTTCTGCTGGAAAGATGGTATCAATCACTTCAGGATCTTATTGTGGAGTTGATGAGCTTACCCTTGCACTGGTGGTGGATCCGTGTCCACTTTTGTTGGAAAGATGGTATCAATCACTTTAGGATCCAAGGACAACCCTGTGCAAAAGCCGGCCTCTGGAGAAGGTGGTAGAGAAAGGAGTGCTTCCTCGCTAAAATATGGCATTGGTTCTATGAGAAGGTTAACCAGACAATTTTGATTTTGGAATTTCTCAATATAGGTACTCGTAGTGATCCAAAATTGACATGTTGAGGCTGGGGAAAAGAGGGCTTGCAAGATAGGTGATTGCAAGTCATTTATGCATGTATCCCTCCATTGTTGTGCTTGAACCTCTTCAGGTAATCTACGTTAATTTGGTCCTTGGTCGGGTACTCTCACATCAAGACGGTTATGGCATTGGGGTGTAATTCCCACAATTTGTTTCATTAAGCCCGTGCCATATCGTTGAAAGTAAGAGCGGCATAGCCAACAAATGTGTGAAGCTTCTCCTAATACGAGTCATACACACTCTTGACAATGTGGAAATGGGTGATGCTGTTGATAGAATAAAGTGACAAAGTGATGCCCAACCACAACAAATTTCACCTAAGGGAGTATAAAAGTACCTAGAATGAGTTTGAAAAGGAGGAGCACTATAACCCCCGCGATGTTCAGGTTGAGTACTATCAGGGTCAATGCATGGTGGACATGTATCTCGCCAAGTATCCATCAGGAGGTATCTGGGCGTAGAACAATGAAATTTAGAAACTTCAAACTTTATACACTCATATCCATCATTACAATCCCTATTAAAAATAATGTAGATAAGATCATCTCAAAAAGAGCACAATCCTGTAAAGGCATAAGGAACCACTTTATCTCTACCTTAATTGACTCTGGTGCACATTATAATGTTCTCTCATTTGCAAATGAGAGAACATTATAATGTGCACCAGAGTCAATTAAGGTAGAGACAAAGTAGGTAGTCTCATGAAGATGAAGACACACATGAATATTGAAAGGATCGACATATTGTTCATGAGTAGAGCAAGCTGTAAGGTCAACACAGAAGCCTTGCGACGCTCCTTGGCTTTTGCAACTCTAGCTTTAGCTTCTTCTTGAGCCTGACGTTTAAGTAGGTCATGTGCTTCTTTCCGTGTCTGGGCAGCATGCATTTGTTGAAGCATGACTTCAGTTAATGGTTCATTGTATTTCTTGAGACGACTTCCATTAATGAAGTTCACCTTCTAGTGTCTCTAAATGCACTGCACCACTTGGAGTAAGCTCATTAATCACAAACGGTCCTAGGCTCTTGAGCTTTCTCTTATGCTTCTTAAGTGTGTGTACAAGAGTACAAGGTCCCCTTTTTTGAATAGGCCAGTTGTTACATTTCTATCATACCATTGCTTTTGTCTTCTCTTCTCGGCATACATCCCCATTACCGCCAATAAGCGGGTCTCATCAAGCTTTTTCAATTCATCAATGTGTTGAGAAAGCTCATGACCAGTCCAGTCCAATTGTTTATTAGCAACTCGTAGAGTAGGTACAAGAAATTCAATAGGAAGAATTTCATCTAGCCGAAAAGCAAGCTCAAATGGGGTTGTGCCCACAGATTTTTTTTAGGCTGTCCTATATGCCCAAAGAACTGAGTGCAACTTTTACTCCCAATCAGTCCTATATCCATCAACAATCTTTGTGAGTGCTGTGCAACTTTTACTCCCAATCAGTCCTATATCCATCAACAATCTTTGTGAGTGCTGTGCAGAGAATCTTGTTAGTACTCTCAGCTTAACCATTGGTCTGGGGTTGATAGGGTGCAGAACGCTTGCATAAATTCTTGAAGTAAAAACTCTATGACCTCATTCACAAAGTGCACACCTTGATCACTAACGATTTCAATAGGTAAGCCATAGCATGTAAACACGTACTCATACAAGAACTTGGCTGTGGTTCTGGCATCATTTTTGACTGTAGCCTTTGCCTCTACCCATTTGGTCAAATAGTCAGTTGTGACTAGAATATATTCGGCCTACGTGTGACGAGCTGGAGGTTTAATGGGACCGACAAAATCAATACCCCATTTGGCAAAAGCACGTGTGCTTAACATAGGCCGCAATGGGGCATATTGTCCTTTGTGATGGGAGGTTTGGTCCTTTGACAATAGTCACAATGTTTTACATATTCTTCGGCATCCATTTGTAAGGTTGGCCACCAAAGCTCAGACCACCTAATCAACTTAGCTGTGGTATTGCTCGAAAAGTGTCCACCCCCAACACCTGCATGTGCATGAGTCAAGATTTTCAAGTAGTCAACTTCACATACACACATGCGTAAGTTGCCATCCTTGCTCCTCTTGTAGAGTTGGCCCTCTATCAGTATATAGTTGGCCGCTTCAACTTCAGTAGCATGCTTTCGATATTTAGGAATTGTTTGATCAGTATGACCATGCTGAAGATAGTCCACAATATACTTACTCCAACTTGGTGTAGTTGAAATTTGGAATAATGTGACATTACGAATTGGTTGTTGAATTTGACATGAAGCACAGTTACGAACAAATTTTTCAGCATCCGCATGCATGGTAGCCCACCATTTCCCATCCTGAGTTATACGTTGCACACAAGTAGCTGATGCATGGATTCCACCAATACCCTCATGTGCCCATTCCAAGATCTCCTCATATTGGTCAGGGTTAGATATAAGCCACAACACTCCATCATTACCCTGATGATATAATCTCCCTGAGATTAACTTGAATGGTCGCCATAGGTCCACATTAGGACCCGCTAGTTGTATCTGCCCACTTGTCAAAATTTCTAAGATGGGTTCAGACCATTTAGGAGCTGTCTCTGCAAGGAAAAGTGTTGAATCTAACATATCATCATCCACACCCCCACAGGAGCTTCGCCAGAGGTGATTCGAGACAAACGATTTGCCCTAAGATGAGTTGTTCCTTTTCGGACTGCCACTTCAAAATCAAACTCAAGAAGGATGACAAACCAGCTCACAATCCTTCCAGTTGCACAAGGCTTATTCACCAAATATAGCAGTGCTTGATGGTCCACAAAAAATATAAATTTGTTTGCCAAAAGGTAATGGCGAAACTTTTTCACTGCATATATCATGCACAAACCTTCTCTTTCTATTGTGGTTTAATTCTTCTCAGCATTGTTCTAGCATATGAGATTGGGAAATCCTTATTATGTTCTCCTGATTGAGCCAAAATACATCCAATTACAAAGTTTGAAGCATCAATATGGACATGAAAGATTTGGTTCCAATCTGGTGCCCGTAAGATGGGTGCAGTCACTAATGCTTACTTCAACTTTTCAAAGGATTCCTCACACTCGTCAGTCCAATTAAACTTTACAAGAAGAGCATATAATGGTCTGGCTAGGACAGCGTACATGTAGATGAATCGACGATAATAGCCACAATGTCCCATGAATATTTGTACCCCTTTAGGGTTGATAGGCCAAGGTAATGAGACAATGATATCAATTTTATCCATATCTATTGAAGTATCATTGCGAGAAACAATATGGCCCAAAATTTTCCCTTGTCTTACCATGAATTTGCACTTGTCAGGATTCAAGCATATACGATAAACTTGACACTTTTGAAACACAAGTCTGAGGTGTTCTATATGATCATCACGCTCTTGTGAGTGAACACATAAATCATCCATGAAGATCTCAAGAAATAGCCTAAGGTACTCCTTGAATACACGACTCATCAACCGCTAAAAGGTTGCAGGTGCATTTGTTAGACCAAATGGCATAACACGATAGGCAAAGATGCCATCTTCAGTAGCAAAGGCTGTCTTGTGTTGATCCTTTGGATCAATTGACACTTGATTGTAACCGGAGAATCCATCCAAGAAACTATATGCCTTTTTCCCTGCAACTCGTTCCAAAACATGATCCGTGATTGGAAGTGGGTAATGATCACGTACAGTAGCTGCATTTACCTTCTTGAGGTTTGCACATACTCGAAGTTTTCCATTTTTCTTGGGCAGCACCACTACAATAGGGGAGACCCATTTAGTGTGTTCAATCTCATAGATAAATTCTGCCTCTAAGAGCTTGTCTATTTCTTCTTTTATCTTTCGTGCAAAATTCTCATTGTAAGTATAAGGACGTTGCTTGGAAGGCTTTGCATCCTCTCGCAACGGAATTGTATGCTGACATATGCTTGGATCAACTCCTTTGAGGTCTTTATAACTCCAAGCAAAAACATCGCAATACTCCTTTATTGTTTGAATTAATAACTTCTCCTCATCTAAGGAAAAGTCTATGGCAATACTCCTTTATTGTTTGAATTAATAACTTCTCCTCATCTAAGGAAAAGTCTATGGCAATCCACACATAGCGAGGCTCTTCTCCTGGCTTAGCGATATCAATTTTTTTTGCATCTTTTGGACCATCATATGAAACCCCTGGCATGCTTGGCTTTTGTTGCATGGGCTTTTGTTGCATGGGCTGTTGAAGAACAATCTTCTGATCTTGAAGAGTGTACTGTGTGAAGTTGGGGGGAACATTGAGGCCTTGTTCTTGTCCACTTGAGTCATCACTAATTGAAGACCATGCGGTTTTGAGCTCTCTTTTGCAATCTTGCATCAGAGTTTTTTGTTTAACCGTTATCTTTGCACTTCTGACACTCTCTTTTGAATCTGTTTGAGACTTGAGTTTTTGTTTTGGTCTCTTTGTTTTTTTACGATTTTTAATAGTTTTTAGCTTTTCTCCTGGTTGGAATCCATCTGATTGTTTTACTTGGTCTTTGATACTATCTTGTGCTTGGACATAGTATAGATATCCATTTTTTCCTGAGAAGTGAGGTGGTGGTTGAGAGTGTTCATTCTTAAACTCCTCGTTTTCTCCCGATAGTACAAATCATCTAAAAGGTCACGTGGTTGTACCATTCGTATAGCAATAATGTCATATCCATCTGAGTCACAAAATTGAATTGGCTTAGGTAAAGCACATGTTGATAATGTTGCAAGGACATGACTCCATTCTAGGGGATCAATTAAGTGCTCAGGGAAGGGTTGTGGAATGTATGCCTCGTCTGATACACTTCGATTACCCTTAAGTCTCTCAATGTTGAAATCCTTACATGAGGCTCCACACATCCACAGATCTTCTCGCCCATTTGAAAATAATTGTATCCCCAATCTTGAATCATTTGAAATTGTCGCATGAATGGTCTACCCAATATCACTTTTCATAGTTAGGATGTTTTTCAAAATCCACTACTAACACCATATTAGTGAATTTGGGAATTTTCCAATTCCCATTTTTGAATACTTAAAAAAGGGGGACATGGATAACATGTTTATAAGTTTCTCAAAACCCTATCATATGACCTATCGTTGCGCTTGAAAAATGGAATCTAAAGAGCTATAAAGCGCTCATTTTGGATTAGTGGTGTTCAAGTTATGGTTAATCCAAACTTTTGACCACGTGTCCCAAACTTGTGGGAAATTCCCATATTCCCCAATATGGTGTTTACTGTGAATGTGTGCTCATATTCAATCCCACATGTGGTGACCAATATGTTCTCTAGCAACCCAATGGGATGTTCTAAGCTTCCATCTGCTAGCTACAAGCGCATCCTGGTACTCCTAATAGCTGGTTCGCCCCATTTTTCCCAAATGGACCTTGTTACAATGCCCACTCCTGCACCACTGTTAAGTATTGCAGTTGAAGCTACTTTTCGCACTTCTAATGAGAGGGTAGCATTTCCCTGATCGTCCTCACAAAATTTTCCTACTTTGTTGATAGGAACAAGCATAACATGCTTTGTCTCAGGGTGTATAGTACAATGATGGTGACTCTTTTGTAGCAATACCTGCTCTGATAAACATGTGGTAATATCATTCCACAACTCTGGTCGAAGCTTTATCAAATCAAGCAAAGGTAAGGTAGAAGCCACTGGTGCTAACAAAATAGCTTGCATGATATCCATATCCATCTTTGTCAACCTTCTATGCATGGAGGGTATCCTCAAGGTTTGAGAATAGTTCTCACATTCTCCCAAATAAGATGGTAAGGTTTTCATTGTATGCTTACTTCTAGGAGAAACAATTGTTTGAACTTCCTCCTAGATGCTTGGGCGTCTAAAGTTGTTTTCTGTGCCCCTGGTAAAATCCACTTCAGAGAATGGAGGTGAAATAATAGAGGACATATTCTCATTAACTTTCTCATGAACTACTGTCCACATCTCAGTTGCCATGTCCTCATTATTATCAATAACTTCATCATTGCATGGGAAGGCAAGACTAGGTGGTGGCAGAATGCCTTCTTTCAATGGGGTGTCAACTCGGGGGGGTCACTATATGTAAAATATCCCTATCGCGTGCGTTCAAGGCCTATATTTTAAATCCCTTATTTGTGAATTTTTTAATCTATATAATATCCCCTTTTCTTTATGAATCTATAAATTTTTTTGAAAAAGTTTTAAATCATACCCTTACGTAAATATATTTCTGTAAGTTTCATAAATTAAAATTATGCTTCTGTTGAACGCACGTGATATTCACATTTTTTTGTGAGTGACCCCCCGAGGGTGTCAATTGGTGCAGACTTCTCGCTATGAGCTTGTACGAGATTTCCCGGGTTCTCGAAGTGCTCAGGTACCTACTTGAACCTTATATGTATAAAGATTTAGCCTTTAAACTTTAAGTTTATATCTCTATCTCAATCATCTCATTTTAAAATAGGTCGGACATCATGCATGTCTGATTTGCGGACCATCACTTGTTTTCGGAACCCGTCTACGCTTAAGAACGTGGTGTATGACAAACATCATCGATTTCTCCCTCCTTCACATCCAAAGTATGTGCCACATGATGTCTCCCCACTTGTGACGAGAGGTAGAGATTAGTTTGAGACATGGAGAAGCACTCCCATTTCACCACCAAATGGGATGTCTAGACACTCAATCTTCTTTCGACTTCCATATTGGTGTGACATGAAGATCAATCATCTCTTAGATTCCATGCATATCTAAAAAAATGTGGCAACAAATATTTGGGACCATTTAATTGGAAAGAGATATAAATGGTGCAAGGGATGACTAACAAAATAGTGGACGCCTTCAAAGTGCATGGCCAATTGAAAGTGAGAGTGGCAAAATAATCCTACCAAAGGCACCATGGGTATTAACCCAAGAGGGAGTACAATAAGGTGAAAAGTGTGATTACCTCTTTTCATACACCAATGGGAGTAATGCATCATTGAAGGGTGCCTTCTCAAAGACCAAAAAGAAAGGAGAGTAACAATTATATGGCCTCAAGACACATGATTGGCACAAGAAGATATTACATGTATATAAATATTCACTTATTCATTTTCTCTTTGTGGTACATAATTTGTAAGCTCATATATACTAAAAGCTCATATACTATCTTCCATTTTTTTCTATGCATAGTTTATTCTTTCAATGGCTATAACTCGTTGTGGAGACAAAAAGGTGAGAGGCTATTTACAAAATGGTAAGCTTGGTGAGGTATGAATCTTCTCTTCAATTCACTAAGTTATATTGCTTATTTGGAATTCTCATGCGCTCACAAGTTATGTATTGGTAAATAGTACACATAATTGCTATGTATGTAGGTACATATTCTTAAAGGAGATAGCTCCTACATCCATTGAGATGGCTTGTCTCAATGGCTATTGAGGTAGTGTGTATGATTAAGGATAACTTTTCTAGAACAATTCTCACTATCTAATTTCATGTTGTGGTGCATTTGGTTGATGAAGTGGCATTGTGTGGTGTTGTTCATGTTCGATGGATGTTTTTTCTTGAAAGGTTTATGAAAACCTTAAAGGACTTTGTGAGACAAAGAGTAAGTCCAAAAACAAGCATGGCAAAAGGATGGTTGATGCAAGAGTCTCTTGTGTATATCTCAAATCAATCTCGCATAGATCCTTCCATGCCATGATTGTGGAGCAATGAGGAGGATGACCGACTAATCACTAATATGCCTCACGAAAAAGGAAGGCAACGAAGACTAGACAAAACATTACACCACAAGGTGAATACATTCTATATTCTAAATAGTCCCATCATGGAGAAGTGGATTTGGAGATACAAGGATGCAGTCAATAGACGAAAGGATGAGAGAAGAGCTTTAAGAAGAGAAAATAGACACTGACCATTCCCACCTAGCTTGGAACGTCTACCAAATGTGATCAATATAGAATGGCTTTGCATCATAATATCGATGGCATTACAAAATGGAGAGATGATGACAAGAGAAGATCATGAGTATGCAAGAGGATGTGACCCTCAAGTAAGTACATTCTTCATCTCTATCTCACGTATATACCTTGTTTAATGCACTATACTAAATGTCATGCTTTTGTTTAATGTTAATACAAACTATATAATGCAATATGGTCAGAGGGAAGGCACTTTCACATGGAGCATGTGGATTGATTGTGGTGTGATGGTTGGGGAAACTTTTGAGCAAGAAAGTTGAGCCAGTATACTTGATACCAATGCCATGGTGGACAATCTTGAGTATTATGAAACTATTCAGGATATTCTTGAGGTTGGATTTATATCATTTAGTCTATTCATCTTTGATGTCAAATGGTTCAAGGTGATATATAGACGTGCTTAAGCAACCGTGAAGAAACATCCAATTAATGGCTTCATTCAAATTGATTCCACCAAGTTTTGGAATGATGAGAAAGATACCCTCGTACTACCCCAACATTGTCAACCGGTTAGTAGCCCAACCAATCCCAAACTAAATCTTGATGTAGTATAATAAAACTGTAACCCCTTTTCTTTGTGATATTAGGTTGTATTTCAACGTCGATCGAATTGATCCAAAGTGGTGGTATGTTATACAAGTTTTTCCTCGTTCAAAACATATCTTTCAAGACCAAGATGTGGAGGCCGAATCTCTGGATGAGGTGAAAGTACTACCTCAAATCAGCTCATTGGAAGAAGATGATAAAGAAAACATTTTGGATGGGCTGATGAAGAGCATGAGGAACATCAATCGGAAGAAGATGATGAGTCACCTATTAATCATGGCAATGCTTCATTGGATCATGATAGTGATATTGATATTGATATGGAACCCCATCTTTTCATTGAGATTCCATTAGATATAGACATTGATGAAGCAACACATATGGATTTATTATAAGATGGGATTATAGATTCATGATCTTGACATCGTTTCGCTTCTCAAAAGTTTTCAACTATCTTTTTTTTTTTGGGCTCGAAACATGGCTCCAAGGGTTTTAATGAATGTTTTTAAAAAAAACTATATATCATTTTCTTTGTTATGTGACATGTATTTTTAAAATTTAGTATCCAACAACTCTTTGGAATTTCATAATGCAGCAAAAATAGTAGCATATTTTCACTGTTATTTTCGTGGTTCAGTAGCAAAATCACAGTATAGCAGTAAAATTTTAATGTTAAAGATGTTGCTCAGCAATGGAATTTCACTGCTATAAACACTGTGGAGTAGAAAAGTTTCATTGTTAATAGCGCTGCCCCAGCAGCAGCAACATTTCAATTTACGAAGCAGCGAACGAAATCCTCCACATCCTGATAAACAAAGTGCTGCTGAAATGCTAATGTGCCCTCGACATGTTGTAGTGTAAGCTCTATGCATAATCCTTGTGCATAAAGCTCTATAAAGTTTTATGGATAAAGACTATATGCATAGCTTTATGCATAAATTTATGCATAAAGCCTATGTATAGCTTTGTGCATAGCCTAACGCATATAGGCTATATGGATAAATCCTTTATGTATAGTTTTTATGCATAGGCTATGCATGAAAATCCTTTATGGATAAATCCTTCATAGCCTAATGCATATAGGCTATATGGATAAATCCTTTATGTATAGTTTTTATGCATAGGCTATGTATAAGCCGCTATGCATAGCCCATGTAAAAAGCTTATGCATATGCTATGCATAAAACCTATGCATAAGCCTAGGTTTAATGCAAAGAGGCTTTATGCATAAGAGTTTTTTAAAATCTCTATGCATAAAGGCTTAATGCAAAGAGGCTTTATGCATAGACTTTATGCATAAAGCTCTATGCATACGCTTGTGCATAAATCTCTATGCACAGTTTTATGCATAAAGCTCTATGCATAATCTTGTGCATAAATGTCTATTCACAATTTTATGCATAAAGCTCTATGCATAAGCTTGTGCAAAAATCTCTATGCATAAAGCCTTTATGCATAGGCTATGCACTATGCATAGCTTTATGTATAAAGCCTATGTATAGCTTTATGCATAGAGGCTATATGCATAATTTGGTTTTAAACTATATTGTTCCCTTTAATTTAATTGTATCATTTTTTAATTATTTTTTTAGAGGGAGGTTATTGGGTGTGACCAACCAAAAGACCAGTATGATTATGGGTATAGAGCCGCTGATCTGTAATTGTGGACTTGGATTCATACGCGAGGTGTGTGTTTGCACGAGTCCATCGGGGACTCAAGCTGATGAGGTAAGTAACACATAAGCTCTTCTCTTATCTATATGTTGTCTTAATTATTTTATATTTACCTTACTCTTGTTTGCATGTATGATGGATGAAGAGAAAGAGGAAGAGAAAGATTCAGACTATGAATGTGAAGTAAGAGAAGATGAACATGGGCCGGAGGATTCCGATGAAGATTCTGGTTAGCCATCCATTTCTTGTTTTCTTTTGTATATGGCTAAAGAACTTACCATTGCGGTAATGTTTTATGTGGCCAGCCGTTAATGTTTTGTAATTACTTGAACTTGATGTATTTTCAGTAAAATCGAGCAATATAAATTAATTTTTGTTCACTTGCATCTTTAAAGTTTTACTTTGTTTTTAAAGTTTTAATGTGTTTGTATTAAATAAAAGTTGGGGTAGACTGGGAAGTCTTGTGATGACTCCCCAGTCTGCCTTAACGTTTTTTTATAGGTTAGGAGATCACCTGTAGCCATATTTCACTTCTATTTTTGCTACCGAGAAACAATCTCATTGCAATGAAAATAGTAGCGTTTCTAGCAGCAAAAGCCTCACATCTCTGTGCCCTTGTAATTTCAAAATCATTGCTAGAGTGCAAAGGTTAACAATGAATTCTTGGGAGTTGAGGGGCTAGAAAGTTACTATTGTGGTCCTATAAGCGAAAAGCCAAACGATGCATTCAATCCAATGGTGGATGTTATAAAAAACGGGAGACTTTGTGGGCATATTCCTACCACTGAAGCCAATCAAACTATTTGGTTGAGAGTGGAATGAGCTAATGTAAATAAATGTAAACACTTTGAAAACTATAAAAAAGTATCAACACAATATTGGCCACCCATTTAGCAAAAAGGAGTGTAAATGGTACATAATTGTATATAAATTACTGGAATAAGCATTGGGATGTATAACAAGAAAGACTAACTTTATAAGCAAAGATGTTGATTTCATTGTATGGGCATGAGTGACATTCAAGGGTCAAATAACACCTCGTAGGATCAAAATACCTAGTGTTGCTAAGAAGGTCCAAGAGAGTCTCAAACTAGCTAGTGGAGAAAAATAATCCAATGATCACTTGCAATACTTTGTGATGTTTCCTATTTGAGAAGTATTGTAACTTTTTTAAAAGGCCTACACGATCACTATCTTTTATGTAGCATTGAGCAATTTTATTTTCAATTAATGTATTCACGGAATGGTATTTTTTTAGCAACCATGTCTAGGTCAAATTGCAAGTCTCCAAATTGACATGACCTTGACATTGAGTGGGCTCAACTTTTATAAAAGGTATTTATAAGCACCACAAACAAAGATTACCAACCTTTGATGAACACCACAAACAAATACCTTTTATAAATACCTTTTATAAAAGGCATTTATAAACACGACAAACAAAGATTACCAACCTTTGATGAAGCTGTTTATGAATATAGAATCAAATTTCTTTCAAAGATATTTACATCATGTGGACACAAATTTTGGAAAAGGTGTTGGCAACACCATAGTCAAAGATATTTATTAACACAAAAAAAAATTCTTGAACGCAATCAAATATATTTATTAACACATAAATTTGTGAAATGATCCACCTAATTTAAGATAAAAGATGTTGTAAACCAATTTAATATAACTAATTTGAAGAGCCTGATTATTAAAATATTTCCAAAATTATTGAACTATGGGTAACGTGCATTTCAAGATTCTCAAAATATAGAGCTTTACTCACGGTTACTAAAATAGTCTTGACTAGTTTGTATTGTGCACAGATTCCAATCTACAATGATTAAATGTAGATAATTGCCTACTAAAAGGATTTTTACTTGGTTGAAAAATTAAATAAAGATTTCATTTTTGGGATCAATGCATGTTCTAACTGACCATATGTACTTATTCATGATTTTGATATTAAGTGAGCATATACCTCCTTTGAAGTTGTGAATAGCTCCAAGCTTGAGGGGTCCTCATTAATGCATTGTAAAATCCTATTTGTTTTTATTGAAGATCTAATGGTTGAGATCTTCAAACTGTTGAATATGGTGGATGATATAAGGCAAGGTCATCATGGAAGAGTAAAAGTGAACATGAAAGTGTTATTTAAGTGCGGTTGTGGGATGAAAGGAATCCTTGAAAAATCCAAAATGTAGCATTTAGTGTAATGATGAAAGTGTGCTTTTCAAGCGAACAAAATTGAGATTTAACTCCCCCGTCACTTATATTGTCATACCTATATGCCCAACATCTTTTTGTGTTTTATTTTCAACATCAACCTCTCCTCCATTTCTAGACATTTTTGCACTTTTTTTTTCCATGAGGTCTTATTCCATTCCTAGTTGCACACGGGAATTTCACCCGGCTACACACACACACACACACACACACACTCAAGTACCACAAGGGGGTACCACCGTTCTTTATATGAGTGGACAAGATGCAAGACGAACCCAACAAGTTAGTCGCTCGGCCGATTGGAGTGAACACCCTACACAGCTTTGGTAGAATTGGGCGTCGTAAGTCAAGTCACAATCTTTGATGTCCATGGCAAATATCGTCCTTTGATCCAGAGTGTAAGCTTGAAGGGCAAGCATTGCACACTGTTGTCATCACCACAGGATCACCAAAGAGAAAGGTGGAAGCAAGCACCATGACGATCGAATGATGATGGCCTAAGGAGTGCGGATGGCTGCCTATGTGCCTACCTATACGCGAACACACCCTTAGTATAAGATGTCCCCAAGAAGATTTGAACCCTAAACCTCCCGTAGAAAGTCCAAAGTCTTATCCACTAGGTTGGTGCCTTGCAGACATTTGCAATGTAATTTGGAAACACGAGATAAGTTCTTTCAAAGTAGTGTGGACACATGTTCTCTTTCTCTTCAATGTAATTTGGAAACACAAGATTAGTTCTTTCAAGGTAGTATGAACAAATGTTTTCCCTAAAACCAACCTAGCCCATGCTACGTGTCATAACACCTTAATTGTTACAATGCCATTCCACTAATAGGATGGTGAACATAAAAATAGACAACACCAAGGGAGTTTTCCTCATACCTCTTCTATTTGAAAGAAAGCAGGAAGGGAGTTTCGAAACAAACACTTGCTTGGTACTGGTGAAGATTATAATAGACAACACCAAGAGAGTCTTCTCATACACATCTCCCCTTTTAAAGAAGACAGAAAGGAGAGTCTTCAAGAAGACAGAAAGGAGAGTCTTCTCATACACATCTTCCCTTTGAAAGAAGACAGAATTAAGGAGAGACTTGTCATGCACATCTTCCCTTTGAAAGAAAGCAGGGTAGGAGTTTATACAAACAAACACTTGCTTGCTACTGGTTGTACATTTACCAAACTACCAGTCGAATGAATTGTCGTTGTCGAATGAATTGTCGTAACTGCCACCACTATGGTCTAATGAATTGTCGTAAATGCCACCACTATTGTCGACAGAGTTGTCGACGTAGCTGCCACTGCCATAGTCGAGTGAATTGTCGTAGTTGCCGCTATGGTCGAATGAATCGTGGTAAATGCCACCACTATTGTCGACAGAGTTGTCGAGGTAGCTACCACTGCCATAGTCGAATGAATCTTCGTAGTTGCCGCTATGGTCGAATGAATTGTGGTTAATGCCACCACCACTGTCGACAGAATTGTCGACGTAGCTGCCACTGCTATAGGCGACTGAATTATTGTCGTAGTTGCCACCATTGTGGACGGAGCTGTGAGGATACGAGTTTGGGTTGTAGAAGCAATTTTGGAAGGCCTCATTCACAGCTCTCTGGGTAGCTGCCACCGCTACTGTCTCTATGAGCCGAGTACCGAATTGCGAACCGGAAGCTGAAGGCGTTGGCTGATGGTAACTCGAGAAACGAGGAGGCGCATTAGCTGCGGAGGGTGCTCTCCCCTGGCGCATTGGGGCCTGCGATTCACCATAACCCCTTGCCAACGGATGCCGAGTACCGAGTTGCGAACCGGAAGCTTGTACTGGCGTCGGCCGCCTTTGGCCGTCACTACGAGGAGGAGGAACATTAACGGAGCGCCCTGCTCCTTGCTCACGCATCGGGGCCTTCGATGGATAAGCCCTTGCGAGCGGATGTCGAAGATTTGCGCACGACAGATGAAGATCAAATTTACAGACCGGGCAATGATATACCCATCTCGTTCCGATTGCGCTGCAAGCGTCGCACCAGAATGAACTACTGTCGTAGGGCGGCTTCAGCAGCAGCTCCAGGCGATGCTGGGGGTGTTGACGATGCAGAGGGCGGCGTGGAAGTGATGCACACACAGGGTGAAGGTCGAAATTGCAGCTTCTGCAGCTATAGACGAAACCAAGGACGCGTTGGCCGCACGCGTTGCATGAGATCTGTCGAAGTTCTGCTGGACCGGTACTATTGTGAAGGGAAAGGCGGAGGTGATGAGGGTGAGCCCAGTGGAGGAGACTTGAGGGAGGTGCGTTGTTCGTTGCACAGGCGGGGTGGACATGGAATTGGCAGTCGGAGCATTCGTGTACAGGTCCTGAGCCTTGAATATAGCAGACGTTGCAGATGAAGCTCGGATGCGATGTGTAAGTGAGCTTATGGATCATTGATGCAGCTAGTGAAGAGAAGCGCGTCGGCGCCTTCGATGGATAATCTCTTGCGAGAGGATGCCGAAGATTTGCGCACGACAGATGAAGGTCGAATTGACAGACCCGGCAATGGTATACCCATGTCGTTCCGGTTGCATTGCAGGAGTTGCACCGGAATGAACCGCTGCCGTAGGGCGGCGTCAGCAGCAGCTCCAGGCGATGCTGGGGGTGTTGAAGATGCAGAGGGCGGCGTGGAAGTGATGCACACACAGGGTGAAGGTCGAAGTTGCAGCTTCTGCAGCTATAGACGAAACCAAAGACGCGTTGGCCGCAGGCGTCGCATGAGATCTGTCGAGGTTCTGCTGGGGAAAGGCGGAGGTGATGAGGGTGAGACCAGTGGAGGAGACTGGAGGGAGGTTCGTTGTTCGTTGCATGGAATTGGCAATCGGAGCATTCGTGGACGGGTCCTGAGCCTTGAATACAGCAGACGTTGCAGATGAAGCTCGGATGCGAGGTGTAAGTGAGCTTATGGATCATTGACATTGTTGCAGCTAGAGAACTAGCGGAAAGCTTGATGAGGGCAAGGGCGCAAGCTTAGCTTGGAGCTTGCAAAACCAGCGGAGCTTGGAGCCCAGCACTCCCAGCAGCTAGATTTAATCTTCGTTTGCAGGCATTCGTGAGGGGAGCTTTCGCGTCGTTGAACGAGTCCATTGCGCGTTGTCAGTGCAAGAAAAGGGATGAGTAGCTTGACACATCTTAGATGGGCCAAAACAAATTAGATACAAACGAGTAGCTTGACCCATCTTGGATGGGCCAAAAACAAATCTCTTATATATATATATATATATATATATATATGTATGAGTACAGCACAAACTCCCAACAACTTGCAAGACGATTTGAAGGTTGCAAGTTATATATATGTATATGTATATATATATATATATATATATGTATGTATGTACATGTATGTATGTACATGTATGTATATATATATATAAAATTTTAACTATGATTTTTTTATATACATACACATATGTATGTGTGTGTATATATAATTTTAACCATGATTAATCCAATTTCTTTAAAAAGGTTTCGTCAACCTAAAATGATAGGAGATGCCATTCCTTGCTGGATCCAACCAACTAGCCTTTATGTTATTTAAGGACTCAATTTTATTAGATAGACCACTCCTAGAGCTCATGCCCTTGCTATATTGACTAATAGTTTTAATCCATTGAAACTCCTAGGGCTCATGCCCTTGCTATATTGACTAATAGTTTTAATCCATTGAAACTCCTAGGGCTCATGCCCTCGCTATATTGACCTCGGGGAGTGCACTACGAAGGAACCCTATGTATCACAAGCATTCAAGGGGTATAATTCAAAAAACCCCTTACCTATGAATTTTTAATGAATAAAATGACCCCTTTTTCTTTATGGATTTTTTGTTTTTCCTTCAGAAAACCCCTTTTGTAAATTTCTCTTAAAATTTGAAATTAAAGAACTCACGTGGTATACTTACATATTTTTAGGTAGACCCCCCGAGATATTGACTAATAGTTTTGATAAATATAATGAGTCCATAAGACCTCAAATCAATACTATGGTTCAATATAGCGAGTATATGATCAGGGCAAGGGTGCCGAAAAGGATCCAAACTATATAACAAGATCTTGGAGCCTACCACTTCATAGATTTAATCTGCATTTGTAGGCATTTGTGAGATGGGAATTAGCATCGTTGAACGAGTCCATTATGCATTGCGAGTCACCACTCTCTATATAAAAAAAGGATTACTTTGTATTACAGTGCCAGAATTTGAAGATTTTGTGACATTCTTCCCTGTGCTAAAATTTTAAGGTTACAACTTTCCATAGCCTTCTACATATACATATAAATATATGTGGATGGCATTACTTTCATTAGGAAAAATTTGGACTATAAAAGGAACCCCTAAGAAGAGCCATGTCATCACTTTTCTAGAAAAAAATAAGGCCATGTGTGAAACTTATAAAACCTCCACATGTGAAACATTGGACAGCTTTTGAAAAGTAGATTCTAAATCTATTACCTTCGACAAATTTGGAATTGATATACTCAAGTTAGGCTTTCCCTAGTAAAAGGTCGATTCTAACGATTGTAACAACGATTGGATGAATCCTTATGATATAAAATTAATAAATTTTGTATCTTCAAATCTCCAAAATATGAAAATGGGTTGATAGACATAAAGCGACACATATGGAAAGAACATGCTATCTCAAGGGTTTTCAAGAGACATCAATATCTTCCATACCCACCTAATCTTGCATATCTCTCCATAGATATAACACCTAGATGTCTAGAGAATAATCTTAGTAAAGCAAGGAAGAGATAATGGTGAAAGGATTAGCACAAGCAAGAGATAGAGTTTACAAGAGGATGCAACTAGCATGTAAGTAAGTAAGTTGAAGCACATACATAACCTTATTTAAATATTTTTCTCATATTATTGATAGTTTTTTTCTTACATGTTTATTGTAGTATCATAAATTGTGAGCATTATGGTCCCATGGTTGTCACTTTTCCATTGAGCATATAGATAAGAGAAGAAAGACCTTTGATTTTGGTTAACTTTCGAGACAAGAGTCGAGTGAGTGTTAGTGATATAACTCTTCTCACCTCCAATCTTGATTATTGTGGAAATATAAAAGATATCATGAATGTACGATTTAGGTAATTTGACATATTCATTCTTGATGTTCAATGGTTAATAGTGGTCTACAATAGTCCAAATATTGCAACAATCAAAAGGGATAAAAGTGGATTCTTTCCTAGTGACTCAACAAAGTTGTGGATAGATAGTCATGCTACATTTGTACTACACAACATCGTAAGAAGGGAAATTTTTTTAAGTAAATGCGTATTATTTTTCCTTCTACAATATTTAAGTAAATGAGTATTATTTTTCTTTCTATAATACTTAAGTAGGTTTATCGCAATCAAAATAGTGGTATGTAATGCAAGTTGCACCTTGAAGAAAACACATATTTGAAGATAAAGATGGCGAAAGGAAAAAATGCAAGAAGGTGCTAATGTCACCAATGTTGGGGGGCAATCAAAGAGATACTTATACTGTGAATGTTGTAGATGATGATGTTATTATTGATAATCAATTGATATAACACAAGGAGGGCTCATAATCATCTAGTTGATTTGTTGATAGTACATCCTCAAATCCTTATATGGATTGTAATGAATTCTCTTTTGATCTTGTGTTTGAAGATGTAGGAGATAGTATAGAGATTGCATTTGAAATTTACCTCTTTGGAGCTATGGACCTTGTACATAATTAAAAATCATGAAACTTCTTTTACGTTCTCAAATCAAATGTATTCACTAATATTTTTTATAAAATACAACAAGAAAATTTCAATGTAAATACCAGCATAGATACAAACATAAATAACAATGCTTCTACTGACATAATTACCAACAATGATAATACTAAGGCCCGTAAGGTCACATGCAAAAAAAAACTATCTCCTTAATAACGTCGGTAGATATCCTATAGTGCTTCCAATTGTTCCTCCTCAATTTGCACTAGCTCGTCCAAGAAACCCATAAGCATTTTCAATCTCAAGCTGATAAAATTAAAAATTTATTAGATCGTATTTATTATAAAATTTATTAGATCGTATTTATTATAAAATTTTAAAATAAAATTTAAAACTAAAGTTATCCAATTCTTCCTCCTTTATTTGCATTAGCTTGTCCAAGAAACCCATTAGCATTTTTAACCTCAAGCTGATAGAAATAAAAATTTATTAGATCTCATTTTATTATAATTTTTAAAAATAAAATGTAAAATTGATGGTGTCCAAGGGGCCCACCTTCCTTGCCGGAGAGTGATGTTGAATGTATGAAACCATGAATCAATAATGAGATCCACACTCCAAGAGCATGGAGTGGCCCATGTAAAACTTCCACATAAACATCTACATGATGCTCTAGCATTTGCATCTTAGGCTAGAAATAGCCTATCACCATAAGGATATGTCGATGAAGAACCTCCAACAATTGGTACATATAACATGTTGATCCTCCAAGAGCTGGGACACATGGCAAGAAAGTTAAACCACCAAAGAATAATTCAATGAAGCACATGGTGAAAGATCATCACCATAAAACCATGCCAAATAAGACATCAACAAAGTGCATCAGCAACTCATGGATGGAGAGATCATCCTCCAAAGAGAATATCATCAAATCTGAATGATCCATCAAAGGCACAAGATCAAGAGTATGATACTCCACTAGAATATCATCTAGAGAATCATAATACTCTAACTTGGACATCGCATCATAAAAGATATCGTCATTAAAAAAATACTCACTATTATCATCATCATGACTATGATCCACATAAATATCCTCATGAAGAACATGTGTGTCACCAATCAACGTGATATCATAAATCTTCTCCTTTCTCCCTATGCGCTGTAGAGAGCAGAAGGAGTACCATCAAGAAACATATGTGCTCGAACCATGACATCATCCTCATCAAAGAAAATGAATGCATAGGACCATAAATGTATGGTATCTACATGCCAATAGCATAGGAAAATCAAGAACAATATCACGAGAATCAACATCATCATGGGAAACATCATCAGCATGATATTAAGAGAGAAAAAAATGTATTATCATTCCATCATCAACATGATCGGCATGAAGAATAATATTATGTGAACCTGAAGAGTCATCAAATAAGATTGCATCAATGTGATCACCATAAGTTGGCTCAATTGATAGACCCTCCAAATCTGGATCATGTGTAGTAGACTAAGAGGAGATTTAATGTGAGTCTCCACACTGACATGAAGAGCTGGATCACCATAAATAGAGCCAAAGATAGTCATGATATCTGTATCACTATCAATACCTAGCCAAAGCTAACTCCTTGGGATCATCATCAAGAATCAAGGTGTGAGAGTATCATCGACTACATCACCACTCGAAACTGGATCATCATCAAGAATCAAGGTGAGAGTATCATCGACTACATCAGCACTCAAAACTAGATCACGAATCTGCATATTTGCAACTACAATAGAAATTGTGAGAGTAAGTCATCCTCCTTGGAAAAAACAAGTCCACTCTAATGTCGATAAGACACATGAACACAAGAAGCTATCGGCGGATGTCGAGTATGGAAAGCTAACATCGCTGATAGAACCACCTCAGGAATCATGGAAACCATACCTCTAGATTATGAGGTGATAAGCAATCATAATCACTATCCGACACCAAAGCCTCCTCTGACATGGATTTCTCTTCCAATTCAAGAGCTTTGTGTAATTGGCCATCACTAATAGAGTATGTATACTCTAGGGAATCATAATCATCATCACCATCAACCAAACCCTGGCATCCATCTGATATAAAGCTCTAGGGACATCCAAGAACTGCTCCTAGTACTTATGGCCTTCTTGGTTCTCCCATGCACTCAACTCGCATCATATCCATCCCATCATCATGGCTATGAAGGTCACTCTCATGATCACTATCATCTGAATCTAAATCACTCTCATACATCTCCTCTAGATCCTCTACAGCTAATTGCAGCAGTTCTATCCTCCTTAAACTTGAATAACACTTACGTGTACCCCTCTTATGATAATCATATGCATATCTAAAAATCACAAAGTTTTATCCTGGCATTCTCCAAAATTTTAGATGATGATGCCTTCTTCAATGCTTTACTAATTCCATAAAACTTCCCAATCAAATCAACCATCTGTCTCAATGAGCAAGTTAAGCACAACTGAATTTGCAATTTCACTCTGACTATACATCTGAGGATGATAGGCTGAGGAGAAACTCAACTTTGTGTCCATATTATGAAACAATGCCCGCCAAAAAAAATTGGTAGTCCGAGGATCTCTATCCCCCACAATAGACTTGCGCATGCCATGACGTTTGAAAATCTGAGCTAAGAACAAGTTTTTCATGTGCTCTAGCTTGATTGTTTTCCTCACAAGAATAAAGTGTGCCTGTTTGCTCTAAAACCATCTATAATAGTCCATATAGAATAATTTCAATGTGTCGATTTCAGCAGATCCATAATGAAATCCATAGCAATGCTTTCCCATGGTTCCCGTGGAATGGGTAAGGGTTGAAGCAAACTAGGGGTCTTATGTCTAATCAAACTTGACTTTGTGACACACTATGCACTTTTGCACATAAGCTTCAATATCCCCGCGTAGAACTGGCCAAAAGAAATATCTTTACAAATCCTATGTAGTAGCCAGAATACCACGATGACCAGCATATGGTGAAGCATGACACTCTTCCATAACCTTTTGGTGTAATTCACGCACTACATAAATACAATTCTTCATCTCATCAGAATGCCATCTCTAATCTAATAAGATGGGACAATAGTACCATGATTCAAATCAACCCAAAGAAGCTGCAAATCTGTGTCCAAAGCATAGGACCTTCCAAGTGCCCTGTACTTGCCTTATAAAACGAGCATAGCATCACCCTTTACAATCAACCTTCGAGCTCCTCTTCTTTTAAATTCTTCAAGACCCAACCATAGGCTGAAATATTCGGCCTCATTGTTGCTCTTCACCTCTATCTCTTGGCATCCATACCAAAGCTCTTTTACCTACTTATCCACAAAAACATTAGGACCTCAATGGAGTCTTCTTGGGCCCTTTTATTTGGCAGTTTAAGGGAGTCAAACCTTTTCTCTTAAGAAGAAACATTTTCTAATTAGAAGCTTCAAAACGGCTACTTTATTCGAATTTGAATTTTGGAGGGAAAATGGAATTTAAAATCTAGCAGATAAAACCATATCATGTAACATATCTATGGAAAGCTCTTGATGCGTAGATCACGGATACGTAATTTCCGCTCAAATCGAAGCTTGTATGTAGAAGTTATGGAGGTACGAAAATTGTAAAATTGCCCCCCCCTTTTTGGGGAAAAAAGTGTACCCTTTGACCACTCTTACACCTCTCTTACAAACCCAACATTTCAGTCCACATGGCAACCCCCCATTTGGCTATTCCTTAATCACCTTGATTAGGCTGGGGCAAATTAAAGGGCCCAAGAAGACCCCATTCACTTCCTAATGACAAAACCAGCTCCTCCTTTGCCAATACTCCTCTTGAAAGCTCCATCAAAAAACAAAATACCATCTATGTCCTGTAACTCTTCATGCATTGTAGAATTGGGAACAATCTGCTTCTCAATATCCTTTATAGGCTTGGATTTTATCTATATCTCCTTATAGGTGAGCATATTAGCCATATGTGCCCTCACACTATCCTCCTTGATGAAGCTCATATCAAATTATTGAAGAGAAATAACCCATTTTTGCACCTTTTGATTGTCACTTGGATATCTCAACACATGAGGCAACAAGCTACAAAAGGTAAGTACCACAAAAGGCCTATAAATCAAATACGATTTCAGCCTCTTAGTAGCATAAACAAGAGTCCAAATCAGCAACTCAATCTCATGCCATGACACCTTGGTCCTAGTACTCTTGAAATTATTTCTTTCTCATTACTTGATGTAGCTTGATCTGTCTTCCCCCTCTTCTATGAGTGCTTCTTCCACTCTTGTAATGGTTAGGAGCCATGCTCCTCATATCATCTAGAAGAGATGATTGGTGTTGCCTCCATCCTTGGAGGCTTCATCTCACTATCTTCCTTGTTTGTCATTACATTGGCTTTTTCCGCTATCTTTTTATGCCAGTAATTCTTTGCTATGTGACAAATTTTGCCACGATGATGACAGGTTATCTTTGTCCTTGGTCCTTCTCTAGTCCTTGGTCCAAGTCCTCTTGAGAAGATTTCTTTCTCATTACTTGATGTAGTTTGAGTTGTCTTCCCTCGAATCTGCTTTTCTTCTTCTATGAGTGCTTCTTCCACTCCTGAAATGGTTAGATCTGGGAGGTTCTTCACGGTAGTATTTAAGGTCCCATACTCCTCAAGTTTCATGCTTTTTAACAATATGGCTATGGCATCCTCTTCTTCTACTAGTGCCCAATGCCAACCAATTGTTGTGAACTATGCTCTTTATTTTATAAAGGTGTGCTAAAAGTGATTCACTATCTTTAATGTCCAAGACAAAGAATTGTATTTTTAATATTATTTTTGAATTCTTTTACTTTCCATGTGCTACCTTTTTGAACTTTGAATTCACCTTTTACAAATCACCATACAAATAAAACTTTGCCAATGTACCCTTAGTCTATCCTTTTCTAATGTGCATGCTCCTCCCCTTGCTCTACTACACATGTTGCACCCTCACACATTTCATTTCTCAACATGTGTAAGGAGTGGTTGATCATTTGCATTAGGAGCAGACCATGATTCATCACACAAAGAAATGAAATAAATATATGCCAAATCAATTAGCTGTATCATCTTTTAAGAAGCTTTCAACAAAGAACTTAATGTTATATCTTGATATTCATGGTTTTGAAAATAAGAATACACACTTTTTCGCAAACCTATCACTAATATTCATGGTTTTGAAAATAAGAATACACACTTTTTTGCAAACCTATCACTAATATTTGCTAAAGGCACACTAAAAAAGATTAAATTGTAATTTTTTACGATTATCCACATGCATGAGGACATTGCAACAATCTTTAGGAGATTCTCCAAAAAATTATGGATAAGCTATAAATTTTTATTTCCACATTTGATGGGATCACTCAGGTTTCACACTTTAAAATATATAACAAGGGATAATTATACAAGGGTTGAGATGATTTGATTGTGAGTTTTAAACCACTTCAATTTAGGTTCTTCAATTTAATTTGGGAATTTTAAACCACTTCAATTTAGGTTCTTACATAGAATTGTTCTGATTATGCAATATAAAGTGCACCAAAAAGAAATCGATTGCATGCCAAAGGAAGGTGGCACCAAGACATGAAAAAGGGATAACCCCAGTGGAATTTGATTCTTCTAACTAGAGAACCTTCAATAGATTTTATGTTTAAACACATAGAGGAATACTTCAAAGTTCTCTTTGAAATCAAGGAATATGTCATTTTGTAGAATAAAAAGGGCAAACATCCACTTTTGCACAATAGAGAGAGTAAATGATAGTACAACTCAATTAGCCAAATAGTGAAATAAATGGATATTTTATGGATTTTTGGCTAAAATAAAGATAAATAGAAGAACCTATTCATGTAAGTCATTGCAACGTGTCAGGAGCATAGCAGAATTTTCTCCTAGCAGTATTGAGGCCTTCGAGATGTTAGGGCTTTTTGTAATTGCTCAACAGCAAAATAACGTTGCTCGCAAAATAATGACATTTTGCTACCCAGTAGCAAAATATAGCTCTGCACTACAGTGATAACAGTAGCAAAATAACATTGCTACATTGTTAAAAAGATTTCTATAGAGTTCTTGAAGATTGATTTTAGGTTATACATGTCACATGATAGTTAAAAAAAAAATCCTTCGAAACCCTTAAAGCCATGTTTGAAAAACAAAAAGAAGGATGGTTTGAAAACTTTTGAAGGGAAATAATTACATGAAGAATGTCAAGATCATGAATCTATCACTTCTTATAATAGATCTATTTGTTTTGCTTCATCAATCTCTATATCCAATGCAAGCTCAATTAAAAGATGAGGTTCCATAGCAATATCACTATCATTATCCAATAAAGCATTGTCATGACCGATAGGTGACTCATTATCTTCTTTGGATTGATGTTCCTCATGCTAATGATCAGCCTCCTCTAAATTTGTTTCCTCATTTTCATCATCTTCTTCTTCCAATGCATCGATTTGAGTAGTACTTGCACCTCATCCAAAGATTCGGCGGTGTCAATATCTTGATCTTGAAAGATATTTTTTGAATGAGGGCAAACTTGTAGAACATACCACCACTTTAGATCAATCCGTGAAACACAATCTAAAATTACAAAGTAAAGGGGTTACAATTTCATATATACTACATCATGATTTATCGGGATTGGTTGGGTTACTAAATTGTTGGTAGTGTTGAGTTAGTACATAAAGTATCTTTCTCATCATTCCAAAACTTGGTGGAATCAAATTGAAAAACCTGACTTGCTTTTTTCTTCACGGTTGCTTGAACACCTTTATATATCACCTTGAACCATTTGACATCAAAGATAAACAGACTAAATGATCTAAACTCCAAGCTCACCAGGTAATCCCTTATTGGATGTGTTTCATGGAGGGTTGGGGTGAGCCATAATATTTTTGGCACCGGCTGAGGAACCATCTCTTGGACTTTTCCATCGTTTTTCTATGATCTATGCATTACCCATTTTCCATTTTTTTGGATTAATGGTTTTCCATGAAAAATATGTGGATTTGATGGATATTTATGTGTGATCTGGTGTGGAATAGCTCTCTTTTTTGGTTTTATTAAGAATGCTTTTTGCTTAATGTATTATTTTTGTTGTTGATAAGGTTGTTTTTAATGTTCCTGGGGCTTGCACGTAGAGTGTATTAGGTTTAGTTTGCATCAAACAATGCAATAGAATGAAATTTTTAGTGATTTTTAGCTCTCTTTAGAGTTAAACAGACAGCTAGAATTGTTAATTTTTACTTGATTTGTGTGTTTTTTTGTTGGAATTGTATGCATTAGAGTGTTAGTAAGCATTAGAAGTAGCTTAATCATCAATTTTTGTAAAACCATAAAAAAAACTCTTGAAATTGGCTAATTTCTCTTAATTTATTGATTTTTATCATTAAGGGTGATTAATCCACTTCAAGAGACAAAAAATTTAGAAAATGTGTTTGTTGGGATCTAAATTGATCATGTAAGTAGTCGAAATTAGTGTTTTGAGAGCATCATTATTTTGAAACTCACATAACTAGCATTTCACTTGTCAAGCTCTCTACTACCAACATTGCAATGTTGGCTTCCACCCCTTCCCTTCCTAGGCCTCATATATCGAGCACCTCTATATCTTATTTCACTACTATCTCTTGCTACCCACATTGCATTGTTGGATTTCACTCTTTCCCTTCCTAGGCCTCATACCGAGCACCTCTTTATCCTATTTCACTACTATCTCCGGCTTGGAAAAATTCCCATCACCAATACTTTTCGTTTCCACCCACTACTACACCAAAGATTTTCCCTGCTTTGCACTAGCCAATCGTTTCCCTTCCACCATCTCCTCTGAATCTATCGTTTCCTTTCCACCATCTCCTCTGAATCCACTGTCTCCTTTATTGTCGCTGCCGATTTGGAGCTCAACTCAGTAAGCTCAAAATTGTATCCTTCACTTCATCGTTCCTCCCCCGTAGCTATCAGTGGTCAATCTGATATAGGAAGGACAATGCCACTGGTTATAACTTCACAAACACGCAGATCCATTTCCTTTGCATCCTCTGACACAAGGACCCACACCCTCAACAATAGTCACAACAGTTGAAGAGACAGTGCACAATTCAGTAGAATACAAGTGATTATAGAATAGATTACGTGAGAAAGATGTGCAAGAACATTGTGGAGAGTCCTGCTAGCAAGCAGGCCCCCGCATAGACCCAGTCTAGGGATTATATAGGCCTACGATGGACTAGGTAGCATCTAATATCTCTGGAGATGCCCTCGACGGCATAGCGTAGCTGGTAGGCATCTCTAGAGATGCCCTTGGCGAGGCATGGTTGGAGTGTTAGTGAGGCACCACCATAGTCACAGGGAATGGGAAGTTTTAGACTTGGAAACATTGGGGATGCAAGCATCTTCCCATTCTCATTCCCGTCCCATGTCACTCTATAGTCATAGGGAATGGCCATTCTCAATCTTTTCTGTCCCCATTAGAGGCTAGCGACGTGGAGGGAGCCGCCTGGGAGTGAAGGACAGAGGTGTTGCTTTTGGTTGGGGGGGCTGTAGCACACTGAGAGGAGGAGAGAGCCGTGGATGCAGGTAAAGAGCTGCAGAACCTGGTGAGATGTGAAGGTGGCCGACTGGAAGGTCAGACAGCAACCAAGACAGTGGCCAGTTTTTTTGTGAAAAAACAGGGCTAGTGATTAGAGCAAACAAAGGAAAAGCTATACGGGCTAAGGTGACCATCGGGTACATACATATATTGTGGAGTGTTCTTTACCATCATGTATTTAATCTTAGAATTAGGTCCCAATATCGATGAGATTTGTTTTGAGGATCCTTCACCCTTTGAAATTGTATTCTCCAATAGTTGCTCTAGTTATTGGTCTGTAGTAATCTATATAGATGAGGGGGAATGGTCAAATTGTGAATGGGTTTTGGATGAGGATGGTTCAGAGGACATCTTAGATGTCCAACTCTGTAAAGATGAAGATTTTTACTAAAATATAGGTTTTGGATTGTGTTGTCTGTCTGGTGTGGGAGAGTGGTGTAGAGTGAGAGAGTGATTTTCTTTCCAGCTAGAGGAGCTGGTGGTGCCCCCGTTCGTGGTAGTGTTTCCAAGTTTGCGAGGTGGAAGGGCTATAGAGGCAGGCTTTTCTTCCTTTTTTTCACCTCACAATTATGATTCACTAGAGTACACATACTCTATTAGTGATAACCAATTACACAAAGCTCTTGAATTGGAAGAGAAATCCATGTTTAGAGGAGGCTTTGGTGTTGGCGGATAGTGATTCTGATTGCATATCACCTCATCGTCTAGAGGTATGGTTTCAGTGATGTTAGCTTTCCATACTTGCTTCTTGTGTTCATGTGTCTTATCGACATCAGAGTGGCCTTGTTTTTTCCAAGGAGGATGACTTACTCACAATTTCTAGTGTAGTTGCAGATATGCACATTCATGATCCATTTTTGAGTGTTGATGTAGTCGATGATACTCTCACCTTGATTCTTGATTATGATCCAGTTTCGAGTGCTGATGTAGTCGATGATGCTCTCACCTTGATTCTTGATGATGATCCAAAGGAGTTAGCTTTGGCTAGTATTGATATTGATACAGATATCATGACTATCTTTGGCTCTATGTATGGTGATCCAGCTCTTCATGATGTCGGTGTGGAGACCCACATTGAATCTACTATCAGTCTACTACACATGATCCAGATTTGGAGGGTCTATCATTTGAGCCAACTTATGGTGATCACATTGATGCAATCTTATTTGATGACTCTTCAGGTTCACATAATATTGTTCTTCATGCCGATCATGTTGATGATGCAATGAATATACAGTTTTTTCTTTCTCTTAATCATCATGTTGATGATGTTTTCCATGACAATGTTGATTCTCGTGATATTATTCTTGATGATGCTATTCATGATATTTTTATGCATGATGGGATCCATGTTGATGGATTTCTCCATATGATAGAGGGCTTATTCCATTATTTTATGAGGGGTGGTTGCAAGATCAGGGTGCCTAGTTTTGTCCACTCAGGCACCCTGTAAACAGTAAAAAAACAGGCATTTGTTTACCTTTAGTGGCTAATCTCTCCTAGTAAATGAAGGAATTTCGTTTCAAGTTCTTTTGTTGGAACATCATATTCAAAGTTGGAAATATAGTTGCATAATTTGATTAAGCATTAGATAGTCAAAAGTCCTCATTTTCTTAGGTACAAAGTCAATGTATACACCCTGTCCCAAATTTGAACTGATTCCATAAAATGCTAATATCTTTTACATATAAACTCATATGAGATTCCCACTTTGTACCTTAGATCTTCACATAATATGGAGCTTAACTTGATTTTTCAAGAAAATTTTAAGATATTTGTCTATTTTCTTTAAATACTTCAAGGTCTTTAAAGTGTTATAATATACGCCACTTTTTGTACCCACAATAGCTACCACTTAAAATCCTCAATCTTGTAGATCAAAAGAGTGGGTAGATACTGAGACATTAGTAGAATGTGGTGGTTAGTAAAAATTACAAATCCAATGGTTGGTGTAAGGTTCCTCCCTTTAAAAATGGGAGAAACACTTAAGATAGTTCGCTAAGTCTTATCTTGGGAAAAATTTCCTATTCATCGACACCTTGACCCTGTAGAGATTCAAGGATACGATTTATAGGTATGACCTAGCTCTATCCCGCAGGGGGAGCGTGATTTCCTAAACGTCAAATCACCCATAGGGCAATTGATCAAAAATTGGGCAACTACTAGACTTGATTTCTAGGGACAACGCTTTTTTCCTCATCTTATGCAAGGCACAGCCGCTGGCCTAGTCTTCTTGAATAGAGTTGCCCAAGAATCTAACTATCTAACGTAGGGCTTTCACTTAATTTGTTGGAAAGCTACCCGACTAATCGGGTCCACCCATCCGTAGGATGGTGCCGTCAGGGCATTCCATCCTCCCACTTTCCACCCTACTCACGCATCAATTTGTTTTCTAATTAATACTACCACACTGTTTGACATAAATAAGCATATTCCTTAATTAGGGCCCTTCTTCACAAGGTTCGTTATAACAGCCTTCTTACACAATACAATTATACCAAAGACAAGATGCAATTATATAAAAAGTTTATACATGAATCCATTTCCATACAAGCCAATCCGGCTCTCTTATTCTTATTCTGCCGATGATCTAGAATTCGGCCTTCCAGCCTCTACATGCTGGGCAAAACCCTACGGGACCATACACCTCATCGTCGGCCGCTGGCGAGGACTCAAGCCGGCCTGTCGCCCTCTCAGGCTCCATCGCTCGATCCTCCCGCCCCTCAGAGGGATGTCTGCGCACTAGGGTGGGCTTATTTACCGCACTAGCCTGGGCCCTCAGAACTAGGCAGCCTCATAATCTCTCGCCTCAATCGGCGATCCTTATTCTCCCAAAGGTATGAGGGATACCTTGGACCATTACCGGGCTTTGCTAACGACGCCGCCCGGCTACACAAGCACGGAACGGAGTTAGCGTTGAAGCCAAAAAAAAATCTTGAATTCCAAAGATAACAATCTTCAATGCAATTTTCTAAGTATAGCATTCACAATTCATGAAGATAGCAATTTCAACGTAATTTATCGAAAACAACATCACATAATTCATAATTTCATATAATTTTTATGTCGTCATTTTAAGAGGAAAAGACACCATTTATTAATACTAAATTAAGAAAAAAAATCTCTTCTTTTGAAAATTAACCAATCTAACCTGGCCACCGTTTCCTTGAGCGGCTTGAAAAGGGACTGGAGCCGCGTTGGGCGCATCTCCCTCCATCTCGTTGTTACGTGCACCTCTTGAGGTAATATTTTGCCGTCTCCGGGATGAGGCCATCGTAGGTGTCGCCTTGTAGAGCTTGCTGCTGCGATCGAAACGCTTCAGTCGGATCTGAATTCCGAGCTCGTTTGCTCACCGTATGAGCAAAAGAAAATGGCGCACGAACCCTCGCTTGAGTAAAAAATCCCTTACTAAAGTCTACGCAAATGGGGGGGGGGGGATTGTGAGGGTGTCCTTAAGGCCAAAGGCAAAAACGTGGAGAGGGCTGGGAGGGGTGGCGGCAAGCCTCTCTGTAAGTCTATTCACACGGGGGGGGCGGGGGGGGGGGGGGGGGGGGGGGGGGAGAAGAGTTAAGGACACTGGTCCATGGCAAGAGGAGGATGGAGGAAAATTGGCTTATCTGAAAAGAGCCAAATGAGGGGCTGTGAGAGGGGTGGCTGCAAGGGCGGCTGTACTTGCAGCAAGTACGCTACGGCGGTACGGACGGCGGCACAACAGGGCATACGCTACACAGAAGTGCGTGCCGACTGAGGAGCACCCCGGGGGTTTATATAGCTGAGGGGTGAGGGTGCGGGCGCTGCGCAAAGCAGGGACGAAAGGACGGTGTACCTTCAAAGTCTATGGATCAGTGGCTTGCATGGGTCTACGGGAAAGGTACGGTGTCGGTTGTCTGGGAAAGGAGTGGTACGCATGTACCTTATCCGGTCTGGGTGTCCGGGTGTCCGCCCAAGGGTATGCGTGGACCAAACAGTGGGCGACCGTCCTTTGGTTTCTTGGGCGGCCATTGTACGGGCGCCCTAGTAAGTGTGTACGGACCAAATTTTGGGGCGGGGTACCCAAATTTGGGACGCCCGCCTCGATTTGCGTGCCGGACCGCCCCGGGGGGCGAAAATTTTTTTTGTCCGGGAGGTTCTCCTGGTCGCAGGGGTTCAGACCGTTCGTCAAACGGACGTGCGGTCGTGCATTTATTAAGGTTTAAAGGTCGCCGTTTTATAACTAAAATGATTGAAATTAGCTATAGGCTTGATCCGGTGTCCGTTTTGGATGCTGTAAAATCCTATATTAGGGTAAAATCGCGCGCAGATTCCAAATTTGGGCTCAGAATTTGAAGATTCTAAGTGGAAATGACTCAAATAATAAAATTATTGATATTTATACTATAAAAACTCATAATTACATGGACATTTCTTTATTAGTGAAGATGGGTACGTTACATCCTTCCCCCCTTAAAGAAATCGAGATGTCCTCATCTCGTTATGAATTGGGGATAATCCTTTAAGAGTGTAGCTTCATCTTCCCAAGTTGCATCCTCTTTAGGGTAATCTTTCCACTGAACTAGATGTTCTACAAGAGTTCTATTTCGGAGTTGCCTTTCCCTAGAATCTATGATGCTATTGGGCTGTAATTCAAGGACTCCTTGAGTAGGGATTACAACTTGTTCATCATCAAGAATATGATCGAGACTGGGGACATATGGCTTTAACAGACTTACATGAAATACATTATGGACTTTGATATGGGCTGGAAGTTGGAGTTTATAGGCACTTTTACCTAGACACTTGATAACTGTATAAGGACCACAATACCTAGGGCTGAGCTTCTTATATTTCCCAAGTGATAAAGAACTTCGTTTGGGGCGCACTCGTAGAAGAACTTTGTCTCCTTCCTTGAAGATCCTTTCAGACCTCTTGTTGTCAGCATAATGCTTTTGTCGATCTTGGGCAGCTTTAATATCCCTTTGGATAGCTTTGGTTTGTTCCTCCATCTCTTCGAGCATTTTCCTGGATGCCTCAACTCTTATGGTCGGATCAGAGAAATTTAGAGGAGACAAGCATTCTTGCCCATAGAGTGCTTTGAATGGTGACATTCCTATGCTTTGATGATAAGACGCATTGTAGGCAAATTCTACCAGAGGAAGGTATTGAATCCACCTTCTGGGTTCCCGTCCACAGTATGCTCTGAGAATGTCTTCAATTACTTGATTGACTCTTTCAGTCTGGCCATCGGTCTCTGGATGATAAGCTGTGCTAAAGCAAAGCTGAGTCCCTAGAGCTTGAAATAAAGACTGCCAGAATTTTGAGGTGAAGTCAGAATCCCGATCACTTACTATCCTTTTTGGGAGACCATGAAGTTTGAAGACTTCCTTGATGAATATACGAGCAACATCAGAAGCTTTGAAGGTCTTCTTTGCTGGTATAAGGTGAGCTACTTTGGTAAGTAAGTCCACTACTACTAGAATGGAGTCATATCCTCCTTGAACAGTGGGGAGACTTGTGACAAAATCCATACTAATGCACTCCCACTTCATTTGGGGAATATCTAAGGGTTGAAGCTTTCCAGGCATCTTGACCCTTTCAGCCTTGATCCTTTGGCATGAGAGACATTGTTTCAAGTACCGAAGCACATCATTTTTCAAGCCTGCCCAATGAAAGCTCCTTCTTACTGCATTTAATGTTTTTGCATAACCTGGGTGTCCTGCAGCAGGGCTATCATGAGCTTCATGGAGGATTAGTTTCTTTAAAGCAGGATCCTTAGGGATACATAGCCTGTGATTGAAGTAGAGGCTTCCTTCATGAGTGGAGTATCCCTTGATTAGATTCTTCTCTTTCTCTGAATGTCCCCCTTCTTCTACTAACTTTATCATCCTTTGATAATCTGGGTCATGAGATGAGACTTCTTCCACCTTGACCAGTATGGGATTATTTGGCATTGAAATTGCATTCAAGAAAGATTTGCGGCTAAGTGCATCAGCTACCACATTATCTTTCCCAGGGCGGAATTTGATGTCGAAATCATATTCTTGTAGAATTTCAATCCATCTCCTTTGCCGCATGTTGAGGTTAGACTGGGTGAAGATCCACTTTAGGCTTTTGTGGTCAGTTACAAGCTGGAATTTGCCTCCCAAGAGATAATGTCTCCATAATTTGAGGCAATGAACAACTGCTAAGAGTTCCAAATCATGGGTGGCATAGTTTGCTTCATATTGCTTCAGCTTGCGGGAAGTATAAGCGACTGGTCTTCCTTCTTGGCCTAAGACACCACCAAGTGCTAGACTACTAGCATCGGTAACCACTTCAAATTCCTTGGAGAAATCAAGAAGCTTTAAGACTGGGGCAGAAGTAATAATGACTTTCAGCTGATCAAAGCTGTTTTGATGGATTGGCAGCCACACTATTTTGCAATCCTTCTTAAGAAGATCTGTCAAGGGTGCAGCTACCAAGGCATAATCTTTGATAAAAATCCTATACCAACCCGTGATCCCCAAGAATCCACGAACTTCACGAACTGATTTAGGGGGTGGCCATTCTAGAATATCCTTGACTTTGGCAGGGTCTACTGAGATGCCATCTTTGGAGACGATGAATCCAAGATACTCAATTTGATGAGTAAAGAAGGTACATTTGCTCTTCTTGGCATAGAGTTTGTGTCTGCGCAGCAATTGCAGAACTCTACGCACATGCTCCTCATGCTCTTCCATTGATTTGGAGTAGATTAGGATGTCATCAAAGAAAACAAGCACAAACTCATCCAAGTACGGGCGGAATATATCTTGCATTAGGCGGTTGAAGGTTGCAGGAGCATTGGTTAACCCGAATGACATTACAGTAAACTCATAGTGGCCATAACGGGTATTAAAGGCTGTTTTGGGTATATCTGCTTCCTTGACTTTGATCTGATAGTAACCAGACCTCAAATCTATTTTTGAGAAGACTTTGGCCCCATGAAGCCTGTCAAGAAGTTCATCGATGCGAGGGATAGGGTACTTATTCTTGACAGTGACTTGATTTAGCCCTCGATAATCTATGCAGAGGCGGAGAGTCCCGTCCTTCTTTTTTTGGAAAAGAACAGGTGCTCCCCACGGAGAGCTACTGGGGCGTACAAATCCTTGTTCAATGAGTTGGGAAAGTTGCTCCTTAAGTTCAATGGCTTCAGGAAGGGACATTTTATAGGGAGTTTTTGAGACGGGTTGAGCTCCAGGGATCACCTCGATTTCATGGTCGACTTCTCGAGGAGGCGGTAACCCTGTAAGCTCGTCAGGGAAGATGTCAGAGAATTCTTGGAGCCAAGAGGGTTCTGTCTCCATACTAGGTTCAATGACTTTGTTGAGTTTGACTAAGAAAACTTGCTGACCCTTACGTGTTCCCTTGAGAAGATGTTTTGCCTTGACTACTCTAGACTTAGGTTTTCCTGTGATCCCCTGAACAGATATTACTTGGCCATGCTCATTTTCAAAAGTGATACTCCCCTGGTTACAATGAATGCTAGCTTTGTTTGCAATTAACCAATCCATCCCAAGGATTCCATCATAAATTCCTAATGGCAAGACTCTAAAGTGACCGTGAGTTTGCTCATTACCCTGCTCAAAATCAAGGTTTCCTATAGAGTGGCGAGATATTACTTCTTTCCCACTGGCTAACTCTACAATCATTTTTCTAGCTGATTTTTGACTCAAGTTTAATTTTTGCAAGCACCTAGGAGAAAGGAATGAATGGGTACTGCCACAATCAATCAAAAGCTGAAATGGCTTACCGTGATGAGTGGCGGGGGTTTGGATTACACCAAATTGTTTATTCGGACCTTGGTGTTCTACCGCCGCATGGACGGTGGCGCGCTCTTCTTCAGCCTCTTCCAAGGTTGGTTCTTCACTTATAACACAGGCAGTTCTAGCAACTGTTCCTCCGCGGCCTCTGCCACGACCACTGCCTCTTGCACCTTGGTGGGTAGGGGTTCCACGGCCTTGATTCCCTCTGTTACCTTGGGGGAATGATGTTGCCAACTTGGGACAGTTGGCTCTAAAGTGTCCCGGCTCATTGCACTCAAAACACAGAGGGCCTTCTCTAGAAGAAGCAGCATACGAGCGGGGGGCAAAAGAGTTGCCTTGTCGCCCTCTGTTGTAGTAGGGGAAATTCTGTTGAGGTTTCTTGTAGGGTTGATCTCTAAGGTTTGCCTCAGGGTAAGATCTCTTTTGATTCTTCGGTTTGTTAGCCTTCATTTCTTTCACAAGGGGCTTTGCCCGTATTAGAGCATCCTGTAAAGTGGTTGGCCTCATTGCTTCAAGGCGGGAATCTAGGGGTTCATTTAGCCCTTGGCAGAAACGAGCCACTTGCTGGGAAGTAGTCATAGCTGGGGCATACTTCCGAAGGGTAATAAATTTGGAATAATAATCCTCAAGAGTTAAGGTGCACTGTCTAAGACTAAAAAACTCATTCATCTTTATGGACTCATGGGATGGAGGAAGATATCTTTCCTTCACTGCCTGCTTGATGTCTTCCCACGTTTGAGAATGCTCGGTGACTTCCTTGTCACGGCACCACTGTTTCCACCAGAGTTTAGCATCTCCAGTGAGGCGAAACCGTGCGAGCATAGACTGATTTGCTACTCCAGTACCGGCAGCAGAGAAATAATCGTCCATCGCCTCAATCCAGACTTCAGCATCCTTCTCAACCTTTGAACCTTCTCCTTTAAAGGAGGGAGGTTGCATTTGCTTGAGTAGGAGCTTCTTCTCCTGGGTATCGGTGTAAAGTGCATTGGGAAGTGGAGAGTGGTCGTCCTGGCCATCATCGTAAAAACAATTTTTAAGATTACAAGATTCATATTTGCACAACGCTTAATTTTTGGAGAGTAAAACATTGAAATTATTTTATTTCCAAATATTTACAAGGACAAGTTTTATTACAAAGATCTGAGACTAACATACTTAGTCTTATTTGACATCAAGGGAAATTCCTAGGCTTCACTGTGACATAAGGGTAGAGCGGTCCACATATGTGAAATATGGGGGTTCCGCTGTAGTTTCTAAGACTCTAAAAACTGATGGTAAGGGTGGTAAACTCTGGATTGGGGTGGGTCCTAACACTGCTACTCTATCAGCAGGTAAGACCTGCATCACTTTGTCATACACCCAACGATCCTGAGGTATGCGAACCCCATCTATAGTCACCGAGGTGTCATCCCTGGGGGTACCGACGAACCAAAATAAGCGGACCATCTTCAGCTTCTCAATCCAACGAATCCGCTTAAGGTCGGTGGTGAGGTTCCCAGTCTGATCTGCTCGGATGAAGAAGTATCTCGGCCCACGACTCCAGAAATCTCTGCCCCATCCTCTCTGAATACGAGAGAAATGAGGGAGGGATATCTAATATCTGCATCATGGTGTCGCAAAACTCGAAATTCGAGGAGTGACTCGCAGTCTCGAAGATGCATTGGAAAACTAGAAATTTGGAGTAGGCATCTTCCTCTTCCTACAAGCATTCAAACATCATTTCAATCTTATTTGTTTTAGTAGGATGTCTTTACTAATTAGCATTATGTTAGGTAAAACATTTATTACAAAATAATCCTTAAACTGCAATTCCTAGGAGTCAAACTTGCTCTGATACCAATTGTAAGGTTCCTCCCTTTAAAAATGGGAGAAACACTTAAGATAGTCCGCTAAGTCTTATCTTGGGAAAAATTTCCTATTCATCGACATCTTGACCCTGTAGAGATTCAAGGATACGATTTATAGGTATGACCTAGCTCTATCCCGCAGGGGGAGCGTGATTTCCTAAACGTCAAATCACCCATAGGGCAATTGATCAAAAATTGGGCAACTACTAGACTTGATTTCTAGGGACAACGCTTTTTTCCTCATCTTATGCAAGGCACAGCCGCTGGCCTAGTCTTCTTGAATAGAGTTGCCCAAGAATCTAACTATCTAACGTAGGGCTTTCACTTAATTTGTTGGAAAGCTACCCGACTAATCGGGTCCACCCATCCGTAGGATGGTGCCGTCAGGGCATTCCATCCTCCCACTTTCCACCCTACTCACGCATCAATTTGTTTTCTAATTAATACTACCACACTGTTTGACATAAATAAGCATATTCCTTAATTAGGGCCCTTCTTCACAAGGTTCGTTATAACAGCCTTCTTACACAATACAATTATACCAAAGACAAGATGCAATTATATAAAAAGTTTATACATGAATCCATTTCCATACAAGCCAATCCGGCTCTCTTATTCTTATTCTGCCGATGATCTAGAATTCAGCCTTCCAGCCTCTACATGCTGGGCAAAACCCTACGGGACCATACACCTCATCGTCGGCCGCTGGCGAGGACTCAAGCCGGCCTGTCGCCCTCTCAGGCTCCATCGCTCGATCCTCCCGCCCCTCAGAGGGATGTCTGCGCACTAGGGTGGGCTTATTTACCGCACTAGCCTGGGCCCTCAGAACTAGGCAGCCTCATAATCTCTCGCCTCAATCGGCGATCCTTATTCTCCCAAAGGTATGAGGGATACCTTGGACCATTACCGGGCTTTGCTAACGACGCCGCCCGGCTACACAAGCACGGAACGGAGTTAGCGTTGAAGCCAAAAAAAAATCTTGAATTCCAAAGATAACAATCTTCAATGCAATTTTCTAAGTATAGCATTCACAATTCATGAAGATAGCAATTTCAACGTAATTTATCGAAAACAACATCACATAATTCATAATTTCATATAATTTTTATGTCGTCATTTTAAGAGGAAAAGACACCATTTATTAATACTAAATTAAGAAAAAAAATCTCTTCTTTTGAAAATTAACCAATCTAACCTGGCCACCGTTTCCTTGAGCGGCTTGAAAAGGGACTGGAGCCGCGTTGGGCGCATCTCCCTCCATCTCGTTGTTACGTGCGCCTCTTGAGGTAATATTTTGCCGTCTCCGGGATGAGGCCATCGTAGGTGTCGCCTTGTAGAGCTCGCTGCTGCGATCGAAACGCTTCAGTCGGATCTGAATTCCGAGCTTGTTTGCTCACCGTATGAGCAAAAGAAAATGGCGCACGAACCCTCGCTTGAGTAAAAAATCCCTTACTAAAGTCTACGCAAATGGGGGGGGGGGGGAGAAGAGTTAAGGACACTGGTCCATGGCAAGAGGAGGATGGAGGAAAATTGGCTTATCTGAAAAGAGCCAAATGAGGGGCTGTGAGAGGGGTGGCTGCAAGGGTGGCTGTACTTGCAGCAAGTACGCTACGGCGGTACGGACGGCGGCACAACAGGGCATACGCTACACAGAAGTGCGTGCCGACTGAGGAGCACCCCGGGGGTTTATATAGCTGAGGGGTGAGGGTGCGGGCGCTGCGCAAAGCAGGGACGAAAGGACGGTGTACCTTCAAAGTCTATGGATCAGTGGCTTGCATGGGTCTACGGGAAAGGTACGGTGTCGGTTGTCTGGGAAAGGAGTGGTACGCATGTACCTTATCCGGTCTGGGTGTCCGGGTGTCCGTCCAAGGGTATGCATGGACCAAACAGTGGGCGGCCGTCCTTTGGTTTCTTGGGCGGCCATTGTACGGGCGCCCTAGTAAGTGTGTATGGACCAAATTTTGGGACGGGGTACCCAAATTTGGGGCGCCCGTCTCGATTTGCGTGCCGGACCGCCCCGGGGGGCGAAAATTTTTTTTGTCCGGGAGGTTCTCCTCGTCGCAGGGGTTCAGACCGTTCGTCAAACGGACGTGCGGTCGTGCATTTATTAAGGTTTAAAGGTCGCCGTTTTATAACTAAAATGATTGAAATTAGCGTATAGGCTTGATCCGGTGTCCGTTTTGGATGCTGTAAAATCCTATATTAGGGTAAAATCGCGCGCAGATTCCAAATTTGGGCTCAGAATTTGAAGATTCTAAGTGGAAATGACTCAAATAATAAAATTATTGATATTTATACTATAAAAACTCATAATTACATGGACATTTCTTTATTAGTGAAGATGGGTACGTTACAGTTGGATTTTTAATGATATCTTTTTCAAAATTCTTCCAGACTATCAGAAGGCCTGCAAATATTAATAATCTAATTAGTAAAATTACATTTTTGATGTGAATCATATAAAACCTATAGGGACTAGTGTGCTTGTAATGGTGCATCTATGGAAAAATAAATTGGATCACTCTAAGTATGGAAAGATCATTTTTTAATCATTTCATCATATTTTTGATGAATTTTGATTAATTAGACTAATTTATATTAATTTAAGTTATATTGGGTTAATTTAAGAGCAAGCGTATTTTCTATTATTTGCTCGATCTCATTTTAAGTACCTTGCCCCCCAAAACTTGCTCTCCAAGCATTGTCCCAGTCCAGCATAAACTGGATAAAATTGGACACCCTGATCTTGCAACAACCCTGAGGCATGATGGAGTTGATTTGCCTATCCATGAAAAAGTGGGTTTACAGATGTTCATAGGAGATATATTCATCTTGTTGCCTATGATGGGTAATAAGACATGCAGTTCTTTATGGGATATATCCATTTCTCTTTTATATGATGGTTATTCAGGCATATGCTAATGGATTATATGTTGCAGCAGGAGAGTATGGACTGTTCTATGCTATTGGCATGAAGATATCATACATTTTTTGTTCTATGCGTTCATTTTCTTTGATGAGGATGATGTCATGCTTCGAGCACATATGTTTCTTGATGGTACTCCTTGTGCTATGCAGCACATAGTGAGGAAGGAAAAGATTTATGGTATCACTTTGATTGTTGACACACATGTTCTTCATGAGGATATTTATGCGGGTCATAGTCGTGACGATAATAATAGTGAGTATTTTTTTAATGATGATATCTTTTATGATGCGGTGTACAAGTTAGAGTATTACGATTCTCTAGATAATATTCTAGTGGAGTATCATACTCTTGATCTTGTACCTTTGGTGGATCATTCAGATTTGGTAGAGTATTACGATTCTCTAAATGATATTCTAGTAGAGTATCGTACTCTTGATCTTGTACCTTTGGTGGATCATTCAGATTTGATGATATTCTCTTTGGAGGATGATCCGACCATCCATGAGTTGCTGATGCAGTTTGCTAATATCTTATTTAGCATGGTTTTATGGTGATGATCTTTGACCAAGTGCTTCATTGAGTTATTCTTTGGTGGTATGACTTTCTTGCCATGTGTCTAAGCTCTTGGAGGATCAACATTGCTATATGTACCAGTTGTTGGAGGTTCTTCATTGACAATATCCTTATGGTGATAGGCTATTTTTGGCCTATGATGCAAATGCTAGAGCATCATGTAGATGTTTATGTGGCAGTTTTACATGGGCCACTCCATGCTCTTGAAGTGTGGATCTCATTATTGATTCATGGTTCCATACATTCAACATCACTCTTTGGCAAGGAAGGTGGGCCCCTTGGACACCATCAGTTTTACATTTTATTTTAAAAAATTATAATAAAATGAGATCTAATTTTTTTTATTTTTATCAGCTTGAGATTAAAAATGCTAATGGGTTTCTTGGACAAGCTAATGCAAATAAAGGAGGAAGAATTGGACAACTTTAGTTTTACATTTTATTTTAAAAATTTATAATAAATACGATCTAATAAATTTTTATTTTTATCAGCTTGAGATTGAAAATGCTTATGGGTTTCTTGGACGAGCTAGTGCAAATTGAGAAGGAAGAATTGGAAGCACTATAGGAGATCTGCTGATGTTTTTAAGTAGATAGTTTTTTTTTTTGCATGTGACCTTATGGGCCTTAGTATTATCATTGGTAATTACGTCAATAGAAGCATTGTTATTTATGTTCGTATCTATGCTGGTATTTACAATGAAATTTTCTTATTGTATTTTATAAAAAATATTAGTGAATACATTTGATTTGAGAATGTAAAAGAAGTTTTATAATTTTTAATTATGTACAAGGTCCATAGCTCCAAAGAGGTAAATTTCTAATGTAATCTCTGTACTATCTCCTACATCTTCAAACACAAGATCAAAGGGAATTCATTACCATCCATATAAGGATTTGAGGATGTACTATCAGATTATGAGCCCTCCTTGTGTTATATCAATTGATTATCAACAATGATATCATCATCTACAACATTCACAGTATAAGTATCTCTTTGATTACCCCCCAACATTGGTGACATTAGCACCTTCTTTAATTTTTTCCTTTCACCATCTTTATCTTCAAACTTGTGTTTTCTTCAAGGTGCAACTTGCATTACATACCACTATTTTGATTGCGATAAAGCTACTTAAATATTGTAGAAAGAAAAATAATACCCATTTACTTAAATATTGTAGAAGGAAAAATAATACGCATTTACTTAAAAATTATTCCCTTCTCACGATGTTGTGTAGTACAAATGTAGCATGACAATCTATCCACAACTTTGTTGAGTCACCAGGAAAGAATCCACTTTTATCCCTTTTGATTGTTGCATTTGGACCATTGTAGTTCACTATTAACCATTGAACATCAAGAATGAATATGTCAAATTACCTAAATCTTACATTCATGATATCTATACAACTTGAGTTCAAATTAAAGGGGTTTTTAATTTCAAATTTTAAGAGAAATTTACACAAGGGGTTTTTTAAAGAAAAAACCAAAAATCCATGAAGAAAAAGGGGGTCATTTTACTCATTAAAAATTCATAGAAAAGAACTTTCCAAATGCTCACATAAGATGAAGAATGGACTAAAAAATTAAATTTTGACACCTTAATGTGGAGATCCCCCTCATGAATTAGGTGACTTTTTCTCATCATTACCCCAAATTCTTAATCAATAAAATGAGATATTTTCATCTCTCCTCTCTCCTGTTTCAAAACTAGATTCAAAAAGTAAGCCGAACTGACCTAAAAATGGTCAAAAATTGACCAAAATGATCTGAAAAATTCTAGAATCAGTTTGCTTGGTTAGAGGCTCACTTTTTCCTATAAATAGAAGCCTCTCCCTTTGTAAAATCTTAATAGTGTTTTTGCACTATTACTCTACTCCTGCCCTGAGCCATCTACATTGAATTTTTTAATAATTCAATTGTTTTCGGCCTAATCCTCTCCAAAGTGAATTGGTGGCCACTCTTGCTTCAAACAAGAGTAGAACCCTCAATCCCTCAAGCCAAAGGAGAGCTTACAAGCTCCATGTAAGCTAATTTTATCACTTGTTTAATGAAAACTCTATGGTTTTCTTAATTTTTATGTTTTGCAAATGTTGAATTAAATTCAAATGCCATGCCTTTGATAAAAAGGCCACCCCCTTCTCCTCTTTACATTCCAACCTTTCTCAATCCTAGAAAGATTAACTAAAGGATTAATTAAACTCTTCTTATGTTTACTCTCTTGAATTTAGAAAATTATGTAAATTAGAGTTTTATAAATCTAATTTGGATTAATTTAGAAAATTGTATAGATTAGAGTTTTATAAATCTAATTTAGATTAATTTAAGTTAAATAAAGAATGATAAAAATGAGAAATGGTTAGCTATACAAAAAATTTTCTAGAATTTTATGGAAAAGAAAGTTTTTTTTATATGTTATTCCAAAAGAAAGTTATGACAAAATTTTCCAAAATTTTGTGGTGGAAAAGAAAGTTTGTTTTTATGTTATTCCAAAAGAGTAATTCCCATCATTTTTGCATCTAAAAGAAATATTCTAATTACTCCATGTACATATTCACCTATGAATATGCATGGATATCATTGATATTAAAAATTTAATTTTATTTTTATGCATAGAAAGATGCATAAAGGAATTTTTTTATTACAAAAGTGTTATTCTTATTAAATTTGATTTCTATGCATAGAAAGATGCATAATGGAATTTTTTATTACAAAAGTGTTATTCTGATTAAATTTGATTTCTATGCATGGAAAGATGCATAATGGATTTTTTTTAATTATAAAAGTGTTACTCTTATTAAATTTGATTTCTATGCATAGAAAGATGCATAAAGGAATTTTTTTAATTACAAAAGTGTTATTCTTACTAAATTTGATTTCTATGCATAGAAAGATGCATAATGAAAATTTTTTATTATAAAAGTGTTATTCTTATTAAATTTGATTTCTATGCATAGAAAGATGCATAATGGAATTTTTTTATTATAAAAGTGTTCTTCTTATTAATTTTGATTTCTATGCATAGAAAGATGCATAAAGAATTTTTTTTAATTACAAAAGTGCTATTCTTACTAAATTTGATTTCTATGCATAGAAAGATGCATAATGGAATTTTTTTTATTACAAAAGTGTTATTCTTATTAAATTTAATTTCTTTGCATAGATAGATGTATAATGGATTTTTTTAATTACAAAAGTATTGTTCTTATTAAATTTTATTTTTATGCATAGAAAGATGCATAAAGGGATTTTTTGATTATAAAAGCATTATTCTTATAAAAATGTTTTTTATGCATAAATAGATGCATAAAGAAATTCTTTTTATTTTAAAAGTGTTATTCCTATCAAATTTGATTTTATGCATAAATAGATGCATAAAAGGATTTTTTAATAAAAGTGTTATTCCCACTAAAGTTGATTTTTATGCATAAATAGATGCATAAAGAATTTTTATATCAAAATTAGAATTCTCTTAAATTCTATGTTTAAATTCTATGAGTATTTGATAAATGAATAATTAAATACTCTAAGAGAGAAATTTCTATCGTTTTATATTCACACGGATTGTAAAAAGAGAATTCAGGAAATCTATCGAGATCGAAATATTCAGATAAATGATTAATCTATTCCTCATTGGAATTCGTAACTAATTTAGAAATCAATTAAGTGAATATTCAAAGAAAGAAATTTAGTAAAATAGTAATTGAATTATCAAACCTTTTCGAGAAAGATAGATCTTATCCGACTTGAACCTTGAATCAGACTATGACCAAGACCAAACTCTTTCGTCAGTTTCAAGGAAAGAAGGCATGACCAATTTAGAAAAAACTACACTCGAAACTCTCGCCAAATCTGAAACTAACTTTGAGACCCTTCGAATTGATTTGTGGATCAATGTTATAGAATTCGAGGAATTTTGGTATGAAATTCAGAATTCCGATCAAGAAGTTTTGGAGATACTGATTCAAGAAATACTCCTTGTATTCAAAAGAAAATCAAACTGAAAACTTGCATAGAAATGAGATGTGATATGAATAGTTGTGATGATATATGTATTTGAATAGTATCGGGCGCGCATGTATTTGAATAGTATCGAGCGCGTGTATATTGGCATTTAAATTCGCGTGTATATTGGCATCTACCAGTGCGTGTATACTGGCATTTGAATTCGCGTGTATACTGGTTTCAAAAATGCGTGTATAAGCGTGTGTATATACACGTAATTATACACGCATTAATACACGCATCAATACACGCTTTATTAAGAAAAACTAAATTCCTTTACAAAATTAAAAACTATTTTCTTTAAACCATCTCATAGTACATTACACTATATATCATTACACAATTCCACTACATGCATTTACAACAATGAAATATATTCAAAAATAAATCATAAGATAATTAAAAGACAACATATACAATAGAAATGTCATCAATTTAGAACGATAGAGTGATGGATTGGTTAGGGTTCGATCTCAAGATCCATCCTTGCCAAACGATCAACATCAATATCCATTTGATCAATTTGTAAGGCTATGATTAAATTTATTCCACTATCAATATTCTGTCCAATGGTATCGATGTCCTGATCATCCTCATCAACATCACCATCATCCTCAATGGTAGGGTCATTCTCATGATCATGAGAAATGGCATGCTCATCCTCATTATCATGATCATCTCTTATTTCTTGATCATCGATCACACCATCTTCATTGGCATGTTCGACATCATCTTCATTGCGGCTTGTTACATCCTCCATATGCTCCATATCAGTGAATGTATTATACATCACTTTGGAACGTGGTGCAATAGGGATGACGTACCACCATTTAATGTCATGCACCATTGGCAAATAGATAACCTACTCAAATACACATACTGCAGTAATTAATTAGCATATCAAAAGTCAAGGGGTACGCGAGCTTAGATATATATGTACATGAAACACATTAGTAAAAAAATGCATACCTGCTCACATTGTTGTGGCAATACGAGCCTATCTTTCTTTGTTTGCCAAAACTTTGTAGAGTCAATAGTTACATAGCCACTTGCATGGCGTTTTATCATTGCATTAGGCCCTTATTCCACCATGTTCATTTGCCATTTGACATCCAAAACATACACAAAGAAGCGACGAAAGTCAAGCCTAAATATGTCTTGGATTGTGCCACAATAATCATCCATTTTTCCATTAGCTCCCTCAAAGCTACTAATGACACCGCAATCTTGTGTATTCCTCTTTTCATCAATTCTTTGTGTTCGAAAATGCTTGCCTTCACACCATATAGCATTGAACATAGTACACTGGACCAAAATAGAAGCAATATTTGTGTAAGCAATGTGAATAAATATTAAAAGCAAATCACTTACAACTAATGCAAAACATTAATTCTATGTACCTTTAACATGCATCCTCATGCATACTCCCATTCTTCCACCGTGATATGCAGCCCCTCGTCGCTCTCTGCTCTCTCCATTTCCTCATGTAACCAATCAACGTGGATATCATTCGGAAGTGTTGCTATATGCTTAGGGTACGTCTTACGAGAGCCATGTTGCCTCCGAAAGAGAGCTCTTTCTGCTTGCCTTTTTGTCTTTGTATCCTCATATCTTGTAGCCCATCTGCTCATCACATCACTATTAAGGATGCAAGTGAAATTGAGATCATCAATCAATGTTCTATCAATTACTTTACTCTGTCCTTTTCCTTGAGGCACAATAGAGGTCATTCTCAAGTCATCTTCATTGCTCCATAGTAGTGGCAAAGAGCTGTCCACCTGACCAAGAAATTCTGAAATATATACAAGAGACTCTTGTATCAACCAACCCTCGGCCATGCTTCCTTCGAGCCTTACACTTTGCCTCACAAAGTCTTTTAAGGTCTTCATGAAGCGCTCTGGGAAGAACATCCAACGTGCATGCACAGTGCCACATAAAGCAATTTCGTCACTAAATGCACAATGAGATGTAGTTGACTTGTGAGAATGGTTCGCGGAAAAGTCTCCTCTACCAAACTCCACTGCCATAACACGCGCATCATCCAACGTGGCTGGATCAATTGCTTTGGATCTAACATCATCCAACGTGGCTGGATCAATTGCTTTGGACCTAACATCATCCAACGTGGCTGGATCAATTGCTTTGGACCTAACATATCTAAAAAATAAATGAATAGTACGTTATACCTCATGTACGTTCATTTTGCAAGGTATAATGACATGGGTTTTACATACCTCACAAGCTCGCCCATCTTATAAATACATTTTTGCAAACTCTTATTTGCACAATGGTCGATGCTAGTAGGTAGTATGAGCTATGCACATAAGAGCACATGTATGTATGGTTTATGGCATTACAAAATTTAATTTCAACGTACAAGACTTGGAAAACACTTACTTGGAGCATCTTGTGCCAATCGTGGGACTTCAACCCATATAGTTGCTCAACGCCTCTTTTCTTAGTGGTTGTAAAGGCTCCCTTCAATGATCTCATGCATCCAGTGGGAGTACGCAAAGTGGTGATGGCCTGCTTTACCTGCTTCTCCTCTTTCTTTGATATAATCCATGGTGCAGGCGGAAGATGAACGTGCCCACCCTCCTCTCATGGTGGCCAAGCTTGACGCATACGTCCTGTGACCCGCAAGTCCTCCCATACGCTAACATTGTCTCATTTACCAATAACATGTTCCCAAATACCAGATCCCACATTCTTGAAGATGTGCATGGGATCAAGAAGATGATTGATCTTAAGATGGGTCCAATATGGTAGCCGAAAAAAATGGAGTACCTACACAAGGGATTGCTCTATGTGACCTTTAATCCAATTAGAGACTACACAAAACAAGATTGAAAAACATTACTATACCTGTTCATGCCATCTGGAGGAAGAATATTTGTAGACTCCCAAATACGCTTCCAATCTTTTGCACGAAGTGTTTGTGGAGAAATGTTACTCTTACTAGCAACATATTTAGGAGGATCTGACGGGAGAAATCGATGATGATTATCGAATATGGTCTTACACAAACCGTCAACATACTCATGTACTAACGAAGGGCCACAAACAGGACAACCACACATCACGATTACGATGACGCATTGTCTCATCCTCACCAGAACTGCTTGAGGAGGTTGATGACATCCTAACACAAACCAGAAAACACAAAATCATAATCAGTTTTTATTGAAAGTATAAAAATCGTGTGTATTAACGCGGCTAGTTCCTAAAAATCGCGTGTATTGAAGCGGCTAGATCCTAAAAATCGTGTGTATTAACGCGGCTACATCCATAAAATCGCATGTATAAATGCGACTGATTTATTATAAATGTGAAAATACACGCGTTTTTACACACGACGACCTGTTCAACCTAAAAATAACCCGCCTTCCCCAAATAAACATTTTCAAAAAATAGATCTGCTCTCCTTCATCGTCGCCTCTTCCAACAGAGCACTAAACCTAAGTGCAAGGAGCAGATAAGGAGCACACATGAGTGAAGGAAACCGACCAAAAAGAAGATTCACTTTTTCAGAGGTGAGTCAGTTTGTCCTTTGCCCTCTCTCTTTCCTCAGATTTGTTTATGCTATTGTCTCTTTCCTTTATGGGTTTGTCTCCGTCCTTCTCCTTCTCTAGTTGCCATCTGGTGAACGATTGTGACAGGGGGCGACAGTGGGCCTTTTATAAGGACGATTTGTCGGAGGTCGATCGCTTTCAAAAAAAAATTTCGCAGGCCGCGTGTATTTCTACGTGTATCCTGTCTGCACAGACGGTTCACGCGCATATACACGCGTTTTTGGACAGATGTATACACGCGTTTCTTGATGGGTGTATACACGCGACTGTGTTTCCCCATTCTATGGTCTTAGAGCTGATAGGTGGCTTGGATGATGGTATTTGTGTGAGTCAAGGGACAGCCCATGATGTACATGAGGATGGTGATAGTCATGCATGCAATAATGTGTGTGCAACCTTTGAAGATAACCACACAAGATGGATGTTGTGGTGATAGTGATGTAGTTTTTGAGGAGGATAACTCTATAGTTCTGAGTGTTGTTGAAGATGTGAATTCTCTAGATAGTGATGTCAGTTTGATGGTGGAAAATCATATGTGCTAGCTTGCATTTGTGCTTTGATGCAATCATGTATATACTTTTATTTTTGTAGATTCTTTATGGATCCAGGTTCTTCATCCGATCCATTTGCGTACAGCAATTGGCTGATGGAGATGCTAAATCATTTTGGGCACCATCCTGGTCCAGTTGAGCTTACAGAGTACATGTATGCCCATCCCCCTCCTTCCATGCCTGGTGTTTATACCCCTACCGCGAGTATCCACCAGGGCACTCCACTGCCGTCTATGCCTACGAGTCCGACGAGACGGCATGCAGCTTCTCCTCTTCCATGCCCACCGAGGAGACATACCTCGTCCCAGACACACTCATGCACACCCTCCCAAGCACCGTCATGTCAGGGCTCATAGCCACCATCACGTACTCCCTCATCAAAGCCACCGTTACGTCAGGGCTCACAGCCACCGTCACGTAGACAATCCCCCAGTCGTGACTCCACCCACACCAGTAGGAAGAGTGGGAGTGGAGGATGCGGCGGGTGCTTTGGTGGGGGAGGTAGTAGGGCAGATAGAGGGAGAAGAGTTAGAGGAGACAGTTCGGATGAGGAGGAGTAGAGAGAGGTGGAGGGAGTGATCTACTATGATGTGACGGATAGGGGCGGGATAGTGATGGATGCGAGGGGGAAAGAGGTAATGGAGGGCGGGATAGTAGGGCAGATAGAGGGAGAAGAGTTAGAGGAGACAGTTTGGATGAGGAGGAGATGAGAGAGGTGGAGGGAGTGATCTGCTATGATGTGACGGATAGGGGCGGGATAGTGATGGATGCGAGGGGGAAAGAGGTAATGGAGTACATGCGTGGGTTAGTATCAAACTTGTATAGAAATTATTTTATTAGATTTAAAGATCAAAATAGCCGATTAGTTGGGGAGGTGATAGAGGCTGTACATAGTCGGTACCCCAATCCCCCACATGCTACATTCTCGGATGTATGGGGAAGGACGCGAATAAGGGAGATCTTAAGTAATAAAAGATCTCACCTTAAAAAACTCGCGTACGATGATGGGCTAAATGTAGCTGCGGGTGGCTATCCTACCGAGAAACCTGCCCCACTGCGCAAAAACGCGAGTGGAAGGAGGCAAAGAAACGAGCAGAGGGTGGCGTGAAGAGCAGGCAGCATGTGGAGGCATGATGGATCCAGATGGACACCATTGGATCTTCGCATTTCGGATCTGGCGGCGTCGAGTCATGGGAGGCAGAGTTCGTAAGTATCTTGCCACTTTATTTGATTGTTTACTTAATTCATTGATTCTATGATTGTTTTAATCTTACAAATTGTGTTGATTATGATACAGCGACGACGGGTTACGGGGAGGAAGCCCACAGCCCACGATACTGGGTATGCTCGTCGGCATAGTAGACGTGACACATGGGCCATCTTCAGAGCCGAGGGACGTATTACGGACGCATAGTTTGAGATGGCCATGAGACCATACGGTCGATAGGTACTTGAAAACTCTAAACGAATGATTTTGGTTTATTGAATTACATATATATATATACTTATATACTATATATTACTTGAACAGGCACAAGCTGCTGATGATCCACCTGCCGCCATGTAGAGGGTGGATGGACGTGAGCTCATCGGACATTCCGATGGATGTGAGCTCATTTGAGCATGGAGGGAGCACCGAGTCATCATCTGGGTCTGAGTAGTACTCAGACTTATAGTATCACATTCCATATTGAGGATGTGGTTGTATATATATTTTTGTAATTGAAGCCATGGGCTACTTCGACATATGGACTCCCTTGTATATATGTGTACACATAAAATTTTGATAGTAATATTGAATTGTGAATCGATAGTATTGCATTTATGTCTATCTTGAATCGTGTATTGACAATGTATGCATTCATGTCATTCTTGTCTTAATCTTCCTCGTGGATATCTTCCTCGTGGGATGGCTCAATGCACCAAAAAAAAGAAAATCCAGAGAGTGTTATTGGGTGCTGGAATGCTGGAACAGCATTCAAGTACCAAATAGCACTCTTTGGATTTTTTTTTTGCTCTTTGTTCGCGTGTATAAACGCGTCAACTCTGCAAAAAGTCGCGTGTATATACGCAGATAATCTGTAAAACATGCATGTATATACGCGTCAAATCTGTGAAATATGCGTGTATAAGCGCAGCTAAACTCACAAAACGCATGTATAGACGCTTGTATCAGCACGTCTAAGCACAGCTAAACTGATAGAATGCGTGTATACGCCGGTGTATCAGCGCATCTGAACAGTCCTATACACGCGCTTTTACACGCATGTCTCTGGTCGCGATTATACACGTGCTGATACACGGACCCGCTACTTTTTTTCACAAGTCATTTTTAGCGGCTAGGAGCGTGGGTATGAGCCCGATCCCTTGTAGTGGAAAGAGTGGATGTGGATGTATGTGAAAGAATGGATGTGGATGTGGATGTATGTGAAAGAATGGATGTGGATGTATATGTGAAAGAATGTGATGTCATGTAAAGAGATGTGATGTGACATGAATATATGTGGATGTGAAGTGATAGATATGAATGTATTGCTAGATGTGAGTAGTCGTACATGTGAACGACTGGATGGATGTGGATGAGATGAGATGAGATGTGTATGAATGAGATATGATATGGATAGAAGTGGTGATATAATGTGGATAGAATGTATATGATAAGATGGTTATGAGAATGAATGTGGTGGGATGGTTATGAGAATGGATGTGAAGTGATAGATATGAATGTATTGATAGATGTGAGTAGTCGTACATGTGAACGACTGGATGGATGTGGATGAGATGAGATGAGATGAGATGAGATATGGATGTGAACGACTGGATGTGGATGACATGAGATGAGATGTGTATGAATGAGATATGATATGGATAGAAGTGGTGATATAATGTGGATAGAATGTATATGATGGGATGGTTATGAGAATGAATGTGGTGGGATGGTTATGAGAATGAATGTGGTGGTATGGTTATGAATGAATGAATGTGATGTGATGGATGTAAATGGATGTGATGTAAATGAATGTGATGGACGTGAATAGATGTGATGTGATGTGAATCGAGATGTGAATGAATGAGATGTGATGTCATGTCATGTGAATCGGGATGTGAGTGAATGAGATGTGATGTAAATTGGGATAGATGTGATATGTGAATTGGGATGTGAGTGACTGAGATGTGATGTAAATTGGGATAGATGTGATATGTGATGTGAATGAATATGATGTGATGAGATGTGGATATGATGTGATGAGATGTGGATATGGGTAGAAGCGAGTGGATGAGATCTGATGCGGATAAATGAGGAAAGATGTGATGAGATGGAAAATGATGTGATGAGAATGGGAATACATATGAAATAAATGAGGATTGATGTTGTGGAACAATGTGTGAAGACCAGAGTTCGTTATAGAAACTGTATTTATGACCTGTTTTTAAATGACTGTTTTATGTCAAAAATGCTAGGGAAGCATTTTGACCGTCTTGTGAATGAGGTCATGGTGGAGACCTAACTGATAAAGTTGCAACAGCTGACGGAGAGTCAAGACGGAGAGTCAACGGAGGACGTCTCGCATAGCCAGGACTCGATCGAGGTCTTGACCAGCCTCGGTTCGATTTAAATGGTGAGCTTTTGGTACAGTGGATGAGGGACCAAGGAAGCGGCCTATGAGTGAAGTGCTAGGTGACCTGCGAAGGATCCTAGAGAGTGCTGACCATATAGTGCTCGGGCTTTGGGTCGCCGAAGATACCCACACGTACATCGTGGAAGATATTGGAACAAGGAGTAAGAGTTTTCTGAATTCGGGCATGAATCTGGTTGATTGACCTTGCTGGTCCTCGACGGATGAGTCCATAGCTCTTTTATATGGATCTGTTGTGGCTGATCTTGCTGCATCTTCAAGGAGATTCCATTTTGATTTTTTTAAGTGAATATATTGCCGGGTGCTATGAGCTAGGAACTATCGAAAAGCCCGTTGTGGATAGGTGGTGAGCGTTCTAGTTTGCCAATGATTCCATAGGTACACCGATGAAGGAAAAATTAGAAATTAGGATTCAACCGGATATTTTGGAGGATTATGATCAGTGATACTATAGTTTTGTTTGAAAGATTGTTTTAAAGATAGCTGAATTTGTGAGAAAGGCAATTTCATATTGGGTGTGTAAGTGGTGTGACTAGTTTTAAGTTTGCATGAATATCCGGCTAGGGGGCCTCGAAACTCTCTTCCCTGGTACCCGGGATAAAACCTAACCAAATTCTTAAATGGATCCCATCACTATAGTGGTTGGGCGGTTGGCTAACCCACGAGACTGGATGGGGTCAGGCTGGACTGATGGATTCCTAATATGAGACTCAATTTTGTTATGGTATGATAGATGAAGTAAATCCCAGATAAAAATTGTTCTATGGAAAAGAATCAACGGCTGTGCCTCTCTTAATGAGGAAAAAAGCGTTGGTCTCTATGATCCAAGTGCAAGTCTTTTCCTTGATCTGACTATGGGAACTTACGGGTTCGGCTAGATCAGTTCAGTTAGTTAAGACTCTTGAATACGTTAGAGTAAAAATATCCTGGAGGAATTGCCCGCCGTGCTTTCCGGGCGAGGGAAGTTGTTATGGGTTCTCGGTTTTGGAAGAACCGAGGGATTAGTCTCTTGTCCGGATATACGTGGGCGAAGCCCCGAGTGAAGGACCCTACCCCGCGCAAGAAGTGCTACTTCCGCTACTAGCACCCCAGGATTCGTTGCGCGGAGGGGATAGGGATCTTTCAATGGTGGAGTTAAATCTAGCTTGAAAAGCACACTTTCATCATTACACTTAATGCTACATTTTGGATTTTTCAAGGATTCCTTTTATTCCACAACCACACATTAATAACACTTTCATGTTCACTTTTACTCTTCCATGATGACCTTGGCTTATATCATCCACCATATGTAACAGTTTGAAGATCTCAGCCATTGGATCTTCAATAAAACAAATATGATTTTACAATGCATTAATGAGGACCCCTCAAAGCTTGGAGCTATTCACAACTTCAAAGGAAGTTTATGCTCACTTAATATCAAAGTCATGAATAAGTAAGAGACATATGGTCAGTTAGAAAATGCATTGATCCCAATATCAAAGTCCTTCCAAAATCACAAATGGGTATGAGACATATGGTCACTTAGAACATGCATTGATCCCAAAAATGAAATCTTTATTTAATTTTTTTCAACCAAGTAAAAAATCATTTTAGTAGGCAATTATCTACATTTAATCATCGTAGACTAGAATTTGTGCACAATACAAACTAGTCAAGACTATTTTAGTGACTGCTGTGAGTAAAGCTCTAGATTTTGAGAATCTTGAAATGCACGTTACCTCCCGTAATTCAATAATTTTGGAGATATTTTAATAATCTGGCTCTTCAATTTAGTTATATTAAATTGGTTTACAGCATCTTTTATCAGGCTCTTCAATTTTAATAATCAGGCTCTTCAATTTAGTTATATTAAATTGGTTTACAGCATCTTTTATCTTAAATTAGGTGGATCATTTCACAAATTTATGTGTTAATAAATATATTTGATTGCTTTCAAGAACTTTTTTGTGCATTAATAAATATCTTTGACTATGGTGTTTGCCAACACCTTTTCCAAAATCTGTGTCCGCATGATGTAAATATCTTTGAAAGAAATTTGATTCTATAATCATAAACATCTTCATCAAAGGTTGGTAATCTTTGTTTGTGGTGTTTATTATAAATACCTTTTGTAAAAGTTGAGCCCACTCATTGTCGAGGTCATGTCAATTTGGAGACTTGCAATTTGACCTAAACATGGTTGCTAAAAAAATACCATTCTGTGAATACATTAGTTGAAAATAAAATCACACAATGTTACATAAAAGATAGTGATCGTGTAGGCCTTTTAAAAAAGTTACAATACTTCTCAAATAGGAAACATCACAAACTATTGGAGTGATCATTGGATTATTTTCCTCCACTAGTTTGAGACTCTCTTGGACCTTCTTTTAGCAACACTAGGTATTTTGATCCTATGAGAGGTGTTATTTGACCCTTGAATGTCACTCATGCCCATACAATGAAATCAACATCTTCGCTTATAAAGTTAGTCTTTCTTGTTATACATCCCAATGCAATTATGTGATATTTTTTCATAGTTTTCAAAGTATTTACATTAGCTCATTCCACTCTCAACCAAATAGTTTGATTGGCTTTAGTGCTGGGCATACAAAGTCGCTTGTTTTTGAACATCCACCATTGGATTGAATGCATCGTTTGGCTTTTCGCTTATAGGACCATAATAGTAACTTTCTAGCCCCTCAATTCCCAAGAATTCATTGTTAACCTTTGCACTCTAGCATGAAAATACCAATGATTTTGTAATTACAAGGGCACATAGAAGTCAAGCCTATTTTGCTGCTAGAAATACTACTATTTTCATTGCAATGAGATTGTTTCTCGGTAGCAAAAATAGAAGTGAAATATGGCTATAGGTGATCTCCTAACCTATAAAAAAAGTTAGGGCATACTGGGGAGTCATCACAAGACTTCCCAATCTGCCCCAGCTGTTTTTTAATACAAACACTTCCGTAGTCTAAAAGAACTTGCCATCTCTTATTGTTGAAAAGAATCTCGATGCTTTCTCAAAAGTCTCTATGCGTGCCTCCACTCCTCTCACGAGCAAACACTTGGCTTCTCCGCATTGCTCTTGGCTACTCTCTTAATGTTTTCTCTCCTATTAGAGAGTAGAAGCTTCATCCTCTTCTTCATCCAATCATCCTCTTCTTCATCCTATTAGAGAGTAGAAGCTTCATCCTCTTCTTCATCCAATCATCCAAAAAGGAGAGGCCCGGATATGTAACATGAAACATTGTTTTAAGCACATCAAGAACATATTATTTTGATAGCTCATCTTGTGCTTTACAATTCTTAAACTAGTTTATGAACTCCAAGTTTGCAAGTTCATGCATTCTATTGATGACTTATGCATAACCTTTATGCATAACCTTTATGCATTGCCTATACATACGCTTTATGCATAGGCCATGCATAAGCTATGCATGAGGCCCTATGCTGCATAAGCCTATGCACAATGCTTATGCATAGGCTATACACAATAGGCTATACACAATGCTTATGCATAGCCTATGCATGAACCCTTCATGCATAGCCTATGCATAAAGGCTTTATGCATACAGTCTCTATGCATTAGCCTATACGTAAAGCTATGCATAGCCTATGCATAAACCCATAGCCCATGCATAAATCTTCTGCATAAGGCTTTATGCATATAGCCTCTATGCATTAGCCTATACGTAAAGCTATGCATAGCCTATGCATAAACCCATAGCCCATGCATAAATCTTATGCATAAGGCTTATGCATATAGCCTATGCATAAGGCTATAGGTTATGCATAAGCTTTATGCATAGACTACGCATAATAATTATGCATAGCCTATGCATAATAATTATGCATAGCCTATGCATAATAATTATGCATAACCTATGCATAAGGCTATAGATTATGCATAAGCTTTATGCATAGACTATGCATAATAATTATGCATAGCCTATGCATGTGCTATGCATAGCTGCATAGGCTATGCATAAAGCTTATGCATAGTCTATGCATGAAACCTATACATAAAGGCTTTATGCATATAGCGTCTATGCATAAATCTATACATAGGCTTTACGCATAAAGCTATGCATAGTGCATAGCCGATGTATAAAGGCTTTATACGTAAGCTTTATGCATATAGTCTCTATGCATAAAGCTATACATAGGCTTTATGCATAAAGCTATGCATAATGCATAGCCTATGCATAAAGGCTTTATACATAGAGATTTTTGCACAAGCTTATGCATAGAGCTTTATGCATAAAATTGTGAATAGACATTTATGCACAAGATTATGCATAGAGCTTTATGCACAAGCTTATGCATAAAATTGTGCATAGAAATTTATGCACAAGCTTATGCATAGAGCATTATGCATAAAGCCTCTTTGCATTAAGCCTTTATGCATAGAGATTTTAAAAAACTCTTATGCATAAAGCCTCTTTGCATTAAAACTAGGCTTATGCATAGGCTTTATGCATAGCCTATGCATAAGCTTTTTACATGGGCTATGTATAAGCTTTTACATGGGCTATGCATAGCGGCTTATACTTAGCGTATGCATAAAACTATGCATAAAGGCTTTATCCATATAGCCTATATGCATTAGGCTATGCATAAAGCTATACATACGTGTTATGCATAAAGGCTTTATCCATAAAACTTTATAGAGCTTTATGCACAAGGATTATGCATAGAGCTTACATTACAACATGTCGAGGGCACATCAGCATTTCAGCAGTGCTTTTTTTGTCAGGATGTCGAGGATTCCGTTCGTTGCTCTGTAACAATGAAATTTTTATACTCCACACTGCTGAAGCAGCGTCTTTAGCAGCAAAATTTTGCTGCTATACTAGGATTTCATTGTTGCTGTGAACAATGAAAATAGGAGCAAAAATACACTACTATTTTCACTGCATGAAATTTCAAAGAGTTGTTGGATACTAAATTTTAAAAATACATGTCATATACACATAGAAAATGATATATAGTTTTTTAAAAAAAACATTCAAATCCTTGGAGCCATGTTTTGACCAAAAAAAAAGATGGTTGAAATTTTTGAGAAGTGAAACAATGTCAAGATCATGAATCTATCCCATCTTATGATAAATCCATGTGTGTTGCTTCATCAATGTCTATATCTATTGGAATCTCAATGAAAAGATGGGTTCCATATCAATATCACTATTCATGATCCAATGAAGCATTGCCATGTGGTGATTGATAGGTGACTCATCATCTCCTTTCAATTGATGTTCCTCATGCTCTTCATCGGTCCATCCAAAATGTTTTCTTCATTGTCTTCTTCCAATGAGCCGATTTGAGGTAGTACTTTCACCTCATCTAGAGATTCAGCCTCCACATTTTGGTCTTGAAAGATATGTTTTGAATGAGGAAAAAATTGTATAACATACCACCACTTTGGATCAATTTTTGATCGATATGAAACACAACCTAATATCACAAAGAAAAGGGGTTATAGTTCTATTATACTACATCAAGATTTAATTTGGGATTAGTTGGGCTACTAACCTGTGTTTGATAGTGTTAAGGTAGCACGAAGGTATCTTTCTCATCATTCCAAAACTTGGTGGAATCAATTTGAAGCCATTTGGATGTTTCTTCACGGTTGCTTGAGCACGTCTATATATCACCTTGAACCATTTGACATCAAAGATGAATAAACTAAATGATCTAAATCTAACCTTAAGAATATCTTGAATAGTTCCATAATACTCAAGATTCTATGACATTGGTAGCATGTGTACTCGCTCAACTTTCTTGCTCAAAAGTTACCATCACACCACAATCAAATGTGTTGCTTTTAGAATCCACACGCTCCATGCAAAAACACCTTCCCTTTGACCATATTGCATTATATAGTTTGTATTAACATTAAACAAAATCATGACATTTAGTATAGTGCATTAAACAAGGTATATACGTGAGATAGAGATGAATAATGTACATACTTGAGGGTCACATCCTCTTGCATACTCATGCTCTTCTCTTGTGAGCATCTCTCTATTTTGTGATGCCATCAATATTACCATGCAAAGCCATTCTATATTGATCACATTTGGTAGAGGTTACAAGCTAGGTGGGAATGGCCAGCGTCTATTTGCTCTTCTTAAAGCTCTTCTCTTATCCATTCGTCTATTGACTACATCCTTGTATCTCCCAATCCGCTTCTCCGTGATGGGACTATTTAGAATACATAATGTATTCACCTTGTGGCATAATGTTTCATCTAGTCTTCATTGCCTTCCTTTTCCCTGAGGCACATTAGTAATTAGTCGGTCATCCTCCTCATTGCTCCATAATCGTGGCATGGAAGGATCTATGCGAGATAGATGTTTTGAGATATACACAAGAGACTCTTGCATCAACCATCCCTCTACCATGCTTGCTTCTGGACTTACTCTTTGTCTCACAAAGTCCTTTAAGGTTTTCATGAACCTTTCAAGAAAAAACATCCATTGAACATGAACAACACCACACAATGCCACTTCATCAACCAAATGCATCACAAGATGCAATTGGATAGTGATAATTGTTCTAGAAAAGTTATCCTTGATCATACACACTACCTTAATAGCATTGAGACGAGCCATCTTAATGAATGTAGGATCTATCTCCTTTAAGAATATGTACCTACATACATAGCAATTATGTATACTATTTACCAATACATAACTTGTGAGTGCATGAGAATTCCAAATAAGCAATATAACTTAGTGAATTGAAAAGAAGATTCATACCTCACCAAGCTTACCATTTTGTAAATAGCCTCTCACCTTCTTGTCTCCACAACTAGGTATAGCAATTTTAAAAGAATAAACTATGCATAGAAAAAAATGGAAGTTAGTATATGAGCTTACAAATTATGTACCACAAAGAGAAAATGAATAAGCGAATATTTATATACATGTAATATCTTGTGCTAATCATGTGTCTTGAGTCTATTATAATTGTTACTCTCCTTTCTTTTTGGTCTTTGTGAAGGAACCCTTTAATGAATGCATTACTCCTATTAGTGTATAAAAAGAGGCGATCGCACTTTTCACCTTATTGTACTCCCTCTTGGTTAATACCCATGGTGCCTTTAGTAGGACTATTTTGCCACTCTCACTTTCAATTAGCCATGCACTTTGAAGGCATCCACTGTTTTGTAAGGCATCCCTTACTAATTAAATGGTCCCAAATATTTATTGCCACATTCTTGAAGATATGCATGGGATCTAAGTGATGATTGATTGATGTTCATGTCACACCAATATGGAAGTCGAAAGAAGATTGAGTGTCTAGACATCCCATTTGGTAGTGGAATAGGAGTGCTTCTCCATGTCTCAAACCAATCTCTACCTCTCGTTTGTGAGATCCCACTGCCCCCTCCACACACCGGCGGATTCCCAGTTGCTGGCAGCGGAAGCAGCTCCCTCTTGCATGGGGCAGGGTTTCCCACTCGGGGCCTCGCCCTTGAATGTCCAGGCACGAGACTAAGCTAGTGGTCATTCCAAAAACTGAAACTAATTTTCCATGCCCGAAAATGAGGACGACTCCACCTTTTTGAATTTCTTAACGAATTTTTTAACAGGGTCAAGAGACTAAACTAACCTTCATCTGATTAAACTAGATAGAAGGAAAATTTATTACAAAATTAACTTGAAGGAATCAACATTTTTTTCCTAATTGAATCAGGAACAGCTGTTGATCTATTCATTTGAGAAGTCTTCAGGCTTTTATTTAACTACTCGATTTCTAGGCATATTCTTATTAATCAATTTTATTATTAAAACTCTACAGATTCCAGCTTAACCCCATCTGGCCCATGGGTTCCAACCACTGGAATTGGTAGAACCAGACAAGTACTCACCCACCCATAATTTTTCCATAACCTCCTTTGTGTGGCTGACCATTTTTCAATTTTTATATTCTAAATCTACTTAGAATTTACCCCAAGATGAATTTAGCACTCTAATCTAATCAATTCTCATTTTTTAAAGAGAAAAAAATACCAAAAGTTTAACTCTATTTAATTGATTACACATCTAGAATAAAGAAGGGCTGAATTCAATGAAGAGAAGGGGGAAGCCTTTCCATCAAGGCAAAACATCCAATTTCAATTTAGAAGAAGCAAGAAATCAAAAATCCATAGAATAGAATTAAGAAAAAGTAGAATTTCTAACTTACATGGAGTTTTGTGAGCTTTCCTTTGGCTTGAGGGATTGAGGGTTCTACTCTTGCTTGTATCAAGAGTGGCCACCAATTCTTTGTAGAGGAAATAGTCAAAAACAAGTGAATTATCAAAGAATTCAATGTTTTTGGCTCTGGGGAGGAGTAGAGTAACAGTGCATAAAACACTATTAAGCTTCTACAAAGGGGGAGGCTTCTATTTATAGGAAAAAGTGAGCCTCTAACCAAGCAAACTGATTCTAGAATTTTCCAGATCAGTTTGGTCAATTTTTGACCAAACTGATCAGTTTTCCAGATCAGTTTGGTCAATTTTTTGACCATTTTTGGGTCAGTTTAGCTTACTTTTTTGGAACTAGACTTGATTAGGAGAGAGGAGAGATGAAATATCTCAATTTTTAGGAATTAAAAACTCCACCACACATGTGAAGCCTCCTTCATGAGGGGGAATCCCCACTCTGAGAGGTGTCAGAAATTCATTTTTTAAGTATTTCCTTTGGTCCTTAGTCCACTCTTTATCTTATGTGAGTATTTACTCATTTTTGGGAGGGATTTTCTTTATTTCTTCTATTTATCTCCTCCACACATTTGGATGAATCTGATTGGCCCCTCAAAACCTTAATTTAAAATTTTCAAAAAATATGGACCCCTAGGATAAGGCCTTTTGAACAGGTTATTATTGATTTCTAATGCACCTTCTAAAAATCTTTTTGAACTTCTGTTGCGAGGGAGTTTATTTTAATAAAAAGAGATATTTTTCCATCCAAAAATATCTAAAATCTAAATAATCTCTCTCTAGGCAAAAACAGGTAGAAACAAGATCTTTTATATTTTTGAAGAGGGATTTGATTACAGGGGAAGATACTGGACATCTTGAGATACTGGGGAGGAATCTTACATTCTCTCCCATTTGAAAAATGCGAGATGTCCTCATCTCGCAAACTGGTGGGGGGTAATCCCGCAAAACAGTTCAGCTTCTTTCTCCCAGGTGGCATCTTCAAAAGGATAGAACTTCCATTTGACCCTTAGAATTCTGTTCCTGAGAATCTTTTCTCGAACATCAAGGATTTCTTCAGGTTGGAGTTCCATCTGCCCTAGGTAGGGTTGAAGAAGTGAAGATTTCATCTCATCAAGCACATGATCCGAGCTTGGTAAAATATATACTTTTTAAGAAGGCTGACATACTGCTTATCTGCATACTGCTTCTGTCTATCTTGGGAAACTTTTAAATCTTTACGAATTGACTGCATCTGCTGCTCCATGTCATTAAGCATCTGTCTGGACATCTCGACCCCCCTAATCACCAAGTTAATGGAGTTAAGCAATCTTGTCTATACAAAGCTTTGAAAGGGCTCATCCCAATACTTCTGTGATAAGAAGCATTGTAGGCGAACTCGACTAGGTGCAAATAGCTTAGCCACTTCTTGGATTCCCTGCCACACAGCATGACCAAAGTATATCTTCGATTACTTGTTGGTTCACCCTTTCAATTTGACCATGGGTTTCGGGGTGGTAAGTTGTGCTGAGATCCAAGAAAGTTCCTACTGCTTCAAAAAATGCAGTCCAGAATCTTGACGTGAATTTGGGATCTCGATCACTTACTATTCTTCTGGGTAGGCCATACAATCTGAAGATTTCTTTGAGGAACACGTTCGCCACATCCACTGCAGTGTAGGTTTCTTTTATTGTTGGAATCAGATGGGCAACTTTGGTTAGTCTATCAACTACCACAAAGATGGAGTTGTAACCTGACTGCACTCAAGGTAATCCAGTAATAAAATCCATACTATGTTGGAGCTCTATATATGGCTCACTCTACCTAACTTGGTCTCACACCTATATATGTGTATCTTGTCCTCAATATGAATCAGTCTTTGGGAGCGTACATGATCTGTCTCTTGTCTCGTCTCTTTCTCTCTACATTTCAACATGGTATCAGAGCATCTATAAGGGAAGCATCTATGTCTTCTTGTTAAATTCATGATTATAATTTCATCTCTTACAAGATTATTCTTTGATTATGTGTTGTCTACATGATTTTATAGCTTACTTTGTTGTAATTAGATGCAGGTGCGTAGATTGTATTGTGCTGGTGAATCCTATCAAAAAAGTTTGTCAAACAGAGTTGTGAGTCAAAAGTTATGACAGTTCAGGCAAACTGCATGTGTAACAGCAAAACAGGTTCTTTGAATAAGCAAACAGGTTCTTTGTGTGAGCACACAGGTTTCGTCTTCGTCAAGCGTCTTTTATTATTTTGCTATTTTTAGCAAACCGCCAAATCTAGCTTTTTCATCAAGCGTCTCTTATTATTTTGCTATTTTTAGCAAAACGACCAATCTAGCTTTTTCATCAAGCGTCTATCAATGAATCTTGCATCCCACGTCTCTCTATTTTGAGGACTCTTTTCTTATTGATGTCTCTTATCTCTTGCGGTCGTCCTCGTCTATGGTGTGTAGATTTTGTGATTTTATCTTATACGTCTTCTCGCACATAGATATGGCTATGACTGTTCTCGTCAATGGTTTTCCTTCTGGCCAACGTTCTATTCCTTCTTTTCAAGGCCAAGGGTTTCCCGGTTGGAAAGTAAAGATGTTGTTAATTCTTGAAGGCGATGAGCTCTCAGATGTTGTTATTGGCGATTCTCTATGTCCGTCTCAGCCTACTATTCCGGATTCTGACAACGTTCTTATCACGGAAGGTACTGTTTTTGATGCATGGCGTCTTGCTTATATGGATTGGCAGAGGCGTGATAAAGCAGCTCGTCAGTACATTCTTTCTGCTCTTAGTGATTCTCTCATGCTTGATGTGTATGACTTTCCTACTTCCCATGATGTATGGGAGTATAGCAAATTTTCAGAAAAAGTATGTTACAGAAACACTTTATTTGAGAGGTTTGCTTTCAAAGTTACAGTATGAAGTTGGTACTGCTATGACGGGGCATATTGATTCTTTCAAATCTATTATTAATCAACTTGCTGCTGCTGCTACGGGTGATCCTGTTCCACGAAAGCAACTTATTACAATTCTTCTTGATACGATAAAGGATCCATCCTATGACAACATTGTTACCATTCTTTCTAACAAGAACAGTCTTGATTTTGACAGAACAGTCTTGATTTTGACCAAACTTGCATATCTTTGATTGAGTACTCTCAACGTCAACAACGATGTAGCGTTGGTCATGATGCAGCTATGTTTTCACAACAAGAGGAGCCTGAGTCACAACAGTTGTGACGGGCCTTTTATGTGCGAAGGCGTCCTTTTCAACGAGGCAACCGCAGAGGTGGTCGTGGTGGTGGTAGTTTCTCTCGTCTCAAATTTCCTAATAAGCATTGTTCTTACTGCAAATAGGAATGGTCAAGATGACTATTGGGCACGTGAATATGATGAAAGAACACAACATTACCACAAAACAGCCACGTTTATCTAGAGATTCTTCTTCTTGTGATTATTGTGGAAAATCTGATCATCCCTCTTCCATGTGCTTTAAAAGTGTCGATTTGATGTAGATCGAAATTGAGCATATGCAGCCGAGCATCATGATAATGTTGTGCCTGAAACAAGTTGTGTTCTATGTTCAGTTCCCCCAGACAGAATACTTCATGTACGTGAAGGTTCACTTTTCATTATTGATTCTGGTGCTACAGGAAATATGGCATATGAATCTAAGTGACTACATAACTATCATTCTTTACCTGTTAAGCGTGTTGTTTATCTTGCTGATGATACAACTTGTCAAGTCAAGGGCATTGGAGATTTATATCTTGTCACCTTATCTTCTTCAACTCGAGTTTTATGAGGGGTTTTACATGTCCCAGAACTTTAACGTAATCTTCTTTTAGTTGCAAGACTTGTTGATCTTGGTTTGTTTGTTGGATTCGACCACACCAAATGCCACATTGAGAAATATGGACAGATTATTGCAACTGCTTCTCGTAATGGTAATTTGTTTGAGCTCTCTCTTAATGATGCTGTTTCAAATGTTGTCACTGCTCCAGGTGATCATGATTGCAAGATATGGCATCATTGCTTTGTTCATGCTAATTTCTCAAAGCTTCTTGATCTTCATCATCAAGGTCTTGTACATGGAATGGATCTTAAAGCTCATCCTCATATGGGAATCTGTGAGTTTTGTGCTCTTGGCAAACACAATCGTAAACCCTTTCCTCTCTCGAATTCAGTTCACTCTCATGATTTGTTGGATCTTGTTCATACTGACATTTGTGGACCTTTGCCTCCATCTAGAACACAACATCGTTATTTCATTACGTTTATTGATGATTACTCACGGTATACAGTTGTTTTCTTGCTTTGACGAAAATCCGAGGCGTTATCTGTTTTTAAGGAATTTCACAAGGCTGCCGAACTTCAAACTGGTCGTCAATAATGGTGGAGAATATGTGTCTCGTGAGTTTGAGAGTTATTGTACGGACCATGGTATTCATCATGAACATACTATTCCATATTCACCTCAACAGAATGGTGTTTCTGAACGTAAGAATCGCACTATTATCAATGCTATACGATGTATGCTAATTCATTCTGGGTTATCTCGTGTTTTCTGGAGTGAAGCTCGCTGTAGTCTTTGTTCAGAATCATCTTCCTACTACTGCTCCTTCTGGCCATCACAGCATGGACAGGTGAAATTCCTTCTATATCTCATTTTCGAACCTTTGGGGATGTATTGCTTATATTCATGTTCCTAAAGAAACACGAGCAAAGCTTGATGCTCCTGGGCTTAAAGTTATTTTTATTGGGTATTCTGACACTTTCAAAGGCTACAAATTCTATGACCCGTCCTCCAAGAAAGTGCTTGTGAATCGTGATGCTATTTTCAATGAACAGCTTATGGGCGGTACATGGTCCATGGATGATTCTGATGATACTAAATCTTTGCTTCAAGCTTTTCCATTCTTGTGTGATGATGAATCTTCTTCTATGGAGCAACTTTCCTCTTCACAACCATCTAAAGAGCAACTTTCCTCTTCACAACCATTGATTCTGAATGCTGTCATTGATGATGTTGACATTTTTATTGATCTGCCTATTGATTTTGAGCATGGTTCCTGTCATGTTTATGATGGAGATTTTGATGCTATTGTTTTCTCTACTTCTGAAGATCCTGCCATGTACAGTGATGCTATATGTTCTCCACAAAAGGATCAATGGCAAGAGGCTATGGAAGCAGAGTACGATTCTCTTATCTCTAAAGGTACATGGATACTCACTGAGCTGCCTCGTGGCCGTACTCCCATTAAGTGTAAGTAGGTATATAAGACAAAATTTAAAGCAGATGGATCCTTTGACAAATTCAAGGCACGTTTAGTTGCCAAAGGTTATTCTCAAGTTGCTGGCGTTGCTTATCATGAAACCTTTTCAAATCACCAGTTGTTTGCAATACTAGTATTCGGGTTTTATTGGCATTTGGTGTTCAATTTGACTTAGAAATTCATCAGATGGACGTGTGCACAACTTTCTTGAATGGAGATTTGAATGAAGAAATTTACATGAAGCAGCCAGAAGGATTTGTTATTGCAGGTAAGGAAGATCTTGTTGCTCGTCTTCATAGGGCTTTATATGGTCTTAAACAAGCTTCACGGGTCTGGTACATCAAGTTTGATCTTTTTCTTACCTCCCATGGCTTTCTCTCTTGCTCTTCTGATCCCAACTTATTTACCAAACACCAAAATGGTAGTTTTGTAATCCTTGCCCTTTATGTGGATGATACAATCCTTTTTTCTAATGATTTGGGATTTCTACACCAAATTAAGCAGTTTGTTATCTTCGGCATTTGATATGGTGGATCTTGGAGAGCTTCACTCGTGTCTTGGCATTCAGATTCAAAGGGATCGCAGCAAAGGTATTTTATTACTTCGACAGTCAAAGTTTATTGAAAATACTATTAAGAAGTTTGGTTTGGAATCTGCACATTCAGCAACTACTCCTTGTCTTGCGAGCTCCATGAAAAACACTTCTGATGGTGGTGGCCAGCTTGTTACAAACCATATGCTAATTTGGTTGGATGTCTTCAAGTTGTTGGTTTGAACACTCATCCTGACATTTTGTTTATTGCTAACTATCTCGAGCAACATCTTGCATGTCCTTTTCTTAAGCATTGGTCTTCAGCAAAGCGCGTGTTGAAATACGTGAAAGGCACTGCAGATTATGGTTTGGTTTATCAACGACCACAATTCACATCCGACTCCATTCCATCTCTTTCTCTTTTGGGTTACACAGATGCAGATTGGGCCAGCTGACATTTATCTATGCGATCTACTAGTGGCAATTGTTTCTTCATTAATGGTTGTCTTATTTCTTGGACCAGCAAGAAACAACGTTGTGTTGCAGTTTCTACACCGAATTTGAATATGTTGCAGCATCACTTGCAGCTCGTGAACTCATTTGGCTTCGACAAGTGTTGACAGATATTGGCCATTCTCCTCTTTCTAGAACACCCTTGCGGTGTGATAATCAGAGTGCTATTAGTCTTGCAAAAGACTATGTCCAAGACTATGTCCAACATAACAAGTCAAAACATATTGTTGTGCATTACCATTATGTTCGATACGAAGTACGCAAAGGCACTATCATGATTGAACATTGTCCAAGTGACCAGCTGATTGCAGATATTCTTACCAAAGGTCTCAATGAGTCACGCTTCATTCTCTTGCGCTCTGAGCTTGGAGTTGCCTCGGGCTCACTCTTTCTAGATTAGGCTCTTTACTCTTATGGTAGCTTTGTACATATATCGTTGTAATCTTCTAGACACCATGCACTTTGCACATTTCACAATTGCACACTATGACCTCTTGGTCCTTTTGTATATTTGTACATAGATGCACAATTCACTTTCACATCACTTCTGGTTCATATTTTCACATTTGTATAAGGGCTTGGGTTTTTCCCTTGTACTCCCCAAGGGTTTTTTCATCCATAGCTAGAGACCCTTGTTTGAGTGGGGGTGTTGGAGCTCTATATATGGCTCACTCTACCTAACTTGGTCTCACTAATATATTTGTATCTTGTCCTCAATATATGAATCAGTCTTTGGGAGCGTACATGTGTCTCTTGTCTCGTCTCTTTCTCTCTACATTTCAACATACTGATGCATTCCCACTTCATCTGTCTAATGGATGTAACTTCCCATGCATTTTTACTCTCTCGGCCTTGACATTGTGATAGGTCAGACATTGACGTACATGATTAAGCACATTGTGATAGGTCAGACATTGTGATAGGTCAGACATTGATGTACATGATTAAGCACATCCTTTTTTAGACCAAGCCAAAAGAAGCTTTTCTTCACAGACATGTAGGTTTTGATGAAACCTAGATGTCCTGCAGTACGGCTATCTTGGGCTTCATCCAAATTTGACCCTTAGTTCCCATTTTCATTGGGAATGCATAGCCTGCGATTATAATACATAATTCCATCATCCATGCCGTAGTACCCTTGAACTCGGTTCAACTCCTATGGAGTTTTGCTTTCTTACATAAGTAGGGTAGCAATAGGGCTAAAGAATCTATCCTGCATAAGTAGGGTAGCAATAGGGCCAAAGAATCTATCCTGCATGATCTTCTCTCTCTTGCCTCATTGATCAATGGATTTGACACAACTGTAATTGCAAGAAAGGAGGCTTTTCTGCTGAGGGCATCTGCTACCACATTTTCTTTGCCTGGGCGGTACTTGATTTCAAAATCAAATTCCTGCAGGGTTACATCCACCTTCTTTAGTGCATGTTGAGATCCTTCTGAGTGAAGATCCACTGTAAGCTCTGATGATCTATCATCAAAGTGAATCTTTGACCCAGTAGGTAATGTCTCCACAACTTCAGGGCATAGACTATTGAAAGTAGTTCCAGGTCGTGGATAGCATAATTCCTCTCATGCGTTCTGAGTTTTCAGGATTCATATGGCACTGCATGACCTTCTTGCATGAGTGCATCTCCCAGGGCAAAACCACTGGCATCAATTTACTACCTCAAAGGGTAGGGAGAAATCTGGCAACTTCAGAACGGGATTGGTTACCAAGGTGGTCTTCAGCTTATCAAAAGCACTCTGGCACCTGGCAGACCATTGAAACAGGGTATTCTTCTTGAGAAGATTATTCAGGGGGAAGCTATGAGAGCATACTTGGAAAGAAATGGTTCCATTATGACAATGAATGTCAACTTGATTTTTATGGAGCCAATCCATTTCAAGAATCCCAAAGGTAAGACTTTGAATTGGAAGTCAGTTATATTACCATCTAGATTGAATTGAATACGATCTGTCTCATGCTGAGTGAAAAGAATCTTCCCACTAGCCAATTCAACTTGCATAGGTTTCCTTGATTTCTGTTCTAAGATTAGCTTACGCAAGCATCCTGGGAAAATAAATGAATGAGTACTGCCTGAATCAATCAAAAGTTTGAATGACTTACCCTTATACTCAATTGGAGTATGGATGACTGAGATTTGACGATTTGGCCCTTGGTTTTCAATTGCGACATAAATCTGGCCTCTTTTCTCTTCCACTACTTCTGCTATTGTAACCGCTTTGGCTGCTCTGCAGACTGGGGCGGAACTCTTTCTCTTTGGTTACCCCAGTTCTGGGAAGGCGTTCTAAGATTACTCTATACAGAGGCAGATGGCTGAGCTAGAGTCCTCTTGGGATTGCCTTGATTTTGGCGAGAGGGACCCTGATTTTGACTGATATGAAGGGGTTGGTCTTTACACTCTTAGTCCTTAACTTCTCTGTCCCCTTGACATGGCAGGAGTCGAAGTCTTTCAGTTGGTGACTAAAACCGTGACATCCAAAACACCGGTTCTCACTTCTGAGCTCATCCCTCTGAATCCTTGAAAGAGGCGGGGCTCTTGAGAAAGTGTTCTGTGTGGGAAGGGTCTTCCTTCACTTCTGAATCTCCCAGTATCCTGATTCTGATTTGGACCTTGCTGTCTCTTTGGGGGTGGAAAGTTTGAAGTACTTCCAAGGGTTTAGAATCTTTTAAAGTTAGAGGGTGCAGGCTTTGGCAGAATCTTAACAACAAAGGCTTTGGTAAAGTCCTTTGCCATTCTTATAGCTTCGGCCATTGAGATAGGTTTGGCATTCTTCACTAAGGTGTCCAAAGGTTCGTTCATTCCTCGAATGAATCTGGCCATCTGCTCTTGATCTAATTGTGGGGAATATTTGAAGAGAAGGGCAAAGGCCTGATGGTACTCTTCAATTGTTGGGCTATCTTGCTTTAGTTCTAAGAACTCATTCATTTTGGTTTCAAGGAAGCCTGGAGGGCAAAACCTCTTCCTGAGGTAAGCTTTAAGATCTGACCAGGTCTGGGTATTTTGGTCGAGACGATTTGTCTCGCAATGATTCCTCCAAGCGACCCTGGCCGTTTCCACAATCTTTAATCTCGCGAGAGCCCTCTTGCTTCTCTCGTTATAGCCAGTTACATCAGAATATTCTTCCATTGCCTCAATCCACTTTTCCACTACTTTCACCCTTGAAGGGACCAGGTTGGGATCTGTGCAGGGCTTTATGAACATCCAAATCTAACTCTTCCTCATGAGGATCCGGTTGCCTTGCACGGGCCGCGCGCCTCATGATTCTGACAAAACGAGATTTTCATCAACTTAACTTTGACAACAGATTCATGATTATTTAATTTTTTGATTTATTCTTTAAACAGATAATTATTTCATCATACTTCTTGAAACAAGATTTACTCTGATAATTTTATTAACCATATTCTTGAAACAAGATTTACTCTGATAATTTTATTAACCATATTCACAGTCATGAAACAAGATTTACTCTGATAATTTTATTAACCATATTCACAGTCATGAAACAAGATTTACTCTGATAATTTTATTAACCATATTCACAGTCATGAAAAAAATTTGGATTTTTTTTACAAAACATTGTTTATTATCAAAAGTTTGAGATATATACATAGAGCATCACGGCTCCAAAGTCACTGCCTCAATCGTGTGCGCATAAAGAAGCAAAATTGTGAACGAGACATGCCATGATAAACACGATTCATCACTAAAAGAGGTGCTGTAATTCTACTTCTAGGGACAAAGTGGCTAAGAAGCCTAAAAACTTGGCAAGAAATTCTAAAATTCCTAGGTGAATGATTAAAGAGTTGTACATAATGAACAACCCCTAGCCTTATCAAGATCATGTGGCTAAGGAAATATTTTGCCTGAGTCTCTGATGCAAATTGGTATTGGTATTAATACATCTTCCTCCAAAGAACATATATACCGACGTTGCTCTATAGGATCAGGGAAGTATAGATCCTCAAAGTGATCGGCAAGCCTCACTCTGCTTACACGGGATGTAGCGGAGTTGATGAGATGTTTGAAGGCAAAGGCGATCATATCCTGACTCTGGGAAAGTCTAGGAATGCTAGACAGATTTGGGGTATCCATCTAAAAATCCAATTAAATTTATGAGTTTTTCAATTTATGAATTCATTTCAAACATAATCTTAGCAAGTGAAAACATTTTTTTCGCTGGCAGTTTCTGCTGTTTCATAAGTTTACAACAGCGCTCTGATACCAGCTGTGAGATCCCACTACCCCCTCCGCACATCGGATTCCAAGTTGCTAGAGCGGAAGCAGCTCCCTCAGGAGGGCAAGGTTTCCCACTCAGGGCCTCGCCCTCGAATGTCCGGGCATGCACGAGACTAAGCTGGTGGTCATTCTGAAAACCGAAACTGAGAAAATTTCTCGTGCTTGGAAAATGGGGACGATTTCACCTTTTTGAATTTCTTAACGAATTTTTTAATGGGGTCAAGAGATTAAACTAACCTTCATCTGATTAAACTAGATAGAAGGAAAATTTATTACAGACTTAACTTGAAGGAATCAACGCTTTTTTCCTAATTGATCAGGCACAACCGTTGTTCTATTTATTTGAGAAGTCTTCAGGCTTTTATTTAACTACTCGAGTTCTAAGTGTATTCCTGTTAATCAATTTTATTATTAAAACTCTACTGATCATGGGTCAGCCACCGTCCAACCACTGGAATTGGTAGGACCAGACAAGTACTCACCCACCCATGATTGAATGCCTTTCTTAACTTTTGCTTTAGAATATAGATACGCACACACTCCTCTTTAAACTTTAATTTATAAAACAATCCACTAACAAACAATTATTGGTTACAGATGTCATAGCTCAAAATTTCCATTCGGCTCATGGGTTAGCCACCGCCCAACTGTTGAAATTTGAGCAAAATGATGAGCTATGGTGGATCAAACACTAGAATCAACATAATTAACAAAGTGGTTAGTAAGTGATTAAGATGTAATTAGTGAATAATTAGCACATAGATTAATGTAGGCATGGATACTCAAAAACCAGCAAATTCTCATTAGGGCTATGCCTCAATTTATAGAGTTTACATCAAGCATCAAATCCCATTGATTTCTCCATGATTCACTCCCAGAATATCTCCACCTTTTGCCTGATTCTCTCCACCTCTTCTCTTTTCCCTGAATATCTCCCAGAATATCTCCACACTCCTAAATTCCCTCATGCTACCCATTATTCTCTCCCAGTAGATTCTTCTAACCTTTTCACAGGTTCTTTCACAATTACATCTTCTCTTTTACAGCCTCTATCCAAGAGCTTGTTCCCACACACACCCTATTCACTTGTATTTTCAACACCTCCCCTCAAGTGAATACTCCTAGTCAAGTTATCTCAGCACACCTGGACCCTGTATCAAGTTTCTTTCTTACTTGACAGTCCGCGACCAGTGCCTCAAGTCCTTAAACTCCATAGTCCTTGACACTCTCTCTCTCAATGTGTCCAAGGCTACTATAAGTGCCCGCGACCTTGACTAAAGTGCTCACACATACATCTACCACTTGGCCTACATCATCGGTGGTTTTACTTTATTGGGGCAGGTTACATTGGATTGTGGGTTCTCTCTCTCTCTCTCTCTCAGAAAAGATGATCCGACTCCACTTCCCTTGGAGCCTCCATGAAGTTTGCCGATGTCGTTCCTTCTTCACTGGGTTTGCTGTAGCAGTCTCTCGCCATGTGCCCTGGCTTTCCACATTTGTGGCAAGTGAAGGTCCTCCCTCCTACTCTGCCTCTTCCTCGTCCTCGTCCTCGAGAGAATCCTCCTCATGTGAAGCTTCTATCTCGTGTATCTTCAGTTCAGGTACATTCTTTAGTCTTGCTACAATGTTTTCATAATCTCCTTTGTCCACACTCTTCAAAAGTACAGCTAATGCTTCATCATCTTCTACCTTTTTGCCAATAGCTGCCAGCTGTTGCTTAATGCTTTTATATTTGTTCAAGCGTTTGATTAAAGGTTCACTTTCCTTCATGTCCAGTTTGTAGAATTACATTAACAAATTTATCTTGGAATTTTTTGCTTGTGTACCAAATAATTTATTGAGTTCATCCCATGCATCTTTTGCCCACTGTATCCCTGTGATATGATGAATGATCTCATCATTTAAACTGAGTGCAATAAGTCCCAATGCTTTTTCATTCCTACTCTTCCACTCATTTTCCCCTCTCTCTGGGCATTCATCTCTCCCTTCAACTAATCCCCACAGATTTTTCCTCATCAGCAAATACATGGTTTTTGTTTGCCATGTATAAAACTGTTCCCCATTAAATTTGGCTATTTCCTGTGCTGAATTCATGGTGATGTGAAGGGGGTCTTACCTCTTGATCCAAATTCAAGATTCAAGGGCAGTGTCTACCCTTTTACAACTCAATCTGGTGTTTAATAGATGATTACAACAATTTTATCAGCATAAAATCACCAAAAATTACATTAAATTGAGAGTAACCAATTTGTACGGGATGGTCGGAGTATCAAACCAACTCCGATTTGCAATCTGAAGCTTTAGGGATCTGTATCAGATACCTAATGGTTAATTTGAACCCTCAATTGCACAAAAGTACAGTGATTAGCACTGATTAATCACTGATTAGCAAATTAATGCTCTGGTTTGTGTGCAGAAAACAGAGTATGCGGGGAGCTCAGATCTGGTGCCTTCCACTTCAAATGAGCTCAAATGCTTTCAAGGGCATCAATAGCAATGAGTCTAGTAGAGGATTAAGCCAAGAAACACAAGATTTGACCAAATAATGAAAGCTTAATCTCTGTTTTACCAAAGTCACCTACAGATTTGATGAAGAGCTTGGATCTCACTGTAGACTTGATGAAATTGATTTCTGTCTTCACCAGCTTGTAGAGCATGCTTGATTACCCCTTGGGCTAGGAGGAATTGAAGCAATTTGTCTTGATGAAGTAGCAATGGCAAAATCTGCAGAGAAAAAGGGCGCCGGCCAAAATGACGATTTCTCCTGATTCCTTCGGCGGTTTGTTGTGCCGTTTCGATGAGCTGGTAGCCAGGGGTGTTGGCTAGCTTAAGCTAGAAGCTTGTGACCTAATTTGATGTGTGCTAAGTGCTAGAGACCCTCCACTGGCTGGGGGTGAAGGGGAAGATGAAGAACTCACTAAAAATTGATTTTTTTACATACTAATCCTAATTAATTCACTAATGGGCTCATAAATCTGGTTGATTCTAGGCATGGCTCTGATACCATGTTAAAATTTGAGCAAAATGATGAGCTATGGTGGATCAAACACTAGAATCAACATAATTAACAAAGTGATTAGCAAGTGATTAAGACGTAATTAGTGAATAATTAGCACATAGATTAATGTAGGCATGGATACTCAAAAACCAGCAAATTCTCATTAGGGCTATGCCTCAATTTATAGAGTTTACATCAAGCATCAAATCCCATTGATTTCTCCATGATTCACTCCCAGAATATCTCCACCTTTTGCCCGATTCTCTCCACCTCTTCTCTTTTCCCTGAATATCTCCCAGAATATCTCCACACTCCTAAATTCCCTCATGCTACCCATTATTCTCTCCTAGTAGATTCTTCTAACCTTTTCACAGGTTCTTTCACAATTACATCTTCTCTTTTACAGCCTCTATCCAAGAGCTTGTTCCCACACACACCCTATTCACTTGTATTTTCAACACCAACCACTGGAATTGGTAGGACCAGACAAGTACTCACCCACCCATAATTGAATGCCTTTCTTAACTTTTGCTTTAGAATACAGATACGCACACACTCCTCTTTAAACTTTAATTTTTATAAAACAATCCATTGACAAACAACTATTGGTTACAGATGTCATAGCTCAAAATTTCCATCCAATCCTTGTTTCTCACAAAAAACAGTATCACTCTACTAGACTTTCCGTCGAGAGACCAACTGGCCAACAACGAGATCCAGTAATAGATTACAATATTTTTTTTCGTCATCATACATATATATCTTCCACGACATACGCATGGGTGTCCTAAGCATCACAAGCTCGTGCATCACCTGGTCAGAACCCTCCAAGATCCTCCTTAGGTGTCCTGCCACTTCACTCAGGGACCGCTTCATCGGCCCTCGCCCATCGTATCGGAAGCACACCATTTTACACCATACCTAGGCTGGTCAAGACCTGGGTAGGTTTTTGCCGTGTGAGCCATCCTTTGAACACTCCCCACTAGTAGCAGCTCTTGCAACTGAACTTCCCTTAGAAAAACACATATACCAAATGCTCTCTCCAGCATTCTGGCGTAAGACAGTCCTTTAAGAAAATAGGGTTTCTATGCAAGTTTTCAATTTTTGATTTTCTTTCGAATACAATGAGTATATCTTAAATCCGTTTCCAAGACTTCTAGATTGCAGGTCTTAATTCCAAACAGAATTCCTCGAATTCTGTAATCTTGATCCTTAGATCAAAATCAAAGGGTCTCACCTTAGTTTTAGATTCTGTGGGTGATTTGAGTGTATTTTTCTTTAGTTGGTCACATCGTCTTTCCTTGAAACTGACGAAGGAGTTTGGTCTTGGTCATAGCTTGATTCAAGATTTGAGTCTGGTAAGGTTCTTCGTGAACTATCTTTCTCAAAAGGGGGTGATATTTCAATTACTATTTTTTTTAATTTTATTCATTGAATATTTGCTTAACTCATTTCTAAACTAATCACGAATTCCTATGAAGAAATAAATTAATCATTTATCTAAAATTCTGACTTCGATAGTTTTCTCATTATCGTCCGAGTGAATATGAAACGATAGAATTTTTCTCTCACAGAGTATTTACTTATTCATTTATCAATTATTCATGAAAATTAAACATAGAATTAAAGAGAACCTTAATTTTGATATAAAAATCATTTATGCATCAATTTATGCATAAAATCATTTTTTTATGAAAGTCACACTTTTATAATAAAAAATTTCTTTTATGCATCACTTTATGCATAAAAATCAATATTGGTGAAAGTAACACTTTTATAGTTAAAAAAAATCTTTTATGCATCACTTTATGCATAAATATCAATATTGATGAGAGTAACACTTTTATAATAAAAAATTCTTTTATGCATCACTTTAATAAAAAAATATCCAATATGCATCTTTCTACACATGGAATTTCAATCTAATGAAAATCACACTTTTATAATAAAAATATCCAATATGAATCTTTCTATGCATAGAAATTAATTCTAATAAAAATAACGCTTTTATAATAAAAATAATTACAATATGCATCTTTCTATGCATAGAATGAAAATAACACTTTTAGAATACACAAACGGAGGGGATTACTCTTTTTGAATAACATAAAGATAAAACTTATTTCTACAAAATTCAAAAATTTTTTACAATAACCTCCTTTGTATGGCTGACCATTTTTCAATTTTTACATTCTAAATCTACTTAGAATTTACCCCAAGATGAATTTAGCACTCTAATCTAATCAATTCTCATTTTTTAAAGAGAAAACAATACGAAAAGTTTAACTCTATTTGATTGATTACACATCTAGGATAAAGAAGGGCTGAATTCAATGAAGAGAAGGGGGAAGCCTTTCCATCAAGGCAAAACATCCAACTTCAATTTAGAAGCAGCAAGAAATCAGAAAACCATAGAATAGAATTTAAAAAAAAGTAGAATTTCTAACTTACATGGAGTTTTGTGAGCTTTCCTTTGGCCTGAGGGATTGAGGGTTCTACTCTTGCTTGGATCAAGAGTGGCCACCAATTATTTGTAGAGGAAATAGTCAAAAACAAGTGAATTATCAAAGAATTCAATGTTTTTGGCTCTGGGGAGGAGTAGAGTAACAGTGCATAAAACACCATTAAGCTTCTACAAAGGAGGAGGCTTCTATTTATAGGAAAAAGTGAGTCTCTAACCAAGCAAACTGATTCTAGATTTTTCCAAATCAGTTTGGTCAATTTTTGACCATTTTTGGGTGAGTTTAGCTTACTTTTTGAAACTAGACTTGAATTAGGAGAGAGGAGAAATGAAATATCTCATTATTTGAGAGTTTAAAACTCCACCACACATGTGAAATAGCCGCCTTTTTCATGAGGGGGAATCCCCACTGTGAGGTGTCAAAAATTCATTTTTTTCCTCTGGTCCTTAGTGCACTCTTCATCTTATGTGAGTATTTACTCATTTTTTTTGGAAGGGGGGTTCTTTATTTCTTTGATTTATCTCCTCCCTACATTTGGATTAATCTTATTGGTCCATAGGAACCTTAATCTAAAATTTTTAGAAAATCTGTACCCTTAGGCTAAGGCCTTTTGAACAGATTATAATTTATTTCTAATGCACCTTTTGAAATTCTTTTTGAACTTCTATTTTGAGGGAATTTATTTTAATAAGAAGATATATTTTTCCATCCAAAAATATCTAAAAACTGAATAATCTCTCTCTAGAACATTTTCTCTCTCTAAGCCAAAAATAGGTAGAAATAAGATCTTTTATTATTCTAAAGAGGGGATTGATTACAGGGGAAGATACTAGACATCTTGAGGGCTGGGGAGGAATCTTACATTCTCTCCCACTTGAAAAATGCGAGATCTCCTCATCTCGCAAAATGGGGGTAATCCCGCAACAGTTCGGCTTCTTTCTCCCAGGTGGCATCTTCAAAAGGATAGAACTTCCATTTGACCAATAATTCTCTCAGAATTCTGTTCCTGAGAACCTTCTCTCGAACATCAAGGATTGTTGGAGTTCCATTTGCCCTTGGGTTGAAGAAGTTAAGATTTCATCATCATCAAGCACATGATTCGGGCTTGGCACATACTTTTTAAGTAGGCTGACATGAAATACATTATGTACTTTGAGATGAGGAGGCAGAAGAAGCTCGTAGGCTAAGTTACCTACTTTCTTTGTAATTAGATATGGCCCACAATACCTGGGGGATAACTTCTTGTACTTCCCAAGAGATAGAGAACTTCTTTTGGGGCGTACTCGAATGAAGACCATATCTGCTTCTTTGAATTTTTTGTCTGTCCTCTTCTTATCTGCATATTGCTTCTGTCTATCTTGGGTAGCTTTTATATCTTTGCGAATTGACTTCATCTGCTGCTCCATGTCGTCAAGCATCTGTCTGGACATCTTGACCCTAATCAATGGGTTGGACCAAGTTAATGCGTCGGACCAAGTTAATGGAGTTAAGCAAAGGCTACGAGACAACAACATCAAGCTCAGGAGATGGAAAGTTCCAGAATGGAAGAAAGGTTCTTTTCTCGGAACTCACTCCCCTAGAATTAAACTTCAGAAGTTCCACCCTTCAACAAGGAAGTGAAATGCTATAACTGTCAAGGATTTGGACATCACAGTATGGATTGCCCAACTCCTTTTGGATCAAGGTTTTTGGGGCGGGAAAATCAGGAAGTCAATATTAGATAATTTGGAAAAAATCTCATATTTTGGGAATCAATTACTCCATATATTTTTGGCCATATCTTAAACATACAAACTCCAAATTTGTCGGAGATCATAGATTTAGGTTCTACTCTTCAAGATCTTTCTAATGATATGTCACATGAGGGGGTTTTGACAAACTGTTCGATAAGTTCACCATGATCCCATTTTTCAATTGGGAATGGGATTTTTTCCAAATTATCTAATATGGTGTTCAGGGACCAAGATTCTAGACTCCAGCTCCTTCCTTCCACAGTAATTAGGTTCCTTTCCACCAAAATTAGGTTCCTTTCCTTCCAGAGTAATTAGGTTCCTTTCCACCAAAATTAGGGAAATCCCAGAGGTAGACCCTTTAACCAATCCTTAGTTTCAATCCAAAGTAATGCAAGACCTCTGCCTCTCAGAATAGAGGAAGTCAAAGAGAGATGTTCCCAAATCGGCCGTCCACTTCCAAGGCACTAACGCCTAGAAGTAATTGAAGAAGAAGAAGCTGAAGAAGTTGAAAAAGATTCTACTCCACCCTGCGAGATGAGAACATCTTGCATTTTTTTAAGTGGGGTAGGATGTAAGATTCCTCCCTCGAGCTTTTGAAGTGTAAAGGTGTAAAGGTGTAAGCTTCCCCTCTGTGAAATAAAAGAACGATCTTGTTTTACACTGTTTTGGCCTAGAGAGAGAAAATATCTAGAGAGAGATAATCTAAAATTGAGATATCTTTGGATATAAAAATCCTCCTAGTGTTTGAAATGATTTTCCCTAAAATAGAAGTTCAAAATAAATTCTCCAAATTGCATTAGGAATCAATGAGAAATGATTAAAAAGACCTTAGCCTAAGGGTCAAGATTTTTTGAAAATTTTAGATTATGGTCTAATTAAGGTTCGTATGGACCAATAGGATTAATCCAAGTGTGGGAATGAGATAAATCAAAAGAATAAATGAAAATACCAAAAAATGAGTAAATGCTCGCATAAGATGAAGAGTTGATTGAGGATAAGTTTTATTAGTTAAAAACTTTGAGATATTACTAAAAAAATAAGGTATTTTGGAATAATATTACATTTTTGACACCTTGGTAATAAGGAGGGAGGAGACTATAAGGCAGGCGCCTATTTCACACATTTGTGGATGAGTTTTTTAATCAAAAAAATTGTGATATTTTTATCTCTTCTCTCTCTTGGATCAAACTGGATCAAAATGGGAGCTAAACTGGTCCAAATCTCTAAAAAATTCTAGAACTTAGTTGGACTCAGATAGTGGCCTCCGTCACCTATAAATAGACCCTCATTCTTTTGTATTCTCATCTGTGAACTAGACCATGCCAGTATTACATTAAAATAAGCATATTTTCTATTATCCCTTAAAAATCCTCTACATTTTGGTCAGATTGGAGCTTCTCTCTCTCTTCAACCATCCTTGGAGCTTTCCTCTCAACACACTAACCAATTGATTGGTTGGCAGCTTCCTTCTAAGAGAGAGAAGCAAGCCAAATCAAGAGGTAAGATATAATTTCATGGTTTTTCTCTTATATTCTCAATGTTTTCACTTCTCAACCCCTCTCAAGCTTAAGAAGTTTCAAATGGATTGTTTTTCAATGCAAATTAAGATTTCTAAAGAATTCTAATTTTTAATCACAAAAAGTTTATCTTTATGCTTAATTTAGGATGTTTTTATGTATATCTCTCTCTCCCCAAAAGAATAGTCATTCCTATGACCAATTCTCTATTCAAATGATGCTTCTCATTGATAAATTCTCAATTCAAAAATCAAACTCTACGCTAGTTAAGCTAGAGGTTAAAGAAATGGCTTTTTAATGCTTTTATGCTAATAAAATTATGATAAACTTATGATTTAATTTCATAAATTAAATTTAGATCCAATGATAGTTATTCTATCATAATATATATTATAAAGTCTTATTCTTTTCAAAAATATTAAAAATTATCAGTAATAGCAGCAGTGAAGCTATGGTAAAATTTTTAAAAAATTAATACATAATTCATTTTTGCACATAATGTGAAAAGAGGACTTCCTACCATATTTTAGGATTAGTCATCCTATGCTAAAAGAATGATTTTCATCACATTCATGGAAAAGTAATTTTTAGTGTTTATGCAAAAATAAGTAATTAAGAAAAGAGGTAATTTTGGAAATTTTATTTTTATGCAAAAAGATGAATTCCCATGATAATGGAGATCCATGTAATTAAATAGAAAAAGAGAAATTTTGGTATATTAAAATAATGAATATTTTATTTTAGATAAACTTATCTTATGCATGAGAAAATTTAAATGATAAGAGAGAAATTCCCATGACATTTGGAGTTTAATCAGTTAAATAGTAAAAGTGAAATTCTTGGCATATTTGAATTCATGGATATTTTTATTTCAATTTGAAGAGGAATTTTACATAAATTTAAATTATGCATGAGAAAATTTAAATGATAAAAGGGGAATTCCCATGACATTTGGAATTCAATTGTTTAAATGGTGAAAGTGGAATTCTTGGTAAAATTATAATAATGGATATTTTACTAAAGAAAAGAGAAATTTGAGATAAATTTATTTTATGATAAAAGAGTAATTCCCATGACATTTGGAATTGAACCATTTAAATGTAAAAAGAGAAATTCTCATGATAATTGAGATCCAAGAAATTAAATGGGAAAAAGAGAAATTTTTAGCATAATTCAAATTATGAGTATTTATCAAAAGTGGAATTTTGAGCATTATTGGGAAATATGGGTAGAATTGATTTTTGTAAATCCGATGAACCTTTTACTCAAAAGAATTATTTCACTTGAGAAATTTGAGAAAGAATATAAAAATATCCGTCCAGAAAAAGTACCTTTAACTAGGCCAAGCAATTGGCAGAAATTTAGAAAAGTCCCATCGGTATCAAAAAGAGAAAATGTTACTAAATGTGAATAGATGTGAATAAGATGTGAATGCGATGTGATAATATGTGGTGTGATGTAAATGAATGTGGATGGGATGTGAGGTGATGTAAATAGATGTGGATGTGAATGAAGAGATGAGAATGAGATGTGAGGATATGTGAAAGGATGTGATGTGATGTAAATGGATGTGGATATGGATGTGATAAGATGTGGTGTGATGTAAATGAATGTGGATTTAGATGTAATGTGATGTAAATGTATATGGATATGGATGTGATAAGATGTGATATAATGTAAATGGATGTGGATGTGGATGTGATGAGATGTTATGTAATGTAAATGGATGTGGATGTGGATGAGATGTGATGTGACGTAAAGGGATGTGGATGTGAATGTGATGTGATGTGAATGAATGAGATGTGATGTGAATCGAAATAGATGTGAATAAATGAGATGTGAATGTGAATGTGATGTGATGTGAATCAGGATAGATGTGAATGGAAAGTGATGTGATGTGGATCGGGGTAGTTGTGAATGGATGAGATATGATGTGATGGGATGTGATGTGATGTGATGTGGATATGGGTAGATGAGAATGGATGAGATGTGATGAGGATATATGTGGATAGATGTGATGGGATGTAATATAATGTGATTGGATGAGAATGGATGTAATATAATGTGATTGGATGAGAATGGATGAAGGACGATGAGGATATATATGGATAGATGTGATGGGATGTAATATAATGTGATTGGATGAGAATGGATGTAATATAATGTGATTGGATGAGAATGAATGAAGGACGATGAGGATATATATGGATAGATGTGATGGGATGTAATATAATGTGATTGGATGAGAATGGATGAAGGACGATGAGGATATATATGGATAGATGTGATGGGATATAATATAATGTGATTGGATGAGAATGGATGAAGGACGATGGGAATACATATGATTGAATGTGGATTAAGCAATGTGAATTGATGTAGGAGAATGTGTAATAACGAGAAATGATGTGGAACAATGTGGAACGATGAGAGTTCATTAATAATTATATTTATGACCTGTTTTTAAATGACTGTTTTGCTGGGAAAGCATTTCGACCATCTTGTGAATGAGGTCGTAGAGACCAAAGTGATAAAGTTGCAACAGGTGACGAAGAGTCAATGGAGGACGTCTCGCGTAGCAAGGTGACGAAGAGTCAATGGAGGACGTCTCGCGTAGCAAGGTCGGCCGAGGTCTTGACCAGCCTTGGTTTAAATGGTGAGCTTTCGGTATGGTGGATGAGGGACCAAGGGAGTGGCCTATGACTGAAGCGCTAGGTGACCTGCAAAGGATCCTAGAGGGTGCTGACCATACAATGTTCGGGCTCTGGGTCGTCAAAGATACCCATGTGTGCGTTGAGGAAGAAAATGGAACAAGGTGTTAGAGTTGTTTTCTAAACTCGGGCATGGATCTGGTTGATTGACCTTGCTGGTCTCCTCAACAGATGAGTCCATGGCTCTTTTATATGGATCTGTTGGTTGATCTTGCTGATCTTCAAACGGAGAGTGCATCTGGATTTTTATAAGTGAATATATTTTCGAGTACTATGAGCTAGGAGCTATTGAAAAGGCCCCTTAGTGGACAGGTGGTGAGCGTTCTGGTTGCCAATGATGCCATAGGTACACCGATGAAAGCCTATGATTGGAAATTAGAATTCAACCAGATATTTTGGAGGATTATGATCAGTGATACTATGGTTTCATTAAAAGATTGTTTTAAAGACAGCTAAATTTTGGAGGATTATGATCAGTGATACTATGGTTTCATTAAAAGATTGTTTTAAAGACAGCTAAATTTGTGAAAAAGGCTATTTCATATTACGGTGTGTAAGTGGTGTGACTATCTTGAAGTTTGCATGAAGCATCGGCTAGGGGGTCTGGGAACTCTTTTCTCTGATACCCGGGACAAAACATAACCAAATTCTTAAATGGATCCTATCTCTACAATGGTTGTCTGGGGTGGTTAGCTAACCTATGGGATTGGATGGGGTTGGGCTGGACTAATGGATCTCTAAAATGAGACTCAATTCTATTATGGTACGATAGATGAAGTGAATCCAGGATAGTCTTGTTCTATGGAAAAGAATCAACGACTGTGCCTCTCGATGAGGAAAAAAGCATTAGTCTCTATGATCCAAGTGCAAGATTCCTCCTCGATCTGACCATGTGACTTACAGGTTCGGTCGTCGAATCAGTTTGGTTAGTTAAGGCTCTTGACTACGTTAGAATAAAAATATTCTGGAGGAATCGCCCGTGCTTTCTGAGCGAGGGAAGTTTTTTCAGGTTCGGTTTTGGAAGAATCAAGGGATTAGTCTTTTGTCCGAATATCCATGGGCGAGGCCCCGAGTGAGAGGCTGCCCTACGCAAGAAGTGCTACTTCTGCTACTAGCACTCCCAATTTTGTTGCACGGAGGGGGTAGGGATCTTTCATATAGGGTGTGAATCACTTCTCATAGGTACCTAATTTTAAAGTCTCCACACCATTTACATAACTAACAGGCGCCTAGCACCTCTACATTTCCTATCAATTCCCATGGTACCTTGAAAAGCTTCTTGCCACATCAAGAAGGCTGCCTTAATCTTCCCATGTTACTTTACATTACATCTGTGGCTCGGTCCTGAAGTACCTACTTAACCTTAGTCATCACCAAATCCAATGCACATCTTGAACCATCCACTTCTTGACAATAGGTAAAGCTTTACCGCTAACTTTCGGTGGCACGATGACACTATCACAATTAGGAAGGGAATATCTAGTTTGTTGGTTAACATGGTTTAACTCACCTAATTTCCTACAAGGTGCTTTGTCATCTTACGCATTTGGAGTGTGGAGGCATAGCAGAATGGAGATCTTGGGTGCTCCCGCAATGGTGCAACCTATGGGAATCGCCAGCACAAGTATTCATGAGGTGAGTGACACACCCTACCCCTACATTTGTGAGCTATGTCATGGAACATTGGCTTCTATGTTGAGCTATTTTATGCTCCCAAACAACAAGTGAGTCGCGAGTATGGTTGGGGAAAGCCCTAGGACAAGTGGTTGTTTCTTGCATCTTTTCAATGCACATAGACCTTCCATAATATGAGGGTGGAGTAATATTGATATCCGAAATTCCCAACTATAGAGAATATTATAGAATACATGAGGAAATAAGAAGGAGCTAATTACATTCAAGGTACAAATGTGGAGATTTTGAATGACTTTTTATTTTGAATTATCAATTTGTATGAATTTCATCACACAATTAGAATCTTTTACTGGTACTTGATAAATTTTTGACATTTCTTGCTTCTCGGTTAATCCATTTTAACCAATTCGCTTTGATACCAGCTGAAAGATCCTTGCCTCCTCCATGCAACAAAATTGGGGGGGCTAGTAGCAGAAGTAGCACTTCTTGCACAGGGCAGAGTCTCTTACTCGAGGCCTCGCCCACGGATATCCGGATAGGAGACTAATCCCTTGGTTCTTCCAAAACCGAACTTGAAAAAACTTCCCTCGCCCAAAAAGCACAAGCGATTCCTCCAGGATATTTTTTTTCTAACGTAGTCAAGAGTCTTAACTAACCAAACTCATCCGACCAAACTTGTAAGTCACATGGTCAGATCGAGGAGGAAACTTGCACTTGGATCATAGAGACCAATGCTTTTTTCCTCATTGAGAGGCACAACTATTGATTCTTTTCCATAGAACAACACTATCCCAGATTTACTTCATCTATTGTACCATAACAAAATTGAGTCTCATTTTAGGGATCCATCAGTCCAGCCCGCATCCAATCCCATGGGTTAGCCAACCACTGTAGTGATAGGATCCATTTAAGAATTTGATTATGTTTTGTCCTGGGTACCAGGGAAAAGAGTTCCCAGACCCCCTAGCCGTGCTTCATGCAAACTTGAAGATAGTCACACCACTTACACACCCAATATGAAATTGCCTTTTTCACAGTTTCAGCTATCTTTAAAACAATCTTTTAATGAAACCATAATATCATCACACTGATCATAATCCTCTAAAATATTCGGTTGAATTCTAATTTCCAATCATTCTTTCATTGGTGTACCTATGGCATCATTGGCAACCAAAACGCTCACCACTTGTCCACAGGGGCCTTTTTAATAGTTCCAAGCTTATGGTACCCGAAAATATATTCACTTATAAAAATCCAGATGGAATCTCCATTTTAAGATCAGCAAGATCAACAAACAAATTCATATAAAAGAGCCATGGACTCATCCGTTGAGGGCCAGTAAGGTCAATCAACCAGATCCTTGCCCGAGTTAAAAAAACAACTCTAACACCTTGTTCCATTTTCTTCCTCAACCCATGCGTGGGTATCTTTGGCGACCCAGAGCCCGAGCACCATATGGTCAGCACCCTCTAGGATCCTTTGCAGGTCACCTAGCGCTTCATTCATAGGCCACTTTCTTGGTCCCTCAGTCACGGTACCGCAAGCTCACCATTTAAATCAAACCGAGACTGGTCAACCTTGCTATGCGAGACGTCCTTTGTTGACTCTCCGTCACCTGTTGCAACTTTATCACTTTGGTCTCCATGACCTCATTCACAAGATGGTCAAAATGATTTCCCACCATTCTTCACATAAAAGAGTCATTTAAATACAGCAGGTCATAAATACAATTTCTAACGAACTCTCATCTTTCCACATTGTTCCACATCATTTCAGACTCGTTATTCTACATTCTCCCACATCAATTCACATTCCTTAATCCACATTCAATCATATGTATTCCCATCTTCCTTCATCCATTCTCATTCAATCACATTATATTACATCCCATCTTATCTATCCTCATCACATCTCATCCATTCTCATCTACCCATATCCACATCACATCACATTCACATCCATTCTCATCTACACATATCCACATCACATCACATCACATCCCATTCACATCACATCTCATCCATTCACAACTACCCCAATCCACATCACATCTCATCCATTCACATCTATCCCGATTTACATCACATCACATCACATTCACATCTCATTCATTCATATCTATCCCGATTCACATCACATCACATCTCATTCATTCACATCACATCACATTCACATCCACATCCCTTTACATCACATCACATCTCATCCACATCCACATCCATTTACATCACATCACATCTCATCCACAACCACATCCTTTACATCACATCACATCTCATCCACAACCATATCCATTTACATCATATCACATCCATATCCATATCCATTTACATCACATCACATCTTATCACATCTACATCCACATTCACTTACATCACACCACATCTTACATCACTTACATCACTTACATCACACCACATCTTATCACATCACATCCTTTCACATATCCTCACATCTCATTCTCATCTCTTCATTCACATCCACATCTATTTACATCACCTCACATCCCATCGACATTCATTTACATCACGCCACATCTTGTCACATCCTACTCACATCTTATCACATCACATTCATTTACATCACGCCACATCTTGTCACATCCTACTCACATCTTATCACATCACATTCACATCTATTCACATTTAGTTACATTTTCTATTTTTGATACCGATGGGACTTTTTTGAATTTCTGCCAATTGCTTGGCCTAGTTCAAGGTACTTTTTCTCGATGGATATTTTTATATTCTTTCTCAAATTTCTCAAGTGAAATATATTCAATATTCTTCTTTTGAGTAAAAGATTCATGGGATTTACAAAAATCAATTCTACCCATATTTCTCAATAATGTTTAAAATTCCACTTTGGATAAATACTCATAATTTGAATTATGCTAAAAATTTATCTTTTTTCCATTTAATTTCTTGGATCTCAATTATCATGGGAATTCCTCTTTTTACATTTAAATGGTTCAATTCCAAATGTCATGGGAATTCCTCTTTTATCATAAAATAAATTTATCTAAAATTCCTCTTCTCTTTAATAAAATATCCATTATTTCAATTTTACCAAGAATTCCACTTTTACCATTTAAATGATTGAATTCCAAATGTCATGGGAATTCCTCTTTTATCATTTAAATTTTCTCATGCATAAATTAAACTTATCTAAAATTCCTCTTCAAATTTAAATAAAAATATCCATTAATTCAAATATGCCAAGAATTCTACTTTTACTATTTAAATCATTGAGTTCCAAATGTCATGGAAATTCCTCTTTTATCATTTAAATTTTCTCATGCATAAAATAATTTATCTAAAATAAAATATTTATTATTTTAATATACCAAAATTTCTCTTTTTCCATTTAATTACATGGATCTCCATTATCATGGAAATTTCTCTTTTTGCATTAATTTTTTTTAAACCAAAATTACCTCTTTTCTTAATTACTTATTTATGCATAAACACTAAAAATTAGTTTTCCATGAATGTGATGAAAATCATTCTTTTAGCATAGGATGACCAATCCCAAAATATGGTAGGAAGTCCTCTTTTTACATTATTTACAAAAATGAATTATGTATTGATTTCTTAAAATTTTTACCATAGGTTCGCTGCTATTACTGATAATTTTTAATATTTTTAAAAAGAATAAGACTTTATAATATAATTGATAGAATAACTATCATTGGACGACCTAAGTTCAATATATGGAATTAAATCATAAGTTTATCATAATTTTATTAGCATATAAGCATTAAAAAGCCATTTCTTTAACGTCTAGCATAGAGTTTGATTTTTGAATTGAGAATTTATCAATGAGAAGCATCACAGAATTGGTCATAGGAATGACCATTCTTTTGAGAAGAGAGAGATATACATAAAAACATCCTAAAGTAAGCATAAAGATAAACTTTTTGTGATTAATCATTAGGATTCTTTAGAAACTTTGATTTGCATTGAAAAACAATCCATTTGAAACTTCTCAAGCTTGAGAGGGGTTGAGAAGTGAAAACATTGAGAATATTAGAGAAAAACATGAAATTATATCATACCTCTTGATTTGGCTTGCTTCTTTCTTTTAGAAGGAATCCCCCAACCAATCAATTGGTTAGTGTGTTAAGAGGAAAGCTCCAAGATGGTTGAAGAGAGAGAGAGAAGCTCCAATCTCTCCAAAATGTAGAGGAGTTTTAAGTGATAATAGAAAATATGCTTATTTTAATGTAATACTGGCATGGTCTAGTTCACATATGAGAATACAAAAGAATGAGGGTCTATTTATAGGTGAGGGAGGCCACTAACTAAGTCCAACTAAGTTCTAGAATTTTCTAGCTTTAGTTTGGCTGAATTTGGACAAGATTTGGACCAGTTTAACTCCCATTTTGATCTAGTTTGATCCAGGAGAGTGGAGAGATAAAAATATCACAATTTTTTTGATTAAATAACTCATCCACATGTGTGAAATAGACGCCTACCTTAAAGTCAAGGTGTTATCTCATAGTTTTTAACTAATAAACCTTGTACTCAATCAACTCTTCATCTTATACGAGCATTTACTCATTTTTGGGTATTTTCTTTTATTCTTTAGATTTATCTCATCTCCACACTTGGTATAATCCTATTGGCCTATAGGAACCTTAATTGGACCATAATCTCAAATTTTCAGAAAATCTTGACCCTTAGGCTAAGGTCTTTTAAATCATTTCTAATGAACTTTGGAGAATTTATTTTGAACTTCTATTTTAAGGGAAACCATTTCAGACACTAGGAGGATTCAAAAACATCTCTCTTTGGCTTCCCCTATTTTGAGGCAGAGGTCTTGCATTACTTTGGATTGAAACTGAGGGTTGGTTAAAGGGCCTACCTTTGGGATTTCCCTGGTTTTGGTGGAAAGGAACCTGATTACTCTAGAAGAAAGGAGCTCGAGTCAGGAATCTTGGTCCCTGATTTTCTTGCCCCGAAAACCTTGATCTAAAAGGAGGTGGTGGGAAATCCATACCGCGATGTCCAAATCCTTGACAATTATAGCATTTCACTTCCTTGTTTAAGGGTCAAACTTCTGAAGTTGAATTATTCCAGGGTATTAAGTTCTGGGAAAAGGACCTTTTTCCATTTCTGGAACTTTCCATCTCCTGAGCTTGACTTTGTTGTCTCTTAGGCGGTGGAAGGTTGGAATCACCTTCTGGAGCTAGAAATCTTTTGAAAGATGATGGTGCTGGCTTCGGCGGGACCTTGACATCAAAGGCCTTGGCGAAATCCTTTGCCATCCGCACTGCTTCGGCCATAGAAATTGGCTTGGTATTCTTCACTAGGATATCCAAAGGTTCGTTCAGTCCGCAAATGAACCTGGCCATCAGCTGTTCTTTGTGAGCGGTGGAGAGTATTTGAGGAGGAGAGCGAACGCTTGGTGATACACTTTAATAGTTCTGCTCCCCTAGGTTATGTGCGCTTTTACCGCACAGGTCGTAGCTGGTGGGGACACCGTATGCGAGCCACGAATGGCTACAAGCATACAACCAGGAAAGTAAGCTCGAACATAATGCAAAGGTGTGTCACTCACCGCTCTAACTGCCACCGTGAAGGATTCCCGCGTCGCAACAATGAAGGAGGAGCCGCCGTCTCGCCGCTCTACTGCCTCTCCGCCCGCTGCCGTGCCGCTACACAGTGCTCGATCGCTCTCTCACTCACTCTCTCTCTCTCACACACATGCAGGAGAAGGAAACCAAGGAGATAAGGCAAGAGCACTTTTGTATTCAACACATGAGAATGAGGGTTTTAGGGTTACATTTGACTCTTATAGGTGACTTGGCCGTTCACACATGGGTGCCCATACATGGCCGGCTGATCCTAACCCTTATCCTATTGATATTCAAGGTGCGCCTCTCATCGGTGATCACCCAACCCCTTTATCCTTTGCATATGGTGCCGAAAAGCCCGGCCCATGACTCAGAATATTTAAATTAATGACGTAAAACATAGTACGTCTCAATGTCCGCATCATAGGTTAACATGCCCCCCTTCCTGATGTAGATTCCGTCCTCGGAAGCTATGGTATGGTAAGCTCGATAGGGTTGTTGTGGTAGACCGTCTGCAAAAAAACAGGGAAATAGAGTGAAAGTATGCTGGAATCCAAAAGATATAAAGTGTAATAAATTCAAGCATGTTAGACCACAATGGATGTTGCTATGAGAACTTAGTTTAAGGGGTCACATGAATGAACTAGTGTAGCCAATTAACAGGAGTTTTAAATTATTGAAAGTAAATCAAGAGTTAGCAAGGTGTCAAAGGTTAATCAAGGTTTATAACTGGCCTAAGTCAAGGAAAATAACCAAGCTTAATAAATAAACAGATGACCACACTGTGTCTACTCTAAGAACAAGTTAATACCACGAGCCTAGGGACACAAGAAACATCAAAGTTACAGGAGCCTTTTGCCTTTTTTTTTCTTTATGTATGTGACAATTTTTACACACAATGGCGACCTCCCTAAGGCAAAACTAACATCGATCCTGGTACCATGTTTAACACAAGGCATTATCCAGGAATCTATTAGTTCACCTTAGGCAAGGCTACCCCCGACCAACCAAGGCATCGGTCTGGAGTAGAATACTCCTCGCCTACCAAGTATCAATAAGGCGATAGGCCAACATAAAAGCACATCATAGACTTGTATTGCCATTTATTTTGAAGTCTTTTTTTTAAAAAATTTCTTTTGAACTTCGCTCCTGAACTATAATTTGTCTTGCATCCTTTCGACAAGGGATAAAAGCTATGTCCTAGAGGTCAACACACACATGGCCAGGTGTCAAACATTAAGATGGTTTGACCCTAGACCTAAGACAATCGTATTCCAAGGTTAACTAAAGACTGCATGTATTCTCAAGAATATATAAGGTTAAACTCATTAATGATTCACACTAGCACGTCAGGCAACTTCAAAAACTAAGTAGGACATTGATAATTTCCATGTGGTCATGCATTATAGTTCATGCAATTAATTGAAGTGGGTATGGAAGAATTACACCTGTATTTTGGAGATCTCCTTGATTTGACGAGACAGCTTGCAATTTGATGTAGATATATTTTGATGAACGTTGCGGCAGTCTCAGGACTTGAAAGCGAACCCACGTCAAACTTTTCCACCTGTACAACTAACTAACAAGCACTATACCTCAAGAGGCGCATCAGTGTGAAAAATTAAAGACTCGTCTAAGGAATCCAAACTAGAAAAAACTTGAAAACGCCTACCTACCAGTCACCACACTACTACTGAGGATATGGTAAGAGGATGTTGTAGAGTCTTGGCTCTAGCCCTAAGGCTAAGCCTCTATCCGCATCATCCAAATAAATAAAGTCAACCTCATTTGTGCCATGAGTTTCATCCGTCCATTCATCATTGTCAGATATTTCCTTTTCATTTTCCCATCCACATAAACTCATCAAGAATGTAACCATGCGAGGATAGTCATCTTGTGGAAAAGGAAAGCATTGGGCTAATGGGGATATGTCCTCTACGGAGTAGGGGACAGTCATGGTTAATAGGCAAATTAGCCATTCTAATTCCTCAACATTTTCCTCTCTGAAAGGTACAGATGATACCTCTCACCCAAGGTGGGAGTGGATGAAGTGTATGATGATCGTGCATCTGCCATATCTACAAACACAGATATAGCATCAGTAGGTTTATGACAGGTCAATCTAGTTCTTGATTGTATATATGGATATTTCTCCTCTTTTTGTGCTCTTGCTCTTTTTACTATTTTTTGTTTTTCTCTTTTCTTTTCTATGTATGAAGCTATATATATACATCCCCTTGAATTTGGCAATTACATGGTCAGGGGAGAAGGTTAGGGAGAAAGCAATAGAATGTTGAGCGTGAGTACATGCTCCCCCTTTCCTTGGGTAGATCATATTTTCTTCAATGATGTTGCAGCCTCTTGGAACCAATTTGTCCAGCGGGTCATAGGTTCTGACGTGGACAGATAGCTTTTTATGACCCTTGTGGCCACATCTAATTGTAGAGATGGTAGTGTACGCTCCCATTGACGAATGGAGGAAATGGTTTTCGATGATACTTTTACAAAGGGAGACATAGACTCATTGGTCTCTTGTTGGGTGTTGACAAGTAGGTGTAGCGCATGTAGAAACTTCTATATCAATGTGTGTTTGGCATGAAGAGCTAGAAGCTTCGTGTGACTCCCCCCTTCCTGAGCTAGGTGGTATTGATCGATATCGTTTGGGAATCCCAACTAACTCTGGAAGAAGTGGTGCGGAGCACTCTCTTACCTTTCCCTTACCACGGTCTTGAATTGGTTTGCAAGGTTTTACAGGTGATGTAGAGGTATTCAGCTTATGTTTAGGGACCCAAATCTGGTCATTCCCCTCGTAGTACCCTTGGGCTACTAATAATTTTTTAGGGATCCATTGCGATGTTACATTGCCCTTTCTCGGGTGGGTAGCTGCTTTCCTTTTACGAGGCTTCTTGGTGGCTGAACGAGATGGCTGAACGAGATTGAGCAGGGGAAGTAGCTATTAACGAAGCTTTTGGGACCCATTTGTATGTGTTTTTTGGCATAGTAAGCGGAGCTTTAGAGACCACCCTGCATGTTTCCACTCTTGGCGTTGAAGCGTTAGAGGGGTGGCGAACAATCAAAGATGGTTTAGCCACTCGACTTTGTGATTTTTTGTTATCTAGCATTTGAGTTGATGACTTAGGTGCGGGATTTTGAGCGGTCAGACTGAGTGTTGGTTCTTGTGTTGTGACTCGTCTGGTTGCCCAATCGATATTGCACTTGGTGGCCATCATCCATTTGTGCCCTAAAGTTACAGTCCCTTCCATGGTACCAGCAGGCATAACCAAAAAGCTTTGAATTACGGTCCTTGTCATAGGCAACCGGAGTGTGCAGAATTTGTGAGACAGGGGTTTTCTTCTTGTTGATTCCTTGAACTTGGATAGCACTCTTGGATAAAGGTGGTTTTCCAAGTTGACACCACACGCCATATGATAGCAAATTGTGTTGAGCTCCTGTATCCAATTATACAGCACCTTCTCGTAAGGACTCTGTAACTCAATTGGGTATCTTAGAGGTGGGTCAGATTCCAGTGAATCCTCCTCTGCCTCCTCGAAAAATACTTGCGTAATTCCCAAGTTGGCTTCTCGTTGTCGCCTAGCACGCTGTTGACGTTCTTTGGCTTCAATTCTCACTTGTATCTTTTTAAGCTCAGCTTGTTCTTTAGCTGCCTTCTTTTGATGGATTGCATGTAACTCCTCTTGGCTCAGGGGGTCATAGTATCTTTTGAATTTACTCCCATTAAGGAATCCAATGGTTTCAACTCCGTCGAGAGTCTCCACTCTGATGGTACCTTGCGGGGTAATTTCACATACTCTATACGGTCCCTTACCAGCACATTTGAGCTTCTTCTTTTTGTTTCGCACTCCATACATAAGGACTTTATCCCCAACCTTGATGTCCTTGTCCTTTAGGTGGTGATCAAACCATTTTTTTCTTCTATCCTTCTCCACAAGGGCATTGTACACAGCCAATTGTCTTTCTTCGTTTAGTCGCTCAAGGATATACAGTCGCTCTACTAAGGGATTACCATCCTAACCCTCTTGAGTAGCAACACGAAGACTAGGAATGACAAATTCCCACGGTATGACTGCTTCTTGGCCATATACCATTTTGAATGGTGTGCAATTAATAGCCACTTTGTACGCAGTACGATAGGCCCATAAAGCTGTCTCGTAAGCTTTATATCCCAATCCGTGCGATGAGCTTCAGCTTTCTTTGTCAAAATAGAGATTAAGGTCTTGTTGGTACTCTCGGCTTGGCCATTCGCTTGCGGATAGTAAGGAGTAGATTTATGATGGGATATCATGAAATTTGTTGTGAGCTCCTTAATCACTTCATTTATAAAATGCGTACCATTGTCGCTCACAAGTTCAGAAGGACAACCGAAGCGTGTGATTATATTTTCAAAGAGGAACTTGGCTGTTGTCCTTGCATCTGCCTTACGTGTCGCTTTCACTTCAGCCCATTTGGTCATATAGTCAGTGGCCACAATAATATAGCGAGATTGTGTGTTGCAGGCCGCTGGGCTAATTGGACCTACAAAGTCTAAACCCCACTTTTCAAATGGTTGGTTTACTTTGATCGGATGTAGGGGCATCTGATCTTTCCGCTGGGGTTTCTTGTATCGTTGGCATTCATCGCAACCCTTCACAAAGAGTGATGCATCTTGGAACATAGTGGGCCACCAATACCCTGATTGTAAGATCTTTCGCATAGAGAAGTGACCACCATCGGCTACACCCATATGTGCCTCTTGCAAAATGTACAGATACTCATCCTCTCGGGCACAACGCCTAAGAATGTCATCCTTTCCTCTTTTATAAAGAGTCCCGGCTATCAGGCTATAGGGCTCGCATTCTTTGATCAGCCTGCGAGCTAGATCTTTACGAAGCTCCTTGGGTGGAAAGCCATTAACCAAAAAGTTAACAATCTTCTCACTCCATTCAGGCATTGTCTCCACCATGAACAGGGAAGTGTCCAGTAAGTCATCATCAACCCCCGTACGAGCCTCACCATTAGGTATGCGAGACAAATGATCAGCCATAACATGTTTTTTGCTAGGTCTCACAACAACACTGAGATCAAACTCAAGAAGAATCAATAGCCATCATGTGATTCTTCCTGTGGAGCATGGTTTGTTTACCAGATACAACAATGCTTGATGACCCACATAGAAAACAAACTTAGTGGCAAGGAGGTAATAACGAAATTTCCTTACTGCATATATCATTGCCAACCCTTCTCGCTCCGTAGTGGTGTAGTTCATCTCAGCATCGTTCAACTGGCGACTGGCAAAGCTAATGGGGTAGTCTAGCTTGTGTTCTCCAGGTTGAGTTAACACACACCCAATAGCAAAGTTTGATGCATCGATATGCACATGGAAGAGTAAATCCCAGTTAGGCATTCTCAAGATTGGAGCACTCGCCAATGCCTTCTTTAATAGCTCATAGGCACGGTCACATTCTTTGGTCCAAATAAACTCAATGAGAAGCTTATACAATGGTCGAGCTCTCGGCGAAGAATAGAATAAACCTTCGATAATAACCAGCATGGCCCATAAAGCGTTGGACTCCCTTATAGTTGGTGGGTGGGGGCAATTCCAGAATGACCTTGATTTTACTCTCGTCAGTGGAAATCCCATTTTTGGACACTATATGCCCTAGAATGACTCCGTGTTTAACCCAAAATTGGCATTTGAAAGGGTTTAATGAGATGCGATATAATCTACACCTTTCAAATATTTTTTGTAAACACGTCAAGTGCTCATCCCAAGAGGAATGAACACAGAGATCATCTAAGAAAGCTTCACAAAAGTCCCTTAGATATTCCTTAAAGGCCGTGTTTATCAATCGTTGGAATGTTGCAGGTGCATTGGTCAAGCCAAAAGCCATGATGGGAAAGGCAAACACTCCAAATTCCGTGATAAATGCTGTTTTAGCTTGGTCCTCGACTGCAATTGTGATCTAATTGTAACCTGAGTACCCATCTAAAAAGCTATAGGCCTCCTTGCCTGCAACTCTTTCAAGCACATGTTCAGAATACGGCAAGGGGTAATGATCCCTTCTGGTGGCTGCATTAACCTTTTTGAGATCAACGCACACTCTGAGTTTCCCATTCTTCTTTGGTACGATGACTATCGGACAAACCCATTCTGAATTCTCAATTGGTTATATGAATCCACATTTTACAAGCTTTTCAATTTCCTCTTGTACAATCTTTGCGTACTTAGGATTCATTGGGTAGGGACGTTGCTGGACTGGTTTAGCAGTGCTAATCATTGGAATCGTGTGTTGCACCACCGAGGGTGGAACACCCTTCATATCATGATATGTCCAAGCAAATATGTCCTTGAATTCCTTAAGAAGCTTCGTAAGTGCAGCTTCTTCCGCCTTGGTGAGGTCTTGAGCAATAAAAACTGGTTTAGACTCCTCACCCCGATCTGCTAAGTCTATCTCCTTAACTACCGCAGGGCCATCGTAGACAGGCGTTCGTTGGGCTTTTGTGTAGACCACTTTACGTTCCCCTGTGGTGAATGATTTGAAATGCTCAGGTGCGGGGTGTAAGTCTAATGGTTCTTGTTGTACCATGTTTTTTTCTTTCAATTCCGCCTCCTTTTGTTGTTGAGCTAACTCTTGGTTTTGCCGCCTTCTTGCAGTACGACTTAGTTTCGGCTTCTCTTCGATTTCTAATTGGGCGACGTTATGAGGTTGCGGAATATACCACATGACACTTTGGAGGTATTGTCCCCAATTATCCGCTATCTTCCAGCGATGAGCATCAATGGCTCCTACATAACTAAGCCATTCTGCAGTCGATCTCTCTTTGTTTATTGCAGTTCGTACATTAGCTCGATAGCGTTGGCGCTTATGTCTCGTTTTCCTCTTACCAAGTTTTTGATTTTTGTTTCTATCAGATTCGAACTCACTTGGTCGATCTTCACTTGTGTCCCCCTCACTCTCGGATGAACTGTAGGAGGTCACTGTCCTAGGCCTTGAGCACATTGCTTCCACAATTGGGTGAATATTTGGTTCATCCCCCCATCAGGCTCAGAGTCATACTCAGAGCTACATTGGTCAGAGTCTTTGCTACTGCCAGTTGAGTTTGCCACTTTCTTGCCATCAGCAGGAGTCAAGTGCATAACACCTATCATGTTAATTGGCACTAACGGTGGCATATTGTAGGATCCCTGTTCCCACCGAGCAACGGATTTGGGGTACTGGCAGCGGAAGTAGCGCTTCTCGCACGGGACAGGGGTCCCACACTCGGGGCCTCGCCCACCACGGATATCCGGATAAGAGACTAATCCGTCGGTTGTTCCAAAACCGAACCCGGAAAAACTTTCTTAACCGAAAGCACGGGCGATTCCACCAGGATAACTTTTTACTCTAACGTAGTCAAGATCATTTCTGATCGAGATGATCCAATTACATCTATAAGATACTTAGTCAGTTCAAGGAAGAAACTTGCACTTGGATCATTGGGATCAACGCTTTTTTCCCCATTCAAAAGGCACAGCCGTTGATTCCTATCCATAGAACAGTTACTGTCCGGGATTTTTTTTTTCTATCGTAAAAATAAAAGTTTGAGTCTCGATTTATGGATCCATCAGTCCAGCCTAACCCCATCCAATCCCATGGGTTAGCCAACCGCCCAACCACTGTAGTGATGGGATCCAATTAAAAATTTGGTTAGGTTTTGTCCCGGGTACCAAGGAAAAGAGTTCCAAGGCCCCCTAGCCGGATGTTCATGCAAAATAAAACTAGTCACACCACTCACACACCCAATATGAAATTGCCTTTTCACAGATTCAACCAGTTTAAAACAATCCTTTAATAAAACCATGGTATCACTGATCACCATCTTCTAATTTATCCAGTTGATTCTTAATTTTTCCATCATTCCTTCGTTAGAGTATCTATGGCATCATTGGCAACTAGGACGCTCACCACCTGTCCACTCAGGGGCCGTTTCTTAGTTCCTAGCCCTTAATACTCGGCAATATAATCACTTATCAAGATGGACTCTCGTTGAAGATCAGCAAGATCAACCAACGGATCCATATAAGGAGCCATGGACTCATCCATTGAAGACCAGCAAGGTCAATCAACCAGATCCATGCTCGATTTCAGAAAACAACTCCAACTCTGTTCCAAAATCTTCCTCGACGCACGCGTGGGTATCCTAGGCGACCCAGAGCCCGAGCACCGTATGGTCAGCACCCTCAGAGAAGTATCAAAAACTAGTGAATTATTAAAGAATTCACAGTTCTTGGCTTAGGTAGAGTAGAGTAACAAGGCATAAGACACTATATATTTTAGCTTAGGTGGAGTAGAGTAACAAAGCATAAGACTATCTAATTTGGCTTAGGTGGAGTAGAGTAACAAAGCATAAGACTCTATCTAATTTGGCTTAGGTGGAGTAGAGTAACAAGCATAAGACTCTATCTAATTTGGCTTAGGTGGAGTAGAGTAACAAGCATAAGAGACTATATATTTTGGCTTAGGTGGAGTAGAGTAACAAAGCATAAGAGACTATGTTTTTTTCAACAAGGGGAGGCTTCTATTTATAGGAAAATTTGAGCTCCTAACCAAACAAACTGATTCTAGAATTTTCCAAGTCAGTTTGGTCACTTTTTGACCATTTTTAGGTCACTTAAGCTAACTTTTTGGAACTAGACTTGAATTAGGAGAGAGGAGAGATAAAATATCTCAATTTTTATGAGTTTAAAACTCATTCAAGCATGTGAAATATGCACCTCCTTTAAAGAACTCCCCTTCCTTACATATGTGTCATAATGGAATCATTTTAATATTACTCATAGTTTTTTATTAATAACCCTTGTACATTTTCAACTCTTCATCTTATGTGAAATATGCACCTCCTTTAAAAAAACTCCCCTTCCTTACATATGTGTCATAATGGAATCATTTTAATATTGCTCATAGTTTTTTACTAATAAACCTTGTACATTTTCAACTCTTCATCTTATGTGAGCATTTAAGGGACTCCCCTTCCTTACATATGTGTCATAATAAAATCATTATTCCCAAAATATCTCATATTTTTAATATTGCTCATAGTTTTTTACTAATAAACCTTGTACATTTTTAACTCTTCATCTTATGTGAGCATTTAAGGGACTCCCCTTCCTTACATATGTGTCATAATAAAATCATTATTCCTAAAATATCTCATATTTTTAATATTGCTCATAGTTTTTTACTAATAAACCTTGTACATTTTCAACTCTTCATCTTATGTGAGCATTTACTCATTTTTGGGTATCTTCTTTTTACAATTTGGATTTATCTCCTCCCTACACATGGATTGATGCTATTGGTCCATAGGAACCTTAATTGGACCATAATCCAAAGATTTATGAAAATCTAGACCTTAGGCTAAGGTTCTTTATACCTATTTCCAATTAATTCCAATTGCACATTGGAAAATTCTTTTTAAATTTCTGTTTCAGGGGAACTCATCTGAATTATAAGAGATATTTTTCTATCCAAAAATATTCAAAATCTGAATATTCTCTCTCTAGAATATTTTCTCTCTCTAGGTTAAAACAGTCACAAACAAGATCTCTTATATTTCAGAAAAGGAATTGATTACAGGGGAATATACTAGACATCAAAAAGGGGTTGGGGGAGGAATCTTACACATATCTTGCCCCTCAGGTGTTACCCAGCTTGTGCCTCTATTCCCCCATGTGTCTATGGTTGCCGCTAGGTGTACCCAATCCACGTTATCCGACTCAGTCATACCCGGTAGGACATCCATATAAGGAGAGTCTTTCCCATCATCAGTCTCTTTTTTGCATGTATAGCAATACCTTAATGGGGCGGAGTGAATAGTGGTATCCGATCGATTATCAATGATAACCTTGCTTCAAAGATGTGCACGACCATTCTCAAGATCAACTCGAATGACAGAGTCCTGGAATTGTAGGTAGACATGGTTTTTCGACCAATCATGCACCATTTGTGCTTCCCTCATGAAAGGACGTCCTAAGATCATTTGATATGACATAGGATGTTTGGAGAAATCCATTACAATGAAGGTATGTTTTACCTTGTATCCCAGAACCTTGATCTTAAGGTCCCTTAACATTCCAATAGGTTTAGCAATAGTTCCGTTTGCCATTTGAACCACTATGTTTGTGACTTCGAGGTGAGGTCTTCCCATAGATTCCCAACAGTTCTTAGTCACAATGCTCACTCCAGCACCACCATAAAGGATTCCCTATCCCTTGGTAGTAATGGGGAGGGTGGCATTAGATTCGTCACCTTCAAAGTATTGTCCCAACTTGTTAACAGGTATTTCCACGACCGAGTTTTCATCTAGGTTGGGTTGTAGATCCCAATGTTCCTCATCTTCTTGAAGCGTGTCGGGTCTATCCATATTTGCAAATTGTGGTAACCCCGCCTTTAGTTCTCCATTGAGAAATGCCCGAAGAGATAAGAATAGCTCAGGATCTCCGTATAATTTGGATATGATCGTGGTTCTGATCTCAGAGGACATGAAATCCATTAACTTGGACACATTCAATGGTACTTTTTGAGATATCGCCCCTTGACTAGGGAATTACTTCCTCTTCGATGGGGTCAGGCATTCCTTCACTAAACATTCTTTCCAGCAAGAAGGGTGTTTTCCCACTTCCTGATGTCCTATCCTCTCTTTCTTCCCGAATGATACTAGGTATCGCTAACAGTTTATAGTTCCTGTGAGGCTAAACTTGTGTAGGAAACACTGTGTCTGGAATTTGGATTTCTCTAGGGTTTGGCTCCAGTTCCCTTTGTGTTTCTTCCACCAAACCCCTTAAGTGTTGCAGTCGTTCAATCTCCTCAACTGGGTTTGGATAAGTTCCAATCTTTTTCTTGAGGGTTTTTGCCCCACGTGGCTTGTCTTGGGGAGTCTCAGTCAGTTTGGGTGGTTGGGCCGAGGAAGTTTCCTTCTGTTTCCCCTTATTTATGTACTCGCTTAATTCTCCCGCATTGAGCTCCCGAGTGGGTTCCTCCCTTAAGGTAGTGGCTTTGGTCCCCCATGGTTTCTATTGAATCAGAATCATCCTCAGGATCATTCATATACACGGGGTCGTCTCCCGTTCTTTGAACTAGGCTTGGAGCTCGTGGCATCAAGCGATCTCTTCCGTCGCATTTTCTTTTTCTTTGCTCGAGCAATTGATGCAGTATCTCTCTCCTCGAGAATGTAGTTTTGATTTTGAAGCATTGACCGCGTTACTACATTCGCGGGTACGACAGGTATGGTTCCTCGTGCGCCTGGTTGGTGACCTCAACCAAATTCAATGGCGTAATCTTGGGTGCATTAGGATTATGTGGACATTGAGCAATCAAATGATCTATGCCACAACGATTACATGTAAGCACCGGCATTCCCGATGTGCTCCCTTGATTTGGTTGCATCTGAGTAGCGATCTTCTGTAACCTATTAGGGCACTCCGCTACACGATGCGGTCCACCACACTTGTAGCATTGAAGAGGTGGTCTCCTCGCCAAAGTGTTAAGGTTTTGGCCTCTTGTGGTGGCGAGAGCAGCCGCTTGATATACTGGCTTGACTTGCCCAAAATGATCCTCCATGTAGTATTGGGGAATCATTTCAAACGTATCAATCCCATATGGAGCAGTGGGGTCTATCTCCTCTTCATAATCCCCACACGCACTATGTGACTCACAACCCATCTGGTTTATAGGGGTAATCCTTGGGGATGTGGAGGTTGTGGTCCTAGCACTGGCGGTGGTAACGGCACAGACTAGACTACATTCGGATTCCTTGGAACTATGTGCTGTGACAATTGCTCGACAGGTTGTGCAGGCATTAGCGCGGGTACTTGAGGTGTGTTTGACCAGGCTAGTGGCGCCTGATTTGCCAACATTCTCTTAAGTACTAGGCAATCCTTAGATTGATGGCTATACTTACCACATGCATTGCAATTCCCATTGAATTTGACTCTGAATGTGTGACATTCACTCGTGCTATGTGGTCCTAAGCACACCGAACACCATTGTTGCTCTCTCCTTGGGTACATATGGCTATTCTGAGGAGCTCGATTACCCCTAAAGTATTCTTGGAGAGCCTTAGTAAGGTCGGTCACAGACATTTTGGATATCTTGGGCTCCTTGGCAATAGGTTTCACCGTCATTGGCTCGTGCCCAGATACTTGCGAACTAACGGATTTTGTCTCCGAAGACACCTTTTTACCTACAATCATCAAGTTGTCTTCTAACTGGATTGCATTGGCAGCAGTGACTGCTTCCCACATTGTAAGACCTGTAATGACTAGGCCATTGTATATGTCCTCATGGCGCAATCCTCGGATGAATCTATCGAGCAGTTGGTTATTATTGAAGCGCTCATCGGGAGTGCAGCGAGAATTTAGATGCTTCAATGGACTTATAAAGTCTCTCACTGACTCCCCTTCCTCGCGTTCAGCTTTTTGGAGTTGAGATGCTACTCCCCAAAGCACACCCTCACGTATGTATTCTTTCAAGAACAATCTCTTGAGAGTGGGGTAGTGAGTGCGCTCTTCAACCCTTAAGGTTCAATACCAATCTCCGGCCTTCCCACTCAAGGTTAAGCCTAAGGCTTTACACTTATGTAGCTCATTGTGCTCTTCCAAGGAATCCCACACGAGCTCGAAGACTTCAATGTGCTTCCTAACATCCTCGTTACCACTGAAGTTCTAAGTGAGCTTAGCCACTTGTACTGCCTTGCTTCTAGGTTCTCTCTCAGGCATGCTCCGCATGTTTTTCGCAATAGATCGTCCGATCGTCTTAGCAAACGCTGCGAGATCACCTAGGTGAGCAGGCATAGCTGGTGGAGGCACTTCTGGGATAGCCTGGCTGATAGGAGTTGGCGTTGGTCTGGGTATGTTGGGAAATGACGTAGGATATGATATGTGACTAGGCCTAGCTCCCCTTGGATAATGGTTATGATAAGGTGGTCGTGGAGCATATACCATTGGCATACTAAGAGGCGTAGGAGCTACATGATCATGAGTAGTAGCGATAGGTACATATGGTCGATAGGCACTCGCACGCACTGTTGTAGGTACTGTTCCACTAGGTAGCGGTGTCGTACTAACTATAGTGGTAACAGGTGCACCTTTCATCATGCTCATCATTGGGGTAGGCATTGTGGATTCCTTAATGGAAAGTTGAGCCAAGGTTGGAAAGCTAAAGTTGCTGCTGGTGGGCTCAACCTGCATTGAGACTCCAGGCGAAACAACATACGAAGGGTCTATGGGACTCACCAAGGGAGTCTCCAATTGTGATAGGGTTCGTTATTTGGCCTTGCCCGTATCCAAAAATCTCATAGGGCCAGTGGAAACTAAGTTCACTCCCCTATTTTGCCTCTCAATTTGGATAATTCTATGAATAACCTCACATATCATTTGTTGTTGCTCCTCTAGATTAGTGGCGCTAGATGTAGATCGTAGGACTTCTAACCAACCTACATGGTATGTGTAACCCATGTATAGGTCAGTTAGAGTCTCTGTGTGTAGATCATATTCCCAATTTTCATTGAGAAATATCCCATCCAGACTTGGTGTGCCAAACGGTTCTCTTGAAGTGGACGCAATGTCACTTCTTATGGATTGGCTTCCAGGGACCTCTACTTTAGGAAGAGCATCAGAATGTGGTAGCTCAGTAGGGCCCTGATTAAACGAAGTGGGTAGAATATCCACATGGACACTCTTTGGGAGGGTAGGGTCCACATGAGATGTGAATGGCGAATCCACTACCCCTCCTTCTTCATTTACTTCGCTTGTCGCATGTTCCGAGCGTGTAGCTCTACTAAAGGTCTCTATTAGACGACTAAACATGCTAGATCCGGGTTGTGGGGCCCAAAGTGGCATGTTTTGGCTTGTTTCCTCAGGGTTCTTGGTAGGGTGCCCTTCCATGGCTTCTGAGTCATAGGACGAGTCACTATCCACTATTCGTGGATCTTGGGTTGCACTTCCCTGGGTTCCAACTGAGGGTTCCAACTGAAGGCCAAGATGCCAACGTGGAGGGATGGTGTGAGCCTGCGTAAACTGAAACGCTTTCTAGTGGCTTAGGCTCTAGTACCCGACCACAGCGTAGATGCATGTGACGTGGGTACCCTACGGGCGTTGGTGACTACCCTTAAAGTCCACACGAGTGGTTTCTTGGGTATTTCGCACCCCGTTTTTACTTGTTTTTAGATTGTTTTTAATCCGTTTTTGACCCCCTTACTTACAGTTGAACCTGAACTAGGACGTGTGATAGCTGGAAGCGAGCGTATCATTCAAAGGGTCCTAGTGTGCTTTACAGCACCGTGTTCGCCTATCCAGAGCTCCTGTGGTCCTCAAAACAGTCCGTTTCCCTTGGAGGGAAGGGGTGAAAGCCTATTTGCTTGTGGAGGAAAGGGTGAGGGCTTTATCCCACATGCTCACTTTACTCCTTTGGGAGTGGGCTACATATAGGGCACAACTTCCCATAAGCTCTCACTTGAAAGAAAGCTATGGAGGCTCACTCTCCTATATATATATATATCAAAAGAACGAGACCGAGGCCGGGGTCGGGGTCAATTGGGGGTTTTTCTTTTCAAATTTTTTTTCTCCAAATAAAAAATCTTTTCTTTCCACACGTTTGGTTTTTTTCTTTGAAAATAAAATTTAATTTTTTAAAATTTTTAACTTTTTTTTGGGATAAGTTTTCTAGGGTTTCTTTCTGGGGTTCAGAAATCCCCCCTCGCACGCAGAAAACCAGCTAACAGAACGTGTGCCCACACGCGAAGCGAAAAAATAACAAAAGAACAGAAATGTAGAAGACAAATTGCAGAAACAGATTGCAAAACACAGAAACACCTCAACAACAAACACACAGACGCCTTCCCTGTAGTGTAAATTTCACTTCACGCAACAGGCCGAGCTGCAAACTGGAGCTTGGTGCAGGGCAACTCCCCGGTAGCGGCACCAAAAATGTGCGCTTTTGCCGCACAAGTCGTAGCTAGGGATTTACCGAACACCGTATGCGAGCCACGAATGGCTACAAGCATACAACCAGGAAAGTAAGCTCGAACAGAATGCAAAGGTGTGTCACTCACCGCTCTAACCGTCGCCGTGAAGGATTCCTGCATCGCAGCAGTGAAGGAGGAGCCGCCGTCGCCGCTCTACCGCCTCTCCGCCACCGCCGCCGTGCCGCTACACAGTGCTCGATCGCTCTCTCACTCACTCTCTCTCTCTCTCTCACACGCAGGAGAAGGAAACCAAGGAGATAAGGCAAGAGCACTATTGTATTCAACACATGAGAATGAGGGTTTTAGGGTTATATTTGACTCTTATAGGTGACTTGGCCGTTCACACATGGGCTCCCATACATGGCCGGCCGATCCTAACCCTTATCCTATTGATATTCAAGGTGCGTCTCTCATCGGCGATCACCCACGGCGATCACCCAATCCCTTTATCCTTTGCATATGGTGGCGACAAGCCCAATCTATAACTCAGAATATTTAAATTAATGACGTAAAACATAGTACATCTCAATGTCAGTCATAGGTTAACAGGTTAACTCTAAGAATTCCTTCATCTTGGTTTCCAAAAATCCAGGAGGATAGAATCTCTTCCTTAGGTAAATTTTGAGATCATTCCATGTCTGGGTGTTCCGATCAAGATGGTTTCTCTCGCAGTGGGTTTCTCCATGCCACTCTGGCTGTTTCTACTATCTTCAGCCTTGCAAGAGCCATTTTACTTTTCTCCTTGTACTCGGTGACATCGAAGTATTCTTCCATTGCTTCAATCCACTTCTCCACAGCCTCACCCAAGTTTTCCCCTTCACCCTTGAAAGGTCCACGCTGCGATCTATGAAGAGTTTTATGAACATCCAAGTCGAGCTCTTCCTCATCGAGTTGGGTGTTATCATTCCTACCACGACGACCTCGATCCATGATCCTATCAATATATGAAAATTCTTCTTAAGTCCTTTTATTTATAATTCAAATCCAACTTTCGATCCAACTGATTCTGGGGTTCTTTAGATTGGTCAGCCCCCCACAAAATCATGGGATAAAGACCCCTTCTAATAGAAGAACATACAGAACTCATTATCAGAGAATAATTCATTCATATTCTTTAAGTCCCTTTATTTATAATTCAAATCCAACTTTAGATCCAATTGATTCTGGGGTTCTTTAGATTGGTCAGCCCCCCACAAAATCAGGGGATAAAGACCCCTTCTAACAGAAGAACATATAGAACTCATTATCAGAGAATAAGTCATTCATATTCTCATGCAGGGCAGGGATCCACAATCGAGGCCTCACCCATGGATGTCCAGACAAGAGATTAGCCCATGGATGTCCAGACAAGAGATTAGCCCTATGGTTCCTCTGAATCTGAATCCAAAAAAACTTTCCTCACCTGGAAGGCACGGGTGATTCCACCAAGAAAATCATCTAATGTGAGAATAGATCTAACGAGTCAAAGTCTTAGCTAACCAAATTGATCTGACTGAACCCAAAAGTCAGATGGTCAGATCAAGGAAGAGACTTGAACTTGGTCCATAGAATCACCGCTTTCCCCCCCTTAAGCGAGGCACAGTTCGCTGATTCCCTCCCACAAAACAAGGGTTCTCCTAGGAATTAATCTAACTAACTCAAGTTCTTAATCGTAACTATTTGTATCACAAGAATCCCCCGATCTAGCCTAACGGTCCATGGGTTAGCCAACCAATGTATTGGTGGGACTCCTTTATAAAAATTTGGTTATATTTTGCCCGGGTATGGAGGAAAAGAGTTGCATAGGCCTTATGTATAGTGCTTATGAACTAATGAACTAGTGTTTTGATTTATTAGGATAATTTTTTGTAGGTCTATTCAAGCGAACAATCACCAAGGGTTCTAGCCACGCAGCAGTTCATATATGGATTCAGCTAGTAGAGGTAAGACCTCTTTGTTTATGCTTCTTTTCTTTGTGTTTTTGCACCCTTGGGTTCCGGGGATTAGGTTTAGGACAAGAGCCTATATGAACTAATGTTTTGATTTATTATGATAACTTTTTGTAGGTCTAGTCAAGGCGAACAACCACCAAGGGTTCCGGCCATGCAACAGTTCATACGGATTTGGCTAGTAGAGGTAAGCCCTCTTTGTTTATGCTTCTTCTCTTTGTTTTTTTGCATCGTTGGGTGCCAGGGATTAGGTTTATGTCAGGAGCCTATAGGCCTAGCATAGCGTATGCATCGGCATAGGCTAGGCATAGGCTATGCATGGCATATGTTTTAGACTATGAATATGCTATGGTTTAGGTTAAGAGATATGGGTCATTGTTATATGCCATCTAGAATGTTTCTTATGTCAAGTTAGGAGTGGTTATCCGTGATTAGGTGGTTATAGTGGAAGGGGAGCCAGGGATTAGGTTTACGTCAAGAGCCTATAGGCCTTATGCGTAGCATAGCGTATGCATCGGCATAGGCTATGCATGGCGTATGTTTTAGACTATGCATATGCTATGGTTTAGGTTAAGAGATATGGGGCATTGTTATATGCCATCTAGAATGTTTCTTATGTCAAGTTAGGAGTGGTTATCCATGAGTAGGTGGTTATAGTGGAAGGGGAGCCCTCGATCGTCTCACTATACTTCTCTTGTAATAAAAGAGGAGGTGCCTTTGGCTTTAATAGTGGGGAGCATGTGGAATGTCCTTAGAAGCTATCATCTAAAAGGGGCATTGTCCACCCTGCTTGTATAAGCAGTATTATAGGAGGTCGTAAAAACAATGTCCTAATATCACATGTTGTATTTTTTGTCTAAGCTTGTGTTTTTGTTTTCTCTTGGTTGGCTTAACATTGTCGAGGTAAGTGGACTTATTCATTTAACCTCATGTTTATTGCACCCTTAGGTGCCGACTTTAGGAAATGGACTTATGCATAGAGATATGGGGCATTGTTATATGCCATCTAGAATGCTGCTTATGTCAAGTTAGGAGTGGTTATGCGAGTATAGTGGAGGGGGAGCCCTTGATCTTCTCACTATACTTATCTTGTAAAAGAGGAGGTTCCTTTGTCTTTAATAGTGAGGAGAGTAGTGAGGAGAGTGTGGAAAGTCCTCAGAAGCTCTCAGCCAAAAGGGGCACTTTCCACCCTGCTTGTCTAAGCTTGTCTAAGCAGTATTGTAGGAGGTCGTAAAACAATGTCCTAATATCATATGTTGTATTTTTTATATAAGCTTATGTAATTTTCTCTTAGTTGGCGAGGTAAGTGGCCTTATTCATTCAACCTCATGTTTATTTCACCCTTGGTGCCAGGTTTAGGAAATGGACTTATGCATAGAGATATGGGGCATTGTTATATACCATCTAGAATGTTGCTTATGTCAAGTTAGGAGTGGTTATTCGCCGCGCGAGTAGGTGGATATATTGGAGGGGGAGCCCTTGATCTTCTCACTATCATTCTCTTGTAAAAGAGGAGTTGCCTTTGGCTTTAATAGTGGGAAGCATGTGGAAAGTTCTCAAAAGCTGTCATCTTAAAGGGGCACTGTCCACCCTTCTTATCTAAGTAGTATTGTAGGAGGTCTTAACAATGTTCTAATATCACATGTATTCTTTGTCTAAGCTTTAAGTATGGCTTTGGTTAGAGAAATCATATTTTGTTGCCTCATGCATGTATGTAGCAGTAATGCCGATTTACCCTCACAAGACCCTGATGTGGAAAATCTGCTATCCATTATAAATGAACGATATGGGCCAGCAAGCTTGGTCTCATTTTACAGACATAGGTATGGTTCCATAAAAACCTTTTCACGTACTAAAAGTTAATCTTTTATGCATTCTATAAGTCTTGTATTTTAATCTTATATGCAGGGGGGGCTTACAGTCGTGCCAGTCGATGCCATGGGGCCAAACTGCCCCACTTGGCCAGTCAACTTCATGGAGGCAATCTACCTTACTTGCTCAATTAGTGCAAACCATGCCTTTGATAGGTGCGGGGCCGAGTGGTACAGGGCCAAGTGGTGCAAGCCCATCACGATATGGTTTTGATAAGCCTGCACCACTTTCCTCTAATAGACCCACCCCTACTCCCTCACATCCGTCTTCATCATGACGATGGATGTAGTAGGGAGTCTGGGGGGTAGTAGACATGCTAAAGCTAAGGGGGAGAAGGCTGCTTTTTCTTTGACAAAAGCAACACTAGGTCTCCCGATGTGTCTCCCCCCAACAGGGGGCTCTTCATCTACACATTATGAGCCAGCTTGAGGTGACCCATTCCACCATTTGATCCACACCTCCTACCTTACAACGTGGATGCGGATGGTGCCCTCGTGATGGGTGCACGAGAAAAGCAAGTCATGAACCGTATGCATGTACTTGCAAACCTGGAGTTCGAGAACTCCTTCAAAAAGTGGAAAGCACAAGATGAACTTTCTAAGCAATACATTATCAATGTGCTTAAGTCAGAGTTTCCCATGCCACATGCAGGTCTTTGCTTCTTTGAGGAGTGGATGAATCAAGAGAGCAGCAAAGAACAATTTGGAGAAACCTACTGTGTGTACAACTGAGGAGTGGAGGCACACACGTAGCTTTGTGAAGCACACACGTAGCTTTGTGAAGCACCCTAGTGCTTTTCAACAACAAGCGGTGGTGAGTGCTTCCCGACTATGGAGGTGAGGGGCTTCACACGTCAGCTCCGGTGGGAAATTGCCCTTTCTTGCTTGTTTCGTAAAGTAATCATTTCTTCTCTTCTTTCATTTCATTTTGTACTATATTGTTTTCTTGAAATAATTTTATATTTTCTTTTTTTTTTGTAGAGGGAGGTTGTTGGGCATGACCCAACAAGGAGGAGTATGACTATGGGTATAGAGCCCCCCGTTCGTATTTGTGGGCATGGATGCGTATGCAAGGTGCACACTTGGATGCATCCATTTGAGGGACTCAAGCAGATGAGGTAAGTGAGACTAAACCATTCTCTTTTCTATATCTAATTGTATTTTAATGCTCTTTCTTACCTTGCGCTTGATGGCAGGTATGTAAGATGAAGGGAAAGAAGAAGAGGAGGATCCAGATCATCAGCGTGTGAAGAAAGTGAAGATAATGAGGAACACGATGATGATGATCACTCGGAATCTAATGAGGATTCTAGTTAGATAGCTCTTCATACCTCTTCATTCTAAAAACTTTATGTATATATGGCCAAAAGCCCAACAATTTTAGAAATATAATAACTTTTTGGGCTCAATTGCATTCTCCACAATGTATGTGTTTCTTATATTTGTGTTTGTGTTATAAATCTGAAATTGTGACTCTATTTTAAATTTTTTTTAAAGAGCTGGGGCAGACTAGGGAGTCTTTTGCATACGCCCCAGTCTCCCTCAGCTCTTTTTTTGCTATTTAGAGCTTTCGCTCCTCATCAGCAAAAATAGAAGTCGTTGCTCAGCAGCAAAAATAGTAGCGAAATATTGCTACTCAGCAAACGATATTTCATTGTTTCGCAGAGTGAAATACAATGATATTTCACTGTTATTTTTGCTACTGAGCAGCGAGCCCGTTGTTGCAGCAAAAATAATAGTATTTCTAGCAATGAAAATGGCCCGACACCTACCCTTCTAGTTATAAAAACATTACTATTTTTGCTCTACAAAACCCTCACTTTGTTGTAGTGTTATCCATAAAGCATCTTTTCCATTAATCCTTTATGAATAGAGATTTAAAAAAAATGTTATGCATAAAGCCTCTTTGCATTAGGCCTATGCATAAAGTTTGTGCATAGCCTATCGATGAAGCCTATGCATAAAGGCTCTATGCATAGGCTCTATGCATATAGTCTCTATGCATTAAGCTATGCATAGGCTTTATGCATAAAGCTATGCATAGCTTATGCATAAAGCCTTTATTTCTAAATCTATGCATAGAGCTTGATGAACAAGCTTATGCACAAAGCCTCTCTACATAAAGAGAGCTCTATGCATAAAGTCTCTTTGCATTAAGCCTTTATGCATGCATTGAGATATCTTTTATGCTCTCAATGCATGCATAAAGAGCTCTATGCATGCATTGAGATCTCTTTTATGCTCTCAATGCATTCATAAAGAGCTCTATGTGTGGATTGAGAGCTAGCCCTAAAAGCATAAAACCCAAAAAGAAAAAAATCCTAAAATCATAAAACCCTATAAATCCCATGTATAGGAAAGCACTAAAATCATAAGAGAAAGGAGTGAGCTTTTACCTCAAGAATCTCTTAAGTGTTGACTTGAAACCCTAAAAGACGAGTCTAAATAATATCAACAAAATAAATTAATTAGTACTCTATGCAAAAAGAAAAAAGCATACTACATTTTATCATAAGGGAAAGCTAGAGGAGAAGAGAAGAAGTGACAGAGGAGAATAAACAAGGTGAGTCCCCTCAACCCTAACCCTAATACCTACATGCATAGACCTTGTGGTTTATGAAACCCTAACCATTGCTTTTAGATAGAAAGACTAATAGAGAGCTTTGATGGAGAGCACTCCATCAAAGCTCTATATTAGCACTTCTATGTAAAATCTAGGGTTAGGGTAAGGCAAGGAGAGAGGAGAAAGAGAAAAGAAAGAGAGAGGAAGGAAGAGAAAAGAAAGAGAGAGGAAGGAAGAGAAAAGATCATCTCAAAGCATAGATGGAGCTTTCATGCGAAAGCTTGAGAGTAAAGGAGAAGGAGATGAAGCTTGAGAGCATAGAGAGAAGAGGGAGAAAATTACCACATACTTGGAAGAGGATGAGCTTTGATGGGAGGAAAAGTTGGAAGAGGATGAGCTTTGATGGGAGGAAAAGTTGGAAGGTGTGCATAGAAGAGGGAGAAAATTACCACATACTTGGAAGAGGATGAGATTTGATGGGAGGAAAAGCTGGAAGGTGTGGGGAACAGTTGCAAAATAAATTGATTGTTGTCCAAGCCATGTGTTGGTTTGAGGGGTAGTTAGAAATGCGACAGAAAATATTTAGGTGAAAGTACTTTTTAGTGCTAAGCAAAAATATTGTTCTACTCATTTTGCTACCCAATCCACTTTCCACCTATAGCACTTCTAGACATCATATGTCTTTCTGAAGACCTTTATGTGGGAAGAATTGACAAGCTTTATCGATGGCTTTGATGTTGAGTCACATTCAATGGTCGTTATTCCTCCATAGGGAATCAAAAAGGCTAATTAGTAAATGAAAATGTTAGAAATTAGCGTAATTCCTAATGGGGTGGGGGTGGGGTTTTTTCCTAGTGATTGCATTTTTATATTTTTGTGAGCATGTTTTTTTTTGGCTCACTTTGTTTTTGGAAATCATAAGCAATGTTACATGTGATTTGTGCTAGTGGGAAAACTAAGAGATGTTAATGATGGGGGAAAAAATGGAAAGATCTAGAGGAATGTAGACTTAATCATCTAAACGAGATTGTGTTTCAATTCTTCATCTAATTCATTGAAGCGACATACATCCCTTGAAGAATTTAGTTTTGATGATGTAGTCCCTTTTTGTGGTAGGATTCTTGTCATATCTTGTTGAGTCCTACATGCTTCTTCGAATGTGTTTTTTTTTTATTTTTTATGTATATTTAAGACCTCTTATGAAGCAGATATACATGAAGTACAAGAATTGAGTCACATAGACTCTTATTGTGTTGCAATTGTTATTGAAGTAGCCACACTTGTTGTTGTCGAGGCTTGAAAGAATTACATTGATTTGTGAGGCTAAGATATCTTTATTAAGGATTAGAGATCATTGTTTTGTAAGACTATGGCTTCATTTAGAGAGGTTTGTCATCGGAAGGAAAATTCCAAGCGATGGATTGTACCATTGACCAGGCTTTCACCCACCATTGCCTCCCCATCTAGAGATGTACCTAGAAAGTTGTTGATGGGTGAGGCTTTGGTGCAAATGTCCTCCCATGCATGAGTATGGATATGTACTCTCATGGAGCAGCTGCTACATTAACTTAGCCAAAATAATAATAGGCTATTTTCTTAGTAGAAATGTAATGGCTCTTGAAGATCATTGACCAGGCTTTCACCCACCACCCATGGCCCCCCCATCTAGAGATGTACCTAGAAAGTTGTTGATGGGTGAGGCTTTGGTGCAAATGTCCTCCCATGCATGAGTATGGATATGTACTCTCATGGAGCAGCTGCTACATTAACTTAGCTAAAATAATAATAGGCTATTTTCTTAGTAGAAATGTAATGGCTCTTGAAGATCATGGGGAGTTTCTTATGATATTGAAGGCCATATGTGTGACTCCCTTGTGTGTGTGTGTTTTTTTTGTTACCATGTTGCGAATAGCAAGTTCTTGTGTCCATTCTTCATTTGAGAGTAGAGGTTCTTATGTCTTTTGCCTGGAGCGTCTACTTTATGCTTCACATCCACCAGAGGAGTGAAAAGAGCATTGTGAGTTTGTCTTTGATACGCTCATAAGTCTCTGTTGTGCAGAAACAGGTATTGATTCTTGAATTTGTGGCTCAATTGTTGTTGAGGCAGTAGAGGTAAGGCTTGTAGTTGGCTACCATTAGGTTTATTGAACACACAAGCTCTTGTGTAGGTGCTAAATGCATGAGACTGGTTGAGAGACTTGGCGTCGCATGGGTCTCCATTTTTGTCGCATTTAGGTAAAGCTATTGGGATTAAAGTTGGTGGTGAGGTTGTCTTCATTTTGTTTAATTTTGTCAACCATATGATGCGATTACCATCATAATATCCTTGTTGTTAAAGCACATGCACAGGCAACCATCTTTCCTGAACATTATAAATTGGTGGTTGATGCTTTTGGTGTTGAGGCTTCCCTCTTTGTGCAAGCTTAGGGGACCTTGTGATGCACTTGGGAATCCAATCATTGGTATTTCTTTGGTAGTACCCTTGTAATGGCAGTAATCTTTTGGGTACCCACACTTGCTAAGATGTTGGAGTTTACTGAGGAACTCACATAAGCTTTTGTGGGACGGTGTTGTGGAGTACTTTTCTTTTTCCTTGTCCTCTGAGTGCTGCATTTAGGAAGAGAATTTAACTACTATCAAGGAACCTAAATTTGAGAGGAACCTTCGTAGTAGCCTTGAGCAACAAGTGGTTACTTCTCCACTCACATTTTTCAATACCATTAGATATATTGATCTTTGTTGTCTTGGTGGATTTTTCTTTTTGGTGGGAATGGAAGGTTGCAGGTTTGGGATTCATGTGCATTGTTGAAGATAAAGAGGCTAGAGTCTCTTGTGGAGTGGTTGTTGATGATGACTCATGAGGCTTTCGAGGCATGCGGCCGTCTCCTATGGTGAGGTTTGTCGATGAAGAGGGGTTGGCTCCAGGGCTTTTCCTTTAAGTTCCTTTTTAGAGATAGAAGTTTACGCTTGGGGAATTTTTTCAAGAATAGCTATTGATTGCGAGGTTTTGGCATTGAACTTCATTGGGTGAGGATGGAGTTGAAGGAGTAGGTGCTTTATCGGAGTCGATCATTGATGCAGATGGTAGGTCATTGTGTAGAGGGGCTTTTGTGGAAGAGTCTTGTAACTTTTTGCGTTCAACATCATAGAAATCCATTAGGGTTGGATCCTCTTCCTTGCAATATGGCATTGTCAACTTTGTGTCCTTGACCATCATGATGACCCTATTATCACTGGCAAAGCACAGTGATGCTTGGGTAGTAATAGTCCATTTATGCCTCAAGTCAATCTGCTTCTAACACATACTCAAGCACAAAAAACTTACAAGCAAAGGGGTTAGTTTCAATATACATCATATGTTCAAAGTATCCCAAACATGGTATGTTCAAGTCTTGTGTCAATGGAATTATTTCAGGAGATGAGTCGTGAGCTAAAAAATCCCATAACTCAAGGGTCATGAGATTGTGTTCTCGTGTGCTGGTGGATAAAGTTGTGCTTGGGCTATGGTGATTTTATTGAGAATATCTAATCCAACCATAATTCTTGGGATATTCTCAGTAAGATATGTTGGAACTTCCAGCTCCTCCAAGGGTTCTTCCCCCTGTAATAGCAATTGTACAATGCTTGCAAGAGTGTTCAAGGTGACTGTTTTCATGGACTCATCAATAAGGATGACATCATACTCAAGGGGATCTTTGTAACATGGAATCTAAATTCCTCATCTCCACCGATTAGCATAGTTAAAGTAACTTGGAACTTCAATGTTTTGACCATTGTCTTTAGGGATGATTTTAGGTTGTCCCAACGACACCCAAGTGTCTACTGTCATGATGTTATGACTAGCTTGAGGGCTAATCAACGTGTATTTGTGCTTAACATCGTTGCCCGTAGGGAAATTGTTAACCTATGACGGACATTGGGACGTACTATGTTTTACGTCATTGATTTAAATATTCTGAGTCATGGGCCGGGCTTGTCGGCACCATGTGTTAAGGATGAAGGGATTGGGTGATCGCCGATGAGAGGCGCACCTTGAATATCAGTAGGATAAGGGTTAGGGTCGGCCGGCCATGTATGGGCACCCAAGTGTGAACGGGCCATGTATGGGCGCCCAAGTGTGAATGGCCAAGTAACCTATAAGAGTCAAATGTAACCCTAAAATCCTCATTCTCATGTGTTGTGAATACAAGAGTGCTCTTGCCTTATCTCCTTGGTTTCCTTCTCTTGCGTGTGTGTGAGAGAGAGAGAGAGAGAGAGAGAGAGAGTGAGAGAGCGATCGAGCACTGTGTAGCGGCACGGCGTCGGAGAGGCGGTAGAGCGGCGACGGCGGCTCCTTCTCTTCACTGCGATGCGGGAATCCTTCAAGGCGGCGGTGGTTGAGCGGTGAGTGACACACCCTTTGCATTCTGTTTGAGCTTCCTTCCTTGGTTGTATGCTTGCAGCCATTCGTGGCTCGCATACGGTGTCCGGCAAGTCCCCAGCTACGACCTGTGCGACAAAAGTGCACATTTTTGGCGCCGCTGCCGGGGAGTTGCCCTGCACTAAGCTCCAGTTTGCAGCTCGAGCTGCTGCGTGAAGCTTAATTTACATTTTAGGAAAGGCGTCTGTGTGTTTGCTGTTGAGGTGTTCTGTGTTTTGAAATCTGTTCTTGCAGTTTGGCTTATGCATTTCTGTTTCTTTTGTTGTTTTTCCGCTCCGTGTGCGGGCGTGCGTTCTGCTATCTGGTTTTCTGTGTGTGAGGAGGGATTTCTGAATCCCCAGACCTGTGCTGTGTGCAAACCGCCAAGGCTGAAACCCAGAAAGAAACCCTAGAAAACTTTTCTAAAAAAATAAAAAAAAAATCTAAAAAATTAAAAATTAAAAATTATTTTTAAAGAAAAAACCAAACGTGTGGAGAGAAAAGATTTTTTAATTGGAGAAAAAAATTTTGAAAAGAAAAAACCCCAATTGACCACGACCCCGGCCCCGGCCCCGGTCACGGTCTCGATCTTTTGATATATATAGGAGAGTGAGCCTCCATAGCTTTCTCTCAAGTGAGAGTTTATGGGGAGTTGTTCCCTATATGTAGCCCACTCCCCAAGGAGTAAAGTGAGCATGTGGGATAAAGCCCTCACCCTTTCCTCCACAAGCAAATAGGCTTTCGCCCCTTCTCCCCTAGGGAAACGGACTGTTTTGAGGACCACAGGAGCTCTGGGTAGGCGAACACGGTGCTGTAAAGCACGCTAGGACCCTTTGAACGATACGCTCGTTTCAAGCTATCACACGCCCTAGTCCAAGTTCGACTGTAAGTAAGGGGGTCAAAAACGAGTTAAAAACAATCTAAAAATGAGTTAAAAACAATCGAAAAACAATCTAAAAACAAGTAAAAACGGGGTGTGAAACACCTAAGAAACCAGTTGTGTGGACTTCAAGGGTAGTTACCAACGCCCGTAGGGTAGTTACCAACGCCCGTAGGGTACCCACGTCACATGCATCTACGCTCTGGTCGGGTACTAGAGCCTAAGCCACTAGAAAGTGTTTCAGTTTATGCAGGCTCACACCATCCCTCCACGTTGGCATCTTGGCCTTAGGCTGGAACCCAAGGGAGTGCAACCCAAGATCCATGAATAGTGGATATTGACTCGTCCTCTGACTCAGAAGCCATGGAAGGGCATCCTACCAAGAACCCTGAGGAGATAAGCCAAAACATGCCAGTGTGGGCCCCACAACCCGGATCTAGCATGTTTAGTCGTCTAATAGAGACCTTTAGTAGAGCTACATGCTCTGAACATGCGACAAGCGAAGTAAATGAGGAAGGAGGGGTAGTAGATTTGCCATTCACATCTCATGTGGACCCTACCCTCCCAAGGAGTGTCCATGTGGATATTCTGCCCACTTCGTTTAATGAGGGCCCTACTGAGCTACCACATTCCGATGCTCTTCCTAAAGTAGAAGTCCCTAGAAGCCAATCCATAAGAAGTGACATTGCGTCCACTTCAAGAGAACCGTTTGGCACACCAAGTCTAGATGGGATATTTCTCAATGAAAATTGGGAATATGATCTACACACAGAGACTCTAACAGACCTATACACAGGTTACACATACCATGTAGGTTGGTTAGAAGTCCTACGATCTACATCTAGCGCCACTAATCTAGAGGAGCAACAACACATGATATGTGAGGTTATTCATAGAATTATCCAATTTGAGAGGCAAAATAGGGGAGTGAACCTAGTTTCCACTGGCCCTATGAGATTTTTGGATACGGGCAAGGCCAAACAACCAACCCTATCACAATTGGAGACTCTCGGTGAGTCCCATAGACCCTTCATATGTTTTTTTGCCTGGAGTCTCAATGCAGGTTGAGCCCACGAGCAGTAACTTTAGCTTCCCAACCTTGGCTCAACTTTCCATTAAGGAATCCACAATGCCTACCCCAACGATGAGCATGACAGAAAGCGCACCTGTTACCACTGTAGTTAGTACGACGCCGCTACCTAGTGGAACAGTACCTACAACAGTGCGTGGAAGTGCCTATCGGCCTTATGTACCTATTGCTACTCATGCTCAAGTAGCTCCTACGCCTATTGGTATGCCAATGGCGTATGCTCCACGACCACCTTATCATAACCATTATCCAAGAGGAGCTAGACCTAGCCACATATCATATCCTACGTCATTTGCCAACATACTCAGACCAACGCCAACTCCTATCAGCCAGGCTATCCCAGAAGTGCCTCCACCAGCTATACCTGCTCACCTAGGTGATCTCGCAGCATTTGCTCAGACGATCGGACGATCTATTACGGAAAACATGCGGGAGAACCTAGAAGCAAGGCAGTACAAGTGGCTAAGCTCACTCAAAACTTCAGTGGTAACGAGGATGTTAGGAAGCACATTGAAGTCTTTGAACACGTGTGTGATTCCCTGGAAGAGCACAATGAGCTGCATAAGTGTAAAGCCTTAGGTTTAACCTTGAGTGGGAAGGCCGGAGATTGGTATCGAACCTTGAGGGTTGAAGAGCGCACTCACTACCCCACTCTCAAGAGATTGTTCTTGAAAGAATACATACGTGAGGGTGTGCTTTGGGGAGTAGCATCTCAACTCCAAAAAGCTGAACGTGAGGAAGGGGAGTCAGTGAGAGACTTTATAAGTCGATTGAAGCATCTAAATTCTCGCTGCACTCCCGATGAACGCTTCAACAATAACCAATTGCTCGATAGATTCGTCCGAGGATTGCGCCACGAGGACATTTACAATGGCCTAGTCATTAGAGGTCTTACAACGTGGGAAGCAGTCACACTGCCAATGCAATCCAGTTAGAAGACAACTTGATGATTGCAGGTAAAAAGGTGTCTTCGGAGACAAAATCCATTAGTTCGTCTGGGCACGAGCCAATGACGGTAAAGCCTATTGCCAAGGAGCCCAAGATATCTGAAATGTCTGTGACCGACCTTACTAAGGATCTCCAAGAATACTTTAGGGGTAATCGAGCTCCTCAAAATAGCCATATGTACCTAAGAAGAGAGCAACAATGGTGTTCGGTGTGCTTAGGACCACATAGCACAAGTGAATGTCCCACATTCAGAGTCAAATTCAATGGGAATTGCAATGCATGTGGTAAGTATGGCCATCAATCTAAAGATTGCTTAGTACTTAAGCAATCTTTAAGCAAATGTTGGAAAATCAGGCACCACTAGCCTGGTCAAACACACCTCAAGTACCCGCACTAATGCCTGCACAACCTGTCGAGCAACCGTCACAGCACATAGTTCCAAGGAATCCGAATGTAGGCCAGTCTATGCCGTTACCACCGCCAGTGCTAGGACCACAACCTCCACATCCAAGGATTACCCCAATAAACCAGATGGGTTGTGAGTCACATAGTGCGTGTGGGGATTATGAAGAGGAGATAGACCCCACTGCTCCATACGGGATTGATACATTTGAAATGATTCCCCAGTACTACATGGAGGATCATCTCGGGCAAGTCAAGCCTGTATATCAAGCGGCTGCTCTCGCCACAAGAGGGCAAAACCTTAATACCATGGCAAGGAGACCACCTCTTCAATGCTACGAGTGTGGTGGACCGCATCGTGTAGCGGAGTGCCGTAATTAATAGGCTACAGAAGATCGCTACTCAGATGCAACCAAATCAAGGGAGCACATTGGGAATGCCGGTACTTACATTTGATTGCTCAATATCCACATAATCCTAATGCACCCAAGATTACGCCATTGAATTTGGTTGAGGTCACCAACTAAGCACGAGGAACCACACTCGTTGTACCTGCAAATGTAGTTACACGGTCAATGCTTCAAAATCAAAACTACATTCTTGAAGAGAGGGATACCGCATCAATTGCTCAGGGCAAAGAAAAAGAAAACGCGACGGAAGAGATTGCTTAATGCCACGAGCTCCAAGCCCAGTTCAAAGACTAACATAGGGACAGGAGACGACCCCGTGTATATGAATGATCCTGAAGATGATTCCGATTCAATAGAAACCATGGGGACCAAAGCCACTACCTTAAGGGAGGAACCCACTCGAGAGCTCAACGAAGGAGAATCAAGCGAGTACATAAATAAGGAGAAACAGAAGGAAACTTCCTCGGCCCCACAACCAAGTCCGTTAATGTCCTCTCGACCACCCAAACTGACTGAGACTCCCCAAGACAAGCCACGTGGGCCAAAAACCCTCAAGAAAAAGATTGGAACTTACCCAAACCCAGTAGAGGAGATTGAACAAGTGCAATACTTAAGGGGTTTGGTGGAAGAAACACAAAGAGAACTGGAGCCAGCAGACCCTAGAAGAATCAAAATTCCAGACACAGTGTTTCCTACGCAAGTTCATCAGCCTCACAGGAACCATAAACCGAGGAAAGTGAGGATAGGACATCCGGAAGTGGGCAAACACCCTTCTTGCTGGAAAGAATGTTTAGTGAGGGAATGCCTGACCCCATCGAAGAGGAAGTGATTCCATCTTCACCAGTCCCTAGTCAAGGGGCGATGTCTCGAAAGGTACCATTGAATGTGTCCAAGCTAATGGATTTCATGTCCTCTGAGATCAGAACCACGATCATATCCAAATTATACGGAGATCCTGAGCTATTCTTAGCTCTTCGGGCATTTCTCAATGGAGAACTAAAGGCGGGGCTACCACAATTTGCAAATATGGATAGACCCGACACACTTCAAGATGAAGGGGAACATTGGGATCTACAACCCAACCTAGATGAAGATTCGGTCGTGGAAATACCTATTAACAAGTTGGGACATTACTTTGAAGGGGACGAATCTAATGCCACCCTCCCCATTACTACCAAGGGATTAACTCTAAAGGGAATCCTTGATGGTGGTGCTGGAGTGAGCATTGTGACTAAAAACTGTTGGGAATCTATGGGAAGACCTCACCTCGAAGTCACAAACATAGTGGTTAAAATGGCAAATGGAACTATTGCTAAACCTATTGGAATGTTAAGGGACCTTAAGATCAAGGTTCTGGGATACAAGGTAAAACATACCTTCATTGTAATGGATTTCTCCAAGCATCCTATGTCATATCAAATGATCTTAAGACGCCCTTTCACGAGGGAAGCACAAATGGTACATGATTGGTCGAAAAACCATGTCTACCTACAATTCCAGGACTCTGTCATTCGAGTTGATCTTGAGAATGGTCGTGCGCATCCCTTAGGAAGCAAGGTTATCATCAATAATCGATCGGATACCACTGTTCACTCCGCCCCATTAAGGTATTGCTATATATGCAAAAAAGAGACTGATGATGGGAAAGATTCTCCTTATATGGATGTCCTACTGGGTATGACTGAGTTGGATAATGTGGATTGGGTACACCTAGCGGCAACCATAGACACATGGGAAAATAGAGGCACACGCTGAGGGGCAAGATATGCCACCATTAGTGCCAATAAACATGATAGGTGTTATGCACTTGACTCCTGATGGCGAGAAAGTGGCAAACTCAACTGACAGTAGCGAAGACTCTGACCAATGTAACTCCGAGTATGAATCTCAAGAACAAACTGACTCAAGTATTCACCCAAATGTGGAAGCAAGGTGCTCAAGGCCTAGGACAGTGACCTCCTGCAGCTCATCCGAAAGTGAAGATCGACCAAGTGAGTTCGAATCTGATAGAAACAAAAATCAAAAACTTGGTAAGAAGAAAACAAGACATAAGCGCCAACGCTATCGAGCTAATGTACGCACTGCAATAAACAAGGAAAGATCCACTGCAGAATGGCTTAGTTATGTAGGGGCCATTGATGCTCATCGGAAGTTAGCGGGGATAATTGGGGACAATACCTCCAAAGTGTCATGTGGTGTATTCCGCAACCTCATGACGTCGCCCAATTAGAAATCGAAGAGAAGCCGAAACTAAGTCGTACTGCAAGAAGGCGGCAAAACCAAGAGTTGGCTCAGCAACAAAAGGAAGCGGAATTGAAAGAAAAAAGCCTGGCACAACAAGAACCAGTAGACTTACACCCCGCACCCGAGCATTTCAAATCATTCACCACACAGGGGAACGTAAAGTGGTCTACACAAAAGCCCAAAGAACGCCTACCAATGGGAGTAGTGGTGTCTACGATGGCCCTGCGGTAGTTAAGGAGATAGACTTAGCAGATCCGGGTGAGGAGTCTAAACCAGTTTTATTGCTCAAGACCTCACCAAGGCGGAAGAAGCTGCACTTACGAAGCTTCTTAAAGAATTCAAGGACATATTTGCTTGGACATATCATGATATGAAGGGTGTTCCACCCTCGGTGGTGCAACACACGATTCCAATAATTAGCACTGCTAAACCAGTCCAGCAATGTCCCTACCCAATGAATCCTAAGTACGCAAAGATTGTACAAGAGGAAATTGAAAAGCTTGTAAAATGTGGATTCATATATCCTATTGAGCACTCAGAATGGGTTTCTCCGATAGTCATCGTACCAAAGAAGAATGGGAAACTCAGAGTGTGCGTTGATCTCAAAAAGGTTAATGCAGCCACCAGAAGGGATCATTACCCCTTGCCATATTTTGAACATGTTCTTGAAAGAGTGGCAGGCAAGGAGGCATATAGCTTTTTAGATGGGTACTCGGGTTACAATCAGATCACAATTGCAGTCGAGGACCAAGCTAAAACAGCATTTATCACGGAGTTTGGAGTGTTTGCCTTTCGCGTCATGGCTTTTGGCTTGACCAATGCACCTGCAACATTCCAACGATTGATAAACACGGCCTTTAAGGAATATCTAAGGGACTTCTGTGAAGCTTTCTTAGATGATCTTTGTGTTCATTCCTCTTGGGACGAGCACTTGATGTGTTTATGAAAAATATTTGAAAGGTGTAGATTATATCGCATCTCATTGAATCCTTTCAAATGCCAATTCTGGGTTAAACACGGAGTTATCTTAGGGCATATAGTGTCCAAAAATGGGATTTCCAGTGACGAGAGTAAAATCAAGGTTATTCTGGAATTGCCCCCACCCCACCAACTATAAGGGGTCCAACGCTTCATGGGCCACGTTGGTTATTATCGAAGGTTTATTCTATTCTTCGCCGAGATAGCTCGACCATTGTATAAGCTTCTCATCGAGTTTATTTGGACCGAAGAATGTGACCGTGCCTATAAGCTATTAAAGAAGGCCTTAGCGAGTGCTCCAATCTTGAGAATGCCTAACTGGGATTTACTCTTCCATGTGCATATTGATGCATCAAACTTTGCTATTGGTGGGTGTGTGTTAACTCAACCCGGAGAACACAAGCTAGACTACCCCATTAGCTTTGCCAGTCTCCAGTTGAACGATGCTGAGATGAACTACACCACTACGGAGCGAGAAGGGTTGGCAATGATATATGCAGTAAGGAAATTTTGTTATTACCTCCTTGCCACCAAGTTTGTTTTCTATGTGGATCATCAAGCATTGTTGTATCTGGTAAACAAACCATGCTCCACAGGAAGAATCACACGATGGCTATTGATTCTTCTTGAGTTTGATTTCATTGTTGTTGTGAGACCTGGCAAAAAACATATTATGGCTGATCATTTGTCTCGTATACCTAATGGTGAAGCTCCTATGGGAGTTGATGATGACTTACCTGACACTTCCCTGTTCATGGTGGAGACAATGCCTGAATGGAGTGAGAAGATTGTTAACTTTTTGGTTAATGGCTTTCCACCCAAGGAGCTTCGTAAAGATCTAGCTCGAAAGCTGATCAAAGAATGCGAACCCTATTGCCTGATAGCCGGGACTCTTTATAAAAGAGGAAAGGATGATGTTCTTAGGCGTTGTGCCCGAGAGGATGAGTATCTATACATTTTACAAGAGGCACATATGGGTGTAGCCGGTGGTCACTTCTCAAGAGACTTAACTGCGCGAAAGATCTTACAATCAGGGTATTGGTGGTGGCCCACTATGTTCCAAGATGCATCACTCTTTGTCAAGGGTTGCGATGAATGCCAACGATACAAGAAACCCCAGCGGAAAGATCAGATGCCCCTACATCCGATCAAAGTAAACCAACCATTTGAAAAGTGGGGTTTAGACTTTGTAGGTCCAATTAGCCCAGTGGCCCGAAACACACAATCTCGCTATATTATTGTGGCCACTGACTATATGACCAAATGGGCTGAAGCAAAAGCGACACGTAAAGTAGATGCGAGGACAACAGCCAAGTTCCTCTTTGAAAATATAATCACACGCTTCGGTTGTCCTTTTGAACTTGTGAGCAACAATGGGACGCATTTTATAAATGACGTGATTAAGGAGCTCACAACAAATTTCATGATATCCCATCATAAATCTACTCCTTATTATCCGCCAGCGAATGGCCAAGCTGAGAGCACCAACAAGACATTAATCTCTGTTTTGACAAAGACAGTTGAAGCTCATCGCACGGATTGGGATCTAAAGCTTACGACAGGGCCTATCGTACTGCGTACAAAGTGGCTATTAATTGCACACCATTCAAAATGGTATATGGCCAAGAAGCAGTCATGCCGTGGGAATTTGTCATTCCTAGTCTTCGTGTTGCTACTCAAGAGGGTTGGGATGGTAATCCCTTAGTAGAGCGTCTATATATCCTTGAGCGGCTAAACGAAGAAAGACAATTGGCTGTATACAATGCCCTTGTGGAGAAGGATAGAAGAAAAAAATGGTTTGATCGCCGCCTCAAGGACAAGGACATCAAGGTTGGGGATAAAGTCCTGATGTATGGAGTGCGAAATGAAAAGAAGAAGCTCAAATATGCTGGTAAGGGACCGTATAGAGTATGTGAAATTACCCCGCAAGGTACCATCAGAGTGGAGACTCTCGACGGAGTTGAAACCATTGGATTCCTTAATGGGAGTAAATTCAAAAGATACTATGACCCCCTGAGCCAAGAGGAGTTACATGCAATCCATCAAAAGAAGGCAGCTAAAGAACAAGGTGAGCTTAAAAAGATACAAGCGAGAGTCGAAGCCAAAGAACGTCAACAGCGTGCTAGGCGCCAACGAGAAGACAACTTGGGAATTACGCAAGTATTTTTCGAGGAGGCAGAGGAGGATTCACTGGAATCTGACCCACCTCTAAGATACCCAATTGAGTTACAGAGTCCTTACGGGGAGGTGCTGTATAATGCATTATTGGATACAGGAGCTCAACACAATTTGCTATCATATGGTGTGTGGTGTCAACTTGGAAAACCACCCTTATCCAAGAGTGCTATCCAAATTAAAGGTATCAACAAGAAGAAAACCCCTGTCTCAGGAATTCTGCACACTCCGGTTGCCTATGACAAGGGGACTGTAATTCAAAGCTTTTTGGTTATGCCTGCTGGTACCATGGAAGGGACTGTAAACTTAGGGCGCAAATGGATGATGGCTACTAAGTGCAATATCAATTGGGCAACCAGACGAGTCACAACGCAAGAACCAACACTGACCGCTCATAATTCCGCACCTAAGTCATCCACTCAAATGTTAGATAATGAAAAATCACAAAGTCCAATGGCAAAACCATCTTTGATTGTTTGCCACCCCTCTAACGCTTCAACGCCAAGAGTGGAAACAGGCAAGGTGGGAGTATATACAAATGGGTCCCAAAAGCTTCGTTAACAGCTACTTCCCCTGCTCAATCTCGTTCAGCCACCAAAAAGCCTCGTAAAAGGAAAGCAGCTACCCACCCAAGAAAGGGCAATGTAACATCGCGATGGATCCCTAAAAAATTATTAGTAGCCCAAGGGTACTACGAGGGGAATGACCAGATTTGGGTCCCTAAACATAAAGTGAATCCCTCTACATCACCTGTAAAACCTTGCAAACCAATTGTTGCCACCCCAATGACAATTCAAGACCGTGGTAAGGGAAAGGTAACAGAGTGCTCCGCACCACTTCTTCCAGAGTTAGTTTGGATTCCCAAACGATATCGATCATTACCACCTAGCTCAGGAAGGGGGGAGCCACATGAACCTTCTAGCTCCTCATGTCAGGCACACACTCATATAGAAGTTTCTACATGCTCTACACCTACTCTTGTCAACACCCAACAAAAAACCGATGAGTCTACGTCTCCCTTTGTAATAGTATCGTCGGAAACCATTTCCTCCATTCGTCAATGGGAGCGTACACTACCATCTCTGCAATTGGATGTAGCCACAAGGGCCATAAAAAGCTATCTGCCCACATCACAACCTATGACCCGTTGGACAAATTGGTTCCAAGAGGCTGCAACATCATTGCAAATAAAATGATCTACCCAAGGAAAGGGGGAGCATGTACTCACGCTCAACATTCTAATGCTTCCTCCTTAACCTTCTCCCCTGACCATGTAATTGCTAAATTCAAGGGGATGTATATATATAGCTTCATACATTTAAAAAAAAACAAAAAAACAAAAAACAAAGAAAAGAAAAATAAAAAATAGTAAAAAGAGCAAGAGCACAAAAACAAGAGAAATATCCGTATACAATCAAGAACTAGATTGACCTATCATAAACCTACTGATGCTATATCTGTGTTTGCAGATATGGCAGATGCACAATCATCATACACTTCATCTACTCCCACCTTTGGTGAGAGGTATCATCTATACCTTTCTCAGATATTTCACATGTGCTATCCTGTTATTGAAACTGAATGGGATCATATAGATGTACTAGCCAGAGAGGAAAATGTTGAGGAATTAGAATGGCTAATTTGCCTATTGACCATGACTGACCCCTACTCCGTAGAGGACATATCCCCGATAGCCCAATGCTTTCCTTTTCCACAAGATGACTATCCTTGCATGGTTACATTCTTGATGAGTTTATGTGGATGGGAAAATGAAAAGGAAATATCTGACAATGATGAATGGACGGATGAAACTCATGACACTACTGAGGTTGACTTTATTTGTTTGATGATGCGGATAGAGGCTTAGCCTTAGGGCTAGAACCAGGACTCTACAACATCCTCTTACCGTATCCTCAGTAGTAGTGTGGTGACTGGTAGGTAGGTTAGTGTTTTCAAGTTTTTTCTAGTTTGGATTCCTTAAACGAGTCTTTAATTTTTCAAGTTTTCAAGTTTTTTCTAGTTAGTGTGGTGACTGGTAGGTAGGTTAGTGTTTTCAAGTTTTTTCTAGTTTGGATTCCTTAAACGAGTCTTTAATTTTTCACACTGATGTGCCTCTCGAGGTATAGTGCTTGTTAGTTGATTGTACAGGTTAAAAAGTTTGAGGTGGGTTCGCTTTCAAGTCCTGAGACTGCCGCAACGTTCATCAAAATATATCTACATCAAATTTCAAGCTGTCTCGTCAAATCAAGGAGATCTCCAATTTACAGGTGTAATTCTTCCATACCCACTCTCTTTCGTTTTTACTGTTCAATTAATTTCATAAACTATAAGGCATGACCACATGGAAATTGTCAATGTACTACTTAGTTTTTGAAGTTGCTTGCATGCTAGTGTAAATCATTAATGAGTTTAACCTTATTGAATATATTCCTGAGAATGCATGAAGTCGTTAGTTAGCCTGGAATGTGGTTGTCTTAAGACTAGGGTTATAACCATCTTAATGTTTGAACACCTGGCTGTGTGTGTGTTGACCTCTAGGACATAGCTTTTACCCCTTGTCGAAAGGATGTAAGAACACATTTTAGTTCAGGAGCGAAGATCAAAAGAAACTTTATAAAAAAAAAAGCCTACAATAAATGGCAATGCAAGTCTATGATGTGCTTTAATGTTGGCCTATCGCCTTATTGATACTTGAGTATTCTACTCCAGACCGATGCCTTGGTTGGTAGGGGGTAGCCTTGCCTAAGGTGAACTAATAGATTCCTAGATAATGCCTTGTGTTAAACATGGTACCAGGATCGATGTTAGTTTTGCCTTAGGAAAGTCGCCTTTGTGTTTAAAAATTGTCACGTGCATAAAGAAATAAAGGCAAAAGGCTCCTGTAACTCTGATGTTTCTTGTGTCCCTAGGCTAGTGGTATTAACTTGTTCTTAGAGTACACAGTGTGGTCATCTGTTTATTTATTAAGTTTGGTTATTTTCCTTGACTTAGGCCAGTTATAAACCTTGATTAATCTTTGACACCTTGCTAACTCTTGATTTACTTTCAATAATTTTAAACTCCTCTTAATTTTCTCCACTAGTTCATTCATGTGACCCTTTAACTAAGTTCTCATAGAAACATCCATTGTGGTCTAACATGCTTGAATTCATACACTTTATATCTTTTGAATTCTAGCATACTTTCACTCTACTTCCCTGTTTTGCAGACGGTCTACCACAACAACCCTATCGCGCTTACCATACCATAGCTTCCGAGGACGGAATCTACATCAGGAAGGGGGGCATGTTAACCTATGACGGACATTGGGACGTATTATGTTTTATATCATTGATTTAAATATTCTGAGTCATGGGCCGGGCTTGTCGGCACCATATGTTAAGGATGAAGGGATTGGGTGATCGCCGATGAGAGGCGCACCTTGAATATCAGTAGGATAAGGGTTAGGGTCGACCGGCCATGTATGGGCGCCCAAGTGTGAACGGCCAAGTAACCTATAAGAGTCAAATGTAACCCTAAAATCCTCATTCTCATGTGTTGTGAATACAAGAGTGCTCTTGCCTTATCTCCTTGGTTTCCTTCTCCTGCGTGTGAGAGAGAGAGAGAGAGAGTGAGAGAGCGATCGAGCACTATGTAGCGGCACGATGGTAGAGCGGCGACGGCGGCTCCTTCTTCACTGCGACGCGGGAATCCTTCAAGGCGGCGGTGGTTGAGCGGTGAGTGACACACCCTTTGCATTCTGTTTGAGCTTCCTTCCCTGGTTGTATGCTTGCAACCATTCGTGGCTCGCATACGGTGTCCGGCAAGTCCCCAGCTACGACCTGTGCGGCAAAAGCGCACAGAAATCGAACCATATCATGATAGAGCATTCAAGAGGAACCATGGATTTTTTAGTTTTTTATTTTGCTTCAGATCCCATTTCTATTTCATATTCCTATTCTCTTTCATTCTCAGCTTGGTCTCAGCTTTTTCAAGAGTACCCAATGTCTACAATTGCACACTTGGTCCTCTAACAATCTCCACTGAGGTCTGTTTGGAAACTTGTGAATCCATATAGTCCTTTTCTATGGAGCTCTTTATGTCTCAGTATAACTCATGTTGAGCCTTTAAAGGTGCAAGTTTTGATGCTATGTTGGCTTCACCATGAGAGAAGAGTACTCCTCCAAATGAGGATTTAAGAAATTACTTTAATTTCATAAGGGATTCATTGAATTGCTCACAAGATTTTTCAATCACATAATTCGTGTAATCTGCCTCTAGTGACTCTTCTGTAGAGAGTAAGACTTCCTCTTGAAAGGGAAAGCAATACTTCAGGTTCTTGTATTTTGGTTTCTTTTTTAGGAATGGCATTATTAGGTTCAATCACAACCGGTGATCTTGTATGACACTCAACAATGCTAAGCATGCTGTCTTGAGCTTGCTTTTTGCATTCTGCATATGTCATGTGATCATGATTTTCAGTTTGGGATGGTTGGGCGAGTTCTAGTTTCTAGATTGGTCTGGTTATTACACTGAGTAAAGAGTTAGAACTTATTTCATCCTCACTAAGTGACATACTAAGCGACAAGAACGAACTTTCTTTCAGACTTTTGTATTATGTGTTGCACATGTGGGTTTTGTGGTTTGTGTGGTAGCCTTGGAGGTGGATACCTCTGCATCATGTATAACTTTCTTTCAGACTTTTGTATTCTGTGTTGCACATGTGGGTTTTGTGGTTTGTGTGGTAGCCTTGGAGGTGGATACCTCTACATCATGTATAACTTTTAGCTCTTTTGGGGTCCAGTCCTCCACAGGCTCCTTTTCCCTGTTCTTTATTTCAGATTTGGTTTCTATAGTTTGTTGCCCCTTATTTTCTTGGGTTTAGAAGGTTTTGCTTTTTCTTTTGGTTCCTATTTTAAAGCATGTTCTTCTACCCATTTTGAAGTTTTTTCTTTTGTATTCTGTTTTACTGTTTCTCGTGCCTTTATTTGTAAGCGTGTAAGCACATTCAAGGGTACCGTGGACAACTACCTATTTTGCACACTTAGGATGTTAAGAGTTGTATTTTATGAGATAGGTTGCATTGAAGTAACTCACCTTAGGCAATCTTGGAACATGTGGTCAATGCCATAGGCCCACACACAGAGGTTGCAAGGTGTCAGTGACTATGGGCATGAAAGGATTCCAAATTATGCAATCTGCCACTTTGTGTGGTCCACGATAATAGAAACATTGAAGTGTTTGCTTAACTGCTCTTCTTGAGCATTTTCTACCCTTTGGATTATTTCTATTTGGTGCACAGGATATGGAGGCTTTGAGTTTATTGTTGATGAATTGGGACATTGTGTAGTGTCATGACCAAAGATTTTTCAATATATGTAGTACATAAAAATAGGTGCCTTGTACGCACAATGGGGATAGGGATGGTCATAGTGATTGCACTGAACACAAGGCATTTTGCTCATCACTTGGAGAGGCATTAAGGATGTTTGGTTTTGAAGGATTTCATCCTCTCTTAGAGATGTTGGTTGTAAGCTTTTAAGCAGGGCTTTGTAGAATTCTCAGAATGACAATTCCAAGATCAATTTTTTGTTAGCCATCGCTTCACTTGTTTAGATGAGGAACATTTCGTAGCATGGTCAACTTCCATCATGATGTCATCCAACCATATTGCATTGATAAAATGTTTTCGGATAAGATACAATGATCAAGTTGTGTAAGCTATTATTTTTTAAGTCCATCATGAAACATCTCTTCAATTGAGCATCATTTAGTTTTTCCCATGACTCACATCATGAGTCTAAGAGTTTTATCCCAAGGATAAAATCTCTAATGGTTTCGTTTGGTTTATGCACAATTGAATAGAGTTCTTTCACTACACTCTATCAATCCCCTTGTCTTGAAAAGCCGTGGATAAAGGCTGCTTTCAAGGTTCTAAAGTTGGTCTTGATTGTTTGTCAGCATTAAGGTGATGAACTATCGGTTAGCTTTCTCCACTTAAGCATAGGTTCAATGCATGTACCTTGGTGGGGTAGTTTGAATTTCCAAGGCTTCACATCTTTGTTCAAACCTTTGTATGAATTGAATAGGATCACTTGTTCCATCATAAGTGCCCATAAATTTTGAAATCTATACGGTCGTATTTTTGTATGTCACTGAGGCCGTATGTGAGTGTGGTAGGTACGGATTCACTTAGTCCTTGGACAACCCCCCTTCCTAGACTAGTCAATATATCTAAGGTGTGGGCAACTAGGGATTGAAAAGGGTTGGTACCTATAGAATTTATGGAAATGTTAGGTAAAGTACCAAAGCTCGGTGGGATTGAAGTGTCAGGGGGTGTAAAACCCAATGACATGCTGGTTGTTGGCATGTCGAAAATTATAGTTGGAGCATAGATCTCAACGGCTCGAAGATGTCAGCCATTAGGTTCGATGAGAGTGTCAGCCCACGTAATCTCTCTATTGTTGCCATGTCTATTGTTGCCCGGGGGGTGCACCTTCAAAACTATAAGTATAGTACGTGCGTTCAAAATAAGGGGTATTTTATTGATACTAATTTACATATATTTATTTATAGGAGCCTTATTTTAATCCAAGGTTTTAAATTTCATATAAGGGGTTTGAATATCTTTGAAAGCATAGAAGGTCCCTTAGCGTAGTGGTTTTTAACATTGTATGTGAAGCAAGCGGCCCGGGTTTGAAAGCTCCTTTTCTTTTTTTCCCCTCCATAAGCAAACACCACAAGAAAGTGACTACGCAAGTTCAAAATCAGAATGGGGCTTGCAATGATCCAAGATTGCTGCAAGATCTTCCTTCAACCTTCTCTCTGACTTCGGCATTCAAAAAAGGGCAAGGTTCAAAGCTAGTTAAAGAAAGGGTAGTAGGGTTTAAAATCGCAGTTTGGGATGATCTAAGATTCATAGATGAAAGGGCATTTTTTACTTCGACATTTACATTTTGATTTTGGGTATTGGTTGAATCCAATTTTCCAAGTCCTCAGAAGCGTGTCTCTCTATTTTGAGTTAAAGTTGGGTATGCTTCTCCAAAGTGCAATGAGTTGAAAGTTGGAGCGTAAGTATGACGATGTTGAGTTTTTGATGAGACTACGCTTGATGCTATCAAAGATTCTTGCGTGTCCTACTCCAAGTTAGTTTTTTTGCTCCATCGTATTGGTTGTGTCAAGAGTGGAAAGTTGAAATTTTGATGAGCTTAAGTTTAATGCTTTTTGAGTGTTTGATGAGCGCAAGTTTGATGCTGTGAAGATGAGACTACACGACGACGCTAGTGTTTGTGAGTTCAAGGGAATGGGAGATTTGGGTTCTTGCCAATCTGACCTTGAACACCCTGCCCATGTAGATTTTCCTTGTTGAGGTAGATGTATGGCTGAGCTACATGGAATAGAAAGCTGACTTGTAATTGATAGGCTTCTAGATTGTTTCTAGGCTAGAATTCCTTCTCTCATGTAATTGATAGGCTGCTAGATTGTTTCTAGGCTAGAATTCCTTCTTCTAGAACATCATACCATATTGAAGGTAGATGCATCAAAACATAATGGGAAAGACACAAACTCTACTACTTGTCAATCTAGTGAAGTGCTTTTGCGGTAGTCTATCCACTTTGGTCCATGTTTTTTCTTAGTTATGTTCATGGAGCGTCTCACATCTCAAAAATGTATAGAAGTTGACCTTTGCATATGTGAGGAGCTAGTGCTGCAGAGGAAGGAGTAGGCTTCCCTCACACAACTGGTCAGCCAGCTTTAACAGGACAACCTTGCGTGTAGAGAAAGCCCCCACTGATCACATGTAGAAAGAGAGTTGCATCTGCACATGGTTCCCCTTCACATAAATCTAATCTCTCTCCTATTGGCATAATGATATAAATTTTCTATCCTAAATATTAAATTGTTTAAGAAACTTTGGGCATATTTGGTGTAGGTCATGGAAATGTCATTATTCTGCTACCATAACTTAATGGCCAAAAAAAAATGCAAGAGATCTATATGTTTCATACAAAACTCAGTGTTGAGAGTTGTTTTAGTATTGTTGCTACTTGTAATGATCAAGTTGTCAACATAAAGTACAACAATGACTAGATCTAATCCTCATTTTGTAGCACACATAGATTTGGGTCTGATTTCTTCTTCAATAGCTGTATGCCTTTGAAAAAGGCATCTACCTTGTTGACCATGATCCAGCTTTAATCCAGAAAGAGACTTCTTGAGATGGTAGTATGGCATGCTCTTGTCCTTTCATCTCAAACCTTTGAGGTTGCTGCATGTATACGTCCTCTTCCAGATCACCCCATCAAGAAAGGTAAATCTGATGTTTATCTGCTATAATGGCCATTGACAATGGACTGCAAGTGAAAGCATAGCCCTTATTGTGGTTGGTTTGGTTATAGAGAAAAGGTTTCATTATAATCAATGCCTTCTTCTTGATTGTAGCACTTTTCTACAAATTGTGCCTTATGCTTGTCACTGTGACACTAGACTTTTGTTTGATCTTGTACACCCATTTGCATCCAACAATATTTTTTTGGTGGGCAATGGCACAAGGAAAAGATTAACAAAATTGTGTTTGACTTGCATGTTGCTATGGGAGGTGCCCTCATTGACATGTATGCAAAATCTGGCAACATCAAGGATGCATGCCTAATAATTATCTACATCATCATTCAATCATTATTCTTTCACATGCATTTCATACTCAACTAATCATTGTTCTCCCACACGTTTGCCTTGGCTCAGAGGAGCATGCAGCTTTCAGATGCCTATCTATTATGAGATCACATCTCTTTGATTGTTCATTCAGAGGACTGAATTGATCCTTTCATCCAATCTATCTTTTCATCTTGGCAACATATATAGATAGTATGTGGTAGGCTTGCCAGTGGGATGAGTTAGTCATAGCCACAATTCAGCAATATGTTTGCATGCAGCAATGACTTGATAATTTTTTTGCATGCAAGACGTTGTTAGGAGTTTTTTGAGCTTGGTTTTCTGGCATATGTACATATGGATGCATGCTCATATAGCACTTGAATTCCCAATACCCCACTCATTGTGGTTGGCAAGAACCACTTTTGTACATAGATGGAAGGCATCCTTGGGAGATGAGATTCTCCTTGCCAGGTTTAAAAAAGTAGGTTTATTTCCAGTTTTAATGGAGACTTGAGGTTGAAGGTGGAGTTACAAAAAAACCTCAGAATTTTGATGATGCTATTGTAGTAGCTAGAGAAAAGGAGTGCAAATTGGAGATGATTTAGTCAGTTAGGCATGAATGCTATTTCAAAGGTGGAGGAAATGCCTATGTTGTTCACAAAAGGAATGCTACAATTGTATAGAAGTATCTAGTGGGTTCTAAACCACAAAAGGATAGGGATTTGAACAAACGCATGGATAACACAATGGTTACTATGCAAAACCTAAATTTGAATTTTATTGGTGGTGGATGTGGTAGAGATTGAGACTATGGTAGATGGGGTGTTGGTTACATGACATAGGGTGACAAGTGGGCATCCTCAAGCAAAAGGGGGTTTTTTGGCCAAGAAGCTGCGAGAGGTTGGGGAATAGTGTTTTATTGTTGTGTGCTGATGCTGGCATGTTTGTTGTAGCCTAAAAGCTTATGGTGGCAACATAGAAGCTATAGAAATGGGTTCAAGAAATACACACAGTGATTGCAAAAAGTGGATGTGATAGGAATCTTTTTCTTGGGTATGCAAAATCATTGTATATGTTTAGGGTATTTGCTATTTTTTTAATGATGTAGTATCGTGGTCTACATTAAAATCAGGATATGCTAAACATGAACTTGGTGAAGAAGCTCTCAACTGCTCGAAACAGATGCTTCTAGAAGGTGTGCCTCCAACTATTGTGATAGCATAGAAGCTTTAGCAAAGGGCCAGGAAATACACACTGAAATATGTAAGAAGGGACTTGAAAGAGACCCTTTCCTTAGTAACATACTGGTAGACATGTATGCCAAATTCTGCTCACTTCTAGAAGGGCAGGAAGTGTTGGACAAGCTTACGACTCATGATGAAGTAGTGTTGTGGTACACACTTTGTACAGGGTATGCTGAGAGTGGTATGGGTAAGAAAGCATTAAGCTATCTGAAACACATTCAACTGTAGGGTGTGTCTCTGGCTACTTTGACATTTGCTTGCAGCTTGAGAGCTTGTGGGAGCATAGGGCTTCTTAACACTATTCAAGAGCTACATGTTAACATTGCCAAGAAGGGTTTTAATGGACATCGTGCTGTTGGCAACACATTGGTAGATGTGTATGCCAAATTTGGCTCACTTGTAGGACAAGAAGTGTTCAACAAACCTGCTATTCAAGATGTATTCTCTTGGAATCCACTAATTCCAGGCTATGCTGCTGAACATGGGCTTACTCAGGAAGTAGGCAATTTTCTTCCAACAAATACAAGTGGAGGGATTTTGTTCTAATTTTACCATGTTGGTCTATGCTTAAAAGCATGCAGTAGCATAGGAGTCCTATGTAAGGGTCTAGAACTACATGTTGGTCTATGCTTAAAAGCATGCAGTAGCATAGGAGTCCTATGTAAGGGTCTAGAACTACATGCTTACATCATGAAAGAGGGTAGCACATTGGTGGATATGTACAGTGAATGTGGACCGTTTGCAAAAGCACACTATAAGGAAACGTGATTGTAGGCGTGTTTATAGACGCGTTTTGACAACGTCGTTTAAAATATTACGGCGGGCGCGTTTATAAATGCATCTAAAATCGCGTCTATCAATAGGCGTCTATAGGCGCATCTATAAGCATGTCTATATGTGCGTCTATAATGATATAGACGCACCTCTAGAGGTGCTTATAGATGCGCTTATAGATGCGCCTATAGACGTGCTCTGAAATTTAAAAAAAAAATCCAGAGAGCTGCCTGTGGAGATGTACAACTGCATTTTCTGCATATGCAAATGCATTTTCTACATATGCAACTGCATTTTCTACACAGGTAGCTCTTTGGTTTAAGGTTTGCTTACTTGTACATAGACGAATCAATATCACCAAACGATATCAACATAAAAACTTAAATTAAAGATAGATATGCACAAAAAGATTTGTGAACACACTTTGAATATTGATTAAAGAAGATGAGAAATTACATTTTATATCCAAAAATTTGTCCATACATGATCATAGCCACATAAGGCTTGAATAAAAACATAGATACATAAAGAAGATAAAAAATTTCATCTTATATCCAAGAAGTTGTCCATACATGATGGTAGCCACGTGAGGCTTGAAAAAGAAACATAGTTGCTAAACCAAAACTATATATGAAGAAAAACTAGCAGGTGACTACTCGGAGGAGTCATCACTCTCCGAAGTCATCTTGTCCTCCTTCTTGTCCACCTTGTGCCTACATAAAGTATTATAAAGGTCGAAACATGTTTTGTAAATAAAAATAAAAAGAATTACCGGCATTGGTGTTCTCCTTACTCGATTGTATTGTTCGTCGGAGATGATCCCTACATCCTGAAGGTAATCCCATGTTCGTCTCCTCTTCATCGTAACCAATATCTGCTGTGGCGGTAGGATCTCTACCCACCACAATGTCACACTACATCGTAGCCAATATCTGCTGCGGTAGGATCTCTACCCACCACAATGTCACGCTACATCACAAGACAAAAATTATAACACAACTCAAATAGAGAGAATACAAAGAAAAGACATGAAGTTACATTATACATACAAACTCGGCCTCCCATGATGCACGACCTCCAGATCCAAAGTGCGACGATCCATATCACTCCATTTGTATTCGTCGCGCTTCTCTTTGTTGCTAGTTCACTACTCCTTCTAAGAGCTCTTTCTTCGCTTTCTTCCACTTGCCCTCATGAGCAGTAGATGGCTTACCATGTCCATTTTGACCGGCATCTATTCGGGCTTTATCCTCCTTTGCATGTCTCCTTACTAGAGACCTCCTATTCTTAAGTATGTCTTTGATTTTATGTCGCACCCATCTAGTATTAAACCTTTGGTCATCGTGAGGATTAGGATACTTCTTGTGGACAGCTTTAATGCAATCATCTACTAAGCTCTCCCTTTGCTACTGAAAATGAGAGAGCCTCACGTGGTGGTCGTAAAGAGAGCTCTCCCTTTGCTACATAGTGCGGCGTGAGGTACGACCGCCACTATCTCTAGACTGCCCTCCCTATGATGACGATTGCCACTCTCATGAGAGCCATGATAACTATGAGGTGTCACATCTCTTGAAGGTGGAGGTGTAGGAGATGATGTAGCACTAATTGGGCTGATGGATGAGGGGTGAATGTAAAGGCAGGTGAAGTGCCTGGCAAGGGTAAAGTGCCAGGAAAGTGTAAAGCATGCATGAAGATTATGCATAAAGCTTATGTGCAAACCTACAAAACAAATCCCCAGTACCCAAGGGTGGAATAATAATAGACAAAAGAGAGGAAAGATAGAAAAGCACTTACCTCTTCTTGGTGATGTTGAAAGAGAGGATTAGAGGACCTACAAAACCAATAAAAGGGTGAGAAATGGATTAGTAATGCATACATACAAAAGCTTATGCAAGCTATGCCACTATGCAAGCCTTATGCAAACTACGTCGCTATGCAAGCTGTTCTAAAGCTTATGCATAAAGCATGCATGAGGCCTTATGCATAATAAAGATTCAAGCATAATGCTTTATGCATGAGGCCTTATGCATAAAGCTTATGCATAAGGCTTATGCATAAAGCTTATGCATAAGGCTTATGCATAAAGCACGATGCAGCATAAGCCCTTAAACATGAGGCCTTAAGCATAAAACTATGTATGAGGCCTTATGCATAAAGCATGCATGAGGCCTTATGCATAAAGCTATGCAGCATGAGGCTTATGCATTATGCATAAAGCTTATGCGCAAACCTACAAAACAAATCCTTAGCACCCACAAGGGTGCAATAATAATAGAGTAAAGGTAGAAAAGCACTTACCTCTTTTTCGTGATGTTGAAAGAGAGGATTAGAGGACCTACAAAACCAAAAAAAGGGTGAGGAAAGGATTAGTAATGCATACATACAAAAGCTTATGCAAGCTATGAACCTAATGCTGCATACATACAAAATCAAAAAGATTAAGCTCTATGCATAGAGCTTAATCTATGCATAGATCTCTATGCTTCTTCTTTTTTTTCTGAGAAAAGATCCTTTCATTAGTTATACCGTAGGGCTACAAAAAATATCTCCTGCTCATAAGAGAAAAAGAGCAGGGAATACAGCATGGCAGCCCGGGAGACTCTCCCTAGAGAGACTCTCCCTAGGTGCTGCAAAATACAAGCATCAGCACAATGGACTGAGAGGCTAAATCATACAATAGGGGGGGGGAAGAGCCAAACAGGTGGCCTGTAGTGCCAACGGATCCCGTGTGTAAGGTGTAGAAGGGGCCACAACGCCAAGTGGTGTGAAAAGCCTGGCGCCGCAAGATCGCCTCATCCGCCGAGTCTCCCTGGATGCGGTCGTACTGTCCTCGCAGGGTGTGGATCAATTCCTGCCAAATCCCTCGTACAGTCTCTGCTGGGGGCTCCAATCTCCCTCAAAGGCCGTGAAGCACCGGGCCCTCCAAGTGAACCAGATGGTGAGGCTGCTGAGGAGCTCCCATTGTAAATCCCTCTCCTGTGTCCAGCTGGCGGACGAGCAATCCGGTGCCAGAACCAGGCGAGGCTGGCCCCTAATAAATCTGATGGCCTGACTGCCCTGCTCCATCTCATAGCCCATCGTAGGCCCTGACGAGGACGACCAAGCAGCGGCACCCCACGTAAACATACCCTCTGGAGAGAGGGGAGCCAGAATACGCAGCATCCGCAGCCAAATCTGCTGCGCCTGAGGGCAATCCCAAAGGCAATGTCTCTGTGTCTCCACAGGGTGGCCGCATCGGACGCAGGCCGCCGCTGTAAACAAGCCAAGTGCCAACTGAGCCCCTATGGGCGACCAGCCACACTGAAAAGTCGAGATCCTGCGGGCCTATCGACTAGCCCAGAGCCGAGCCCAAAAATCCTCCAGGAACTCCTGTGAGAGTCCTTGCAGCCGCCAATGCCCCGCTGCCACACTGGAGAGACCGCCCTCGCCGTCAAAATATGCCGCCCCAGCCGAACTGTATACTGGAAAAAGGTAATCTCTGTGGCCTCAAGGGATGCATAAGGATCATGCCACTCGTACTCCCCGGGGTCCCACTGTAGCCGGGCCAAAGGGCGCACTGCATATGCCCATATGCGCCAATCCGGGAGCACATTCGCAGGGTCGGGGTCAATATGCCCATATGCGCCAATCCGGGAGCACATCTGCAGGGTCGGGGTCAATATGCCACTTCCGAGAAGCGGCGACCACTACCCGAATCCTCTGAAAGGTGCACTCTGCAACCAAAGACGACTCCATCTCCACTCTCTGGAGCCTGCCCTCATCCTGAATCTCATAGTAGAGGCAACCGCCATCCTCAGTGCAAGCTCTGACTGCAATCAGGATCTCCAACTGTGTAAAGGCTCCCATCCCCGTGGGGCCACTCGCTCAAGAGGCGTGAACCACTCCTCTGTGAGTGCCTCCTGAATATCATCCCTGGGAGACTGCAGAAGGTCTGCCAGTCTCCAAAACTACGAGCTGGGCCTGCCGCTAGAGGTCCCCAGGCTAGACGAGGCCGAGAACCCAGCATATGACCCTGCTCCGTGCGAACCGCTGGATTCCAGATGAGCGGCTGTCTGGCCCGCTCCTCAACACAAGAAGGAGGACGCTGAGAAAGCCCAGGTCTCAGCAGCTCCCAAGCTCTCAGGATACTCAAAGCAAATCTGTCCTCCCATCCTCTACTGAGGCCTGTCCTCCTCATCTCTATGAAGATCCAGCGAATCTCTGGTGCCCAAGTACCCCCTGCTGGGGGCGCCCGAGCCTGCAGCCGTTGCAAGAAGAGCTCTTTCCAAGGCTCAGCGCGCCTGGAAGAAACCCCCGAACAATAAGCTTCCCCAATAAGGCTCTACTCTGATCGACTGGATCAATAATGCCCAAACCTCCCTGAGCCAACGGAAGTGTAATAACTGCCCATGCAACCTTTGCCCGAGCTGGCTGACCGTCTCGCCCAGACCACAGAAAGTTCCTGATCAGCCTCTGTACTTGGCTGATGCAAGAGCTCGAGAAAATCTAGCAAGAGGTAATATACCACATGGTCGCTAACAGCACACCTGATTTGCCACCACCACCCTTCCGGCCAAGGATAGTCGAGCTGTACTCCAATACAAAAGCTTCTTCCAAATGCTCAGAAGAAGCGGGGCAATCTGCTGCTCAGGTGACAAATCTAGGCCAATCTGGCATCCCAAATACCGCACTGTTGTGCCTGGAGGAATCCATCTAAAACCGCGGGGTCCAGGCTCCATGCGCCGGAGTGGGAGCACTATTGATCCAAAAGGCCACTGTCTTGCGCCAATTGATCAATGCTCCCGAAGCTGCACTAAAAACCTGGAGCGACTGCTCTGCCCGAAGAAGATTGGCCTCTTGGCCATGCAAAAATAAGCCCGTGTCATCTGCAAACTCAGCATCAAGCAGGTCCTCCCCCCGGACTGGGAGCTGCAGTCCTCTCAAACCAACCTCTTGGCCATGCAAAAATAAGCCCGTGTCATCTGCAAACTCAGCATCAAGCAGGTCCTCCCCCCGGACTGGGAGCTGCAGTCCTCTCAAACCAACCTCCTCTGCCGCCGTCAAATACATGCTCATAGCCTCCGCAAAGAAGAGAAAAAGAAAAGGAGCGACGGGACACCCCTGAAACGGACTGATCTGGTCAGCTCAAAACTCGGCCCCTGTCCTCCTGCAATCAGCACACCTGGCTGCGAGCTGTGGAATACAGAGCCGCCTCTGATCCATCCTGGCTCAAAGCCCAGGCAAAGCATAGTGCCCTCTAAGAAACCCCAATCAACTCTATCATATGCCTTCTCAAAATCGAGAAGCATCACGACCAAGTCCTCGCCAAGAAATCTAGCTCGGGCCGTCGCCTCCCAGAAAGTAAAGATGTTGTCAAGGATACTGCGCTCCTTGACAAATCCTGTCTGAGTAGCATGAATCAACTCCCCCAAATCCTCAAACTCAAGGCCTTTGCTAAGACCTTGTAGACAGTATTGAGGATCGTAATAGGCCTCCAATGCCGAATATCATCTGATACCCCCTCCCCCTTGGGGATAAGATAGATCAAGCCCTCTGAATTGCTCTGTGGCATCACCCTAGTGTCCAAAACATGCTGAAAGCCCCTGCAGAGGCCTGGCCCCAAAAGGTCCCAATAGCGCATAAAAAAGGCCGGCGTCACCATCCTCCCCTGGGCAACTATGTCGCGGCGGCAGGACCCTCAAGGCCTCGGCAAGCTCAATCTCTGACAGAGGCGCACCTAGAACTGTACGCATCCGATCTGTGACCCTCCTCTGCACATGGGCCCACACAGTCTGTCTGCTCGATCCTCAGTGGTGGCTGGCTCTGCTGAAAGCAGGTCTCTATAAAATGCAGTGGCAATGGCTCTAATCTCCCCAAGCTCAGTAGCTATCGATCCATCCGGTCTACCAAGCTGGCGGACTCCTGCTCGCGCATGACGGGATCTAGTGATCTCAAAAAACTCTCCAGTCACTCTATCACCAAGCTGCGTCCACTGAGAGGCCTGACGACGATAGTAAAACTCGTGTCTCTGCTCCTCTACCTCTCTAACCTCCTGGCGTGCCTGGCACAGCTGGGACGCCACCCACTCACATGCAGGCTGCTGCTCCTGAAGGCGCTGTAGCGAAGCAAGGCTGCGTCTCAGCCGATGCTCCCACTCGCGAATCTCTCCCAGCCGTGTCAAAGCTGCAGTGTGAAGAAAAGAGCTAAGATCGGTGAGTCCCTGAGCACACTGGCCCGCTGCATCCTGGTCAGAGCACTGACTATCATGCTAGATCCTCTCAATGTCCTCAGCGAGACTGGGATCTGTAAGTATCCTCTCTGGGATCCTCAACTGCAAGCTGGCCTCCCGTGTCTCCTCCTCCAATGTCAATATAACTGGCGCATGATCTGAAAATGAGGTGCCAGCGAGAATGCCGACGGAGCCCCCACGCTCCCCTAACGAGTCACCCACACAAAAGCGATCAATCCGTGATAAATTAGTCCCTCCCTCTGTCGGCGATCCGACTGAGAGAAACTAAGACTGTCCTGAGACCGGGAGAAAGCCCCATGCTGCCATGCATCAGTGATCCTCAGTGATATGCATAACCGATCCCAAGCTGCAAGCTCTGTGCCGTGCACTGTAACATGACTGCCTCCCACCCTATCTGCCGGGTCCTCAAGCATGTTGAAGTCTCCCCCGACACACCAATGTGCGGCCTCTGGCAATGCATCTGTAACCTGGGTCGAGAACTCTGCTCTGGCACTAGCATGATTGGGTGCATAGACGTTGAGCACACCCAATAGCTCATCATGCATCCTCAGAATGATATATTGTGCTCTACCAGGCACAATGATCCCTCGATCCACAATGGCCTGCCGCCATACATCGGCAATGACCATGCATACTTCTCCCTGTCCACCCAAAGGACCAAACCCTGCAGACCAAAAAGTGTCCCATCTACCAGGCATCACCGAACCATATCTCCGGCTCTCACCCAAGTGGTGCTCCTGCATCATCAAAATATCAATGCTAGCGTATAAAGTGTGCTCCGCCAAGGCCCTGTACATTCCATTAGATGATCCTCATGGATGTCCTGTTGAGGTGGATGCTGTCTCAGCCGTGCAGCGGGCCTTCGCAAGCGGCTTGGATGGAGAGTAGTCCCCATCCGAGCGACTACGAATCTGCCCACCCGGTGTACTGCAAGAATCCCGGATCAGGCGCCAGTGCTGTGGCCCATGGTGACTGCTGCCTGCTCTGACAGAGAAACCTCGTGTATATACACATATCCAGGGTCACGTGCTAAGTCGGCCACTATGCGCACGACCAAATGCCGAATCCCTGAGGTATCCACACCCCCGGGATCCAAGAAAAAATGAGCCAACTCCCAAAGTCGGCCTATCACATCTGTCACCTCCAGATCGCTCATGTGATGAGAAAACTCAACTGCCTGAGTCTTCAAAGTGATGAGAAAACTCAACTGCCTGAGTTTTCTCATGTGATGAGAAAACTCAACTGCCTGAGTCTTCAAAGTGCTGAGAGCGAGCTCTAGAGTCCACTCCCGGTCGCAAGGGCCACATAGAGGGAAAGAGAAGGCCACCGCTGAGTCTAGTGCCTCCTCTCCGCGGGCCGGAGGTATCACTACATGAACTCGGATGGGTGCTGGCTCATGGGGGCCCTCTGCTCCAAAAAGCCGTGTGAAAGTATAATCAAAAGCCTCCGAGCGCTGTCTAATGCCAAGGCGACTCAGCCGACTGCGGATAGATGAAATCCATGAAGCCCTAATCGGCATAGGTCTCCTCTGTGATGCTCGAGCGAGATCAGTACTCAGCGCTCTCCGGACTGCAGGTGAACGCCAGGGAACGGCCAGGGCCTCCCGGGAGGGAGAGGGGGGAGCAGGGGGAGGCGAGGGGGAGGCGAGGGGGATGGAGAGGGAGCCGCTGTCGCAACCGGAGCGGAGACGGGAGGAGGCGATGGTGGAGGTGAGGCGGTGGAGGGGGGCGGGGGTGGGGGGGTGAAGGAGGGGGTGCTGGCATCTCCTGGTCCTCAGTCGTCGCCGCGGGGGTCTCCTCCTCGAGGGGAGAAAAGCTATTCCTCACGGGAACCCAGCGAGGCTGAGACTGTGGCTGCTGCTGCAGCGGTCTCTGGGCATGCTGCTGTGGCTGTCTCCCTCGGCGGCGCCCCTGTCCAGGCTGCCACTCCGAAGTCTCTGTGGCCTGAGCAGGTGTCCCGGAGGCAGCCTGCCGAGCCGAATCTGTGGGCGGGCCATCAGTAGCCCGCTGCTGTGGTGAGGGTCAGGTTCTCCTGCGAGGGCAGGCCTTCCTGCAAATGAAGCACTGATTCGGGAGCCCCGAGAACTCCACTCTCTGATCTATCCATCCCCCCCTATCCTAGGTAGCTGAATGACCTTAGGAAGGGAGGAGATGTCAGACACCAACACTCTGACTGAAAGTAGCCCAGCTGCTCTGGCCACCACTGAAGCTGCTCAGGTGCCAGTCTCTAGTACCGAGCCCACCAATGCTCCGAGCGCCTGGAGAGGAGCGGAAGATACTCCCAGCGGAGTCCAAGGAAACAAACTGTAACATGGAAGAGGCGCTCTCCCTGCTCCGTCGCCTGCTGGGTCAAATCCATGCTGCCAAGGTCTGAAGAAAGCCCGAGCACCCCTGATGTCCAGGGGACTCATGGCAAGGACCTTGGCAACGCTCTAGGCGGCCTCGAACTCAATCTGATAATGTCCCCGGCCCAGGAGCTGTACATCCAGGATCTTGCCCACATCTGCAAGAAGGCGAGCCTGAAGAAGATCCCTGACTGCTGGGGCGAGTGCCGACTATACGGCAGATGGTGGAATGAGCCTGGAGGCGTTCCACCTCTGCGGTGAGGCTCGCTTCCTCTTCCGGCAAAAGAGAAAGCCTGATGGGGATGTCCTCGGCGGGGGCGGGCGAGGGGGCTGCGGATGAGTCCCTCTGAGGCGAGGCGGGAGGAGTCTCCATCAGAGTCTGAAGCTCAGGCGAAGGCAGAAATCCTACAAGAAACGGGCTGCACACAAAGAGGTGAAAGACCGGATGAAAAGGAAAAAACAAAACCCCCTGGGGGTGAAAAACAGCACGAAAGAGGAGGGAGTGGGCGAAAAAATGAAGGAGAAGCCCTGGGGGGGCGGCAACAACGCGAAAGGGAGGGGGGGCGGGACGCTGCTGAATAGAGGCAGGCGCGAACAGGTGAAGAGGGGGGGGGCGAACAGGCGAAAAAGGGTGGGGGGGCGAACAGGCGAAGAGGGGGGGGCGAGATGGCGAGGAGGGGGGAGGCGCAGCAGCGAGGAAGGGGGGGCACAAGAGGGCGAGTACGCAAGAAGAAGGGGGGGGGGCGCAATGGCGAGAAGAAGGGGGGGCACAGTAGCGATGGCAGGCGGGGGGAGGAAGGAAAGGGACGCGAGGGAGGGAAGGCGATGGGCGAGCAGCGCGAGCGCAGGGGTGAAGGCGGGAGCTTCAGCGAGCAAAGGGAGCCTGAGGTCGTGGTTGTACACATCTTCAGATCTCTATGCATTATGAATGTGTGCATAGAGCTTAATCTATACATTAAGCTCTACGAATAGAGCTTAATACATAGATTAAGCTCTATGATTAGAGCTCTATTCATAGATTAAGTTCTATGCATAGAGGACCTACAAAACAAAACTCCTCTTTTTGGTCCTTAAAAATAGAGGAAAGAGAGGAAAGATAAGAAAGCACTTACCTCTTTTTGGTGATGTTGAAAGATAAGAAAGCACTTACCTCTTTTTGGTGATGTTGAAAGAAAAGATTAGAAGACCTACAAAACCAACACAAGGGTAAGGAAAGGATTAGTGCATACAAACAAAAGCCCCAAGAACCTAATGCATACATACAAAATCGAAAAGAGACGAAAGAGAGAAAAGCATTTACCTCTTTTTGGTGAAGTTGAAAGAGAGGATTATAAGACCTACAAAACAAAACAAAAATTTGAGAAAATAATTAGTAATACAAAACCCTAAAAGTGTGAATAGCATGGATACACAAGGAGGTTTAAGCCTTATGTAGAAGGAGGTTTAAGTATAAGCCTCTAATGCATAAGAGGCCTCTTATGCATAAGCCTCTTAGGCTTATGCATAAGAGAGAGAGAGAGAGAGAGAGAGAGAGAGAGAAGAGAGTACCATTCCAAATATTTAAACATAAGAAGCTTATGCATGAGAAAGAGAGAAAGAGGGAGTGAAGATAATACCCAATCAAAAAGCCTAATTCTAAACATACCATTCAAAAACCGTGAATATATAAAGAGGTGGGAGAGACAAGTGGGATAGAGATTACCTTGTGAGAGGAATCATCCTTGGGAGGAGACTTTATGAGAGGAGAGGACAAAGGGTGAGGTACAGCCATCATGAGGAAGAGGTACAGCACAAGGAGTAGAGGGGAAGTAAAAATAGTTGCGACGTTCGATAGGCGGGATGATTGGAATTTTTTTTAACAGAGCGCGTCTATAGGCACATCTATATGCGCATCTTTAAGCACGTCTATATCAATATAGATGTGCTTACAAACACGGTTATAGACGTGTCTATAGATGCACTTATATCTGTGCATATAGCTATGTATATAGCTGCGTAAACCCCACCAAATCGCAAATTCACCCATGGCCCCTCTCTCACTTCCATCTCTCTCTAGTTTGCGTGTCTATGCTGTGCGCCTATGTTCTCATTCTCTTGCAGTGGCATGCCAACTATTTGAAAGCTTGAAATCTTGTGGGATCCTAGGAGCTCTAGAAATAGGTCAAGAATTACATACTAGGGTTGTCAAAAGGGGATTTGAAAGACATTTTCTTGTCAGCAGTGTTATGGTACATATGTATGCCAAGTGTAGTTTGGTGGAAGATTTTCAAGAAGTGTTTAATTTACTGCTCATACAGAATGTAGTCTTGTGGACTCCCTTGATTTGTGGGTATACTGAAGATGCCTATAAAGATAATATGATGCTTTACATGCATGGTTATGAAAAGTAGAACTACGGGGGAGGGCTATGTCTTTTGGCAAGGTTTGATCAGTTGTCATGGAAATGTTTCTGTCCTGACAGAAGAACAAATCTGAATTTATGTGTATAAATTTTTGTCTTGTGTTATTAGATGTATTTGCTATGGCACAGTTTGCTTAATATTTATAGGTTTTCTCATCTTCTTGTCTTTCTAGGTACGCAATTGATCAATTATGGGCTCTAAGGCACTCATAAAGGTGTTTGATCATGGATCAATTGAGAAGAAGCTTTTGGGTTTTGTTAGAGTTCCTGGTGATCCTACTTATAGTATGATATGCAAGGAGATTATTCAAGATGGAATTCTTGTGGATCCCTTTCAGTTTGTTATCAAAGAAGAAGAAGATGGTGATGAAGACTGTGTACTAAATGCAACACAAGAAAAGCATTGGCATGTTGAAGAGCGTCAGTGTGTTGGTATTAAAAGGACATCTAGTATGTTTGATGGGGAGAGTAAACCTACAAAACAGGTGTTCATAACATCAAGTATTAGTGAACAATGTGTTGTTGATTGGACTCCAATACAATAGTTTCTTATGGTGTAGTTAATTTGGATGATTTTCCAATGCATGCTAGAAATATGTGTAGGAGTGAATTATTATTAAAGGCTACTCTTGATAGTTGGGAGACTCAATGTGAGAAGGTTCACAAAAAATTGAAGGAACAAAAGATATCTAGAGACTCAATGTGAGAAGGTTGACAAAAAATTGAAGGAACAAAAGATATCTAGAGATGACAAGTTTGAGCTACTTATACAGAGGATCTAAATGGTAAGCCCATGGTTCAAGTGTGGTCCCATGAATGTGAAACCTCTTATGGATCCGGAGTTATTGAAGGTAAGCAAGTAGCTTATATTTGCTTATCAAATTTCATGAGAACTCATATTGCAAGGCCAAGGATATCAAAAGAGGTACTTGGCTAATCGTGGATTGAAGTTGGAAACATCTACTTAAGAACATAACACAAAAGAGACAAGATTATGGAGGGCAAATTACAACAACTATTGAGGAGATGAACACTTTCAATATTTCCAATGAAGGTTTTGTATTGTTAACAATAATCTCCTTTGAATGTTAGAATTTATTTTCAAGTAATCATTGATATTATCTAGTAATATTTCATTTTGTTTCCATCTTTTCTAAAATATCTTTATTGCTATTGTAGGAGCAAAGTTTGAGTTGGTTGAAGCAACTTTACATGACTACAAGGATAAGAGTGTAGTAAAAGTGATGTGTAGTTATGATGGAAAGTGGCTTCATTTGTGTCCTCCAGGATCTGACTTGCAAACTATATTGACAAAGCATATAAGAGATAAAACTCATATTTCTTCTTTGAAGAAGACAATGGTTGACTCAAATCCAGTCTTATCACATGGTGGGCGCCCAAAGAAGCACTTTCCTCAAGATCCAAAGCACCAATCCGTACGTGGCTTTCTTACATCGACAAGAGATCATGTTACAACATCTCATGTGAAAAGTGGTGAGATAGAAGCACCTTTTCTTTCTACAAGTGAATCATCCTTTTCTTCATCAACAAACTTGAATATGTTGTGTTGGGGATTGTGGAATGCTACCATCAGGGTTAAAGATAGTGAAATTGATATAAGTTCCTTTTTAAACGATCAAAAAATGGGAAGTGAATGGTTTTGCGAACCCTTCACAAGAGCTACTTTATATTATGAAGCTATGGAATATAAGGTGGAAGGAAGTTTTAGGCATGTACAATGTCTTCACATCTCAAAAATAGGAATCCCATTTTTGAGTTTCTCATGTGAACATTGTAATAAAATCACAACCTATGGAGATTTTCGTATGAGGCTATACAGAGAGAGTGTTGCTCCAATGAGAAAAGAGGAGCTAGGGGAACATGTAAAGGAAGGAGATTGGATTATCTTACAATAAGTGAGTTTAAAGGAGTTACTCTTGAATCAAAAAGAGGTTTGAATGAAGCAAAAAAAAAAAGCTATGGTGGACAAGGTCAAAAATTGTGATATTATCTATGAGGATTAGATCATTAAAAGAAGAAAGTATAGAATGTGTTAATAGAAATGATGTTCGTCGTTTTTGTATAACAATATTATTGAGGCTCATAGACAAGAGAAGTCTGGAGGTAAATCAGCATTGTGGGAATTTTTTCAAGATGTGGCTCGAAATATGTTGAAGTCTAAGCAAGGACATAGGTTCATGGAGTCCACAAAAACCATCTATGAAGTAATAAAGCTGTGAGGGGGTCCACGTTTGCATGATTTTTTGAGTAAAAATCTTGGAGGCCCATCTATATCAACAACTAAGAGGCAAGGAAAGAAGGCAATCCAATTCTTACCTAGGGAGCAAGAGTACATCTTTGATGCAGTTGGAAAGATATACATTGATGTAAAGAGGAAATATGGGATCACATCTACAATACCTATTATCATTGTTGAGGATGAGACAACTATCAAGCGCCACATACGGTAACTTAACTTTCAAGTTATTTTTATTTACAACATAGCTATAAAAATATTGTATTACATGGAAGTTTTAAAATATTTCCTTCTTTGTAGGTGGAATGCCAAAGATAACACTCATTGGATTTTGTAGAAAAAAAGGAGAGAACCATCAATGTTGTTCAAATCATATTATCAGTGTTGGCAAAGGTTCACAAAGGATATGAAACTATTGTAGAAGCTTTTCAAGATCATGTGATAGGACATTATGCCAGACTTTTGATAGAAGAGAGAAGCAATGGAGAAGATAAGAAAATTGTCAGTCGCATAGTAGAAGTTGATGGAAAGTTTATCTTTAAGTCTACATTAGTGAGCCAAGTAAATGGAAACTCAACTTTGTCAAAGGATAGACTCACAAGGGTAAAGTAGGGGGTAAACTTTAGCAAGGAGTCAAAGACACAATTTTCAAGCAATGGAAACATTTTTGGCATAGGATGTGATTGTGCAGTTTATTTTCAGGAGGATGCATATGCACAACCTAATGTTTGAAAAAAAAGAGGTGGTGTAGCTACAAGCTTGAAGAAGATGAAAGTGACCCATGGTATATGGTACCTTGGAAGGGTTCAAAAGATGAGAAAGAAGTTTGGAGGTAGATATGCGGATTGTAAACGAGGATTTGATTTGGCAGATAGACCTCAAGGCTTGGAAGTTCAGCTTGGTTAGTATCAAAGGGTAAAAGGTTCTCGAATGTTTACATATGATTTGACTGACTTGAATATGGTGGACATTGAGACAATTATTTCATTAGCAAACTTGAATTCTGCTATGCTCCTAACACATTGCAGTGACATACATGAATAGGTTCTTCTATTTATCTTTATTTTAGCTAAAAATCCATAAAAATCTCCATTAATTTCACTATTTCGCTAATTGAGTTGTACTATCATTTGCTCCCTATTGTGCAAAAGTGGATGTTTTCCCTTTTTGTTCTACAGATTGACATATCCCTTGATTTCAAAGAGAACTTTGAAGTAATCCTCTATGTGTTTAAACATAAAATCTATTGAAGGTTCTCTAGTTAGAAGAATCAAATTCCCGTGGAGTTGTCCCTTTTTCATGTCTTGGTTCCACCTTCCTTTGGCATGCAATCAATTTCTTTTGGGTGCACTTTATATTGCATAATCAAAATAATTCTATGTAAGAACCTAAATTGAACTGGTTTAAAACTCCCAATCAAATCATCTCAACCCTTGTATAATTATCCCTTGTTATATATTTTAAAGTGTGAAACCTGAGTGATCAAAATGCTGCTAGAAAAGAGCTTTCACAAAAGTTCGATATGTCCATCAGATGTGGAAATAAAAATTTACAACTTATCCATAATTTTTTAGAGAATCTCTTAAAGGTTGTTGCAATGTTCTCATGCATGTGGAACATTGTAGCTCATAGAGAAACCTAGATGGATCGCTTCGACCATATAAATATGGAGTGTAGGTACAGTCAATACATGTCAAGTGTTGGACCCTCATCCTATTGAGGGGAGGTGTTGATAAATGCAATGTGTGAGGGTGCAACATGTGTAGAGGAAGAGAGGAGCAAGCATATTAGAAAGGGGTAAAGTAAGGGTACAGTGGCAAAGATTAATTTGTATGGTCATTTGTAAAAGGTGAAGTCAAAGGCAAAAAAAGGTAGCACATGGAAAGTGCAAGGAGGCACATGTAGTGTAAGCATTTTTTGACACATGGTTAGCACTAGGGTGCACACATCTTATGAGATAGGATCCCCTTGAGGGCTATAAAAGGATGTACTTGGATCAACTCTAATGCAATGAGATTATGGCATTGTGAATCTTAAACCTTGATTATTAACTAGCATTAAGATTAATCCCTTATACTGTTGCTATCTCTCTACAATGAAGGCCATCATCATCTTTAATCCTCCTTAGCCATGCTTTTAGGCTAGCAAGTTGCTAAAAAATAGAGCCTATGTTTCTCAAATGATCTCCTAGGGTATTACTCTCATTCATTTTCATTTCTCAACATTGCACTCCATGATTCTATCAGGTTCACCATTGAAGATTGTTCAAATTGCAAGCCAAATATTAATTACCATGTTTTTTTCATATTGTACACACCACTAGTGGCTCCAATGCATGACATCTTGAAAATACGTGGTTGAAAGCCATCACCCAGCTATTTAGGGAAGATAATATTTTTTAAGAAAAAGGATATTTGCACCTGACCCTACTATGTGTCTATTGGTAATGTCAACTTAGTCTTTGGCTTCTACAAAAAATAAGTATTTTTTCATAAGAATCTAGATTGCACAAAAGTTATACAAGAAAACTAATCAAGCTTACCTTCTTCTTTTAAGAAAAGGAAATCATTAAAAAAAAGTGTATTTGCACCTAGGCCCCACTATGACTCTCATGGCAATGTCAACATAGTCTTTGGATTCTACACAAAAATAAATACTTTTTAATAAGAATCTAGATTTCCCAAAAGTTATACAAGAAAACTAATCAAGCTCACCTTCTTATTTGAGCAAGGAAATTAATCGACTTGATGCTTACCTTCTTCTTTAAGTAAGGGGTGTGACACTGTCTAACATTTCTTATAACTCAATGTCATATACCACAAATTCATTATTTATTGCACACATTTTCATGACGATTTCTTGTGCCACATTAAGTTCAATTATTTCTCATGATGTAGTTGTATTCAACCTATCATGCTCTTTCATAAGTTCAATTATTTCTCATGATGTAGTTGTATTCAACCTATCATGCTCTTTCATAAGTGCATGCACCTTTGCAGTTGTATTTCTTGAGAATCCCTCTTCCACATGATGTTGGGATATCAATGGTATCTTTATACTTACATTCATATATATATACTCACACACACATCTATATATATACACATGATGTTGGGATGTCAATGGTAGCCTCATACTTACATTTTTATACATACACATACATACATATTTATACATATATATGTGTATGTATATGTATGTATGTATGTATGAGAGTGTGTGTGTACACACACACAGATGTATACATATGTGTGTGTGTGTGTGTGTGTATTTGTATACATAAGCATACATACATACACACACGCACACACACGTGTGTGTGTGTGTGTGTGTGTGTGTGAGAGAGAGAGAGAGAGAGAGAGAGAGAGAGAGAGAGAGAGAGAGAGATTATGTGTGTGTGGGTGAGAAGGCTTAGTGACATTGCATTACAAAATTTATGGGCGACACCACTTATGTGTCACTTAGAGACACAAATAGCGGCACTATAAATAATGAGCATAAAACTTTAACTAAAAAGAGATGTGTGTTTCTTAGCAACATTATTTGTGTTGCTAGATGTATCACTAACAAGACCTGTAGTAGTGATATAAAGCACATTAATAGTTGTCCAGTACTGGCATCTTATACTTTAAAAACATACCCACCCATTTTTTATGTCATTCTTTCTCTCTCTCAGCTTCCAATTACCTCGTTAGTCTACATGCACACCTTCTCATCTTCCTCACCTCTTGAAGATACATACTTCTCCCCCTCATCTTGCCTGCCTATATCACATTACTAGTATCGATAAGGCGGATCTTGATAGTAGATGCAAAATTCATTGAAGATGTGCTTGAGGATGCCATAATGCTTGGTATATTCTCGGACATTGTTGATCATGCCCATTATGTGCTTGGCCATTACTGATCAAGTTCAAGAGTTTATCGAGTCTTTATGTGAAAGTTTGATCCGCATATTGGGAGATTATGGTTATTACATCCCGAGAGTGATCCATCAAGATTCCATCTACTGCTCTAATTTATATCGATCATAGGGGAAGGAACATGCACATAAGGTATATAAACCAACGAAGATGATATTACAATGAGGGGAAGGCATGACTTAATCATATCAACTACAATGAGGGGAAGGCATGACTTAATCATATCAACTACTAATTTGTCAAAGGATGCCACAATCATAAGAATCTATTTTTAGTGGGGAAGCATAACTTGATCATATCAATTATTCCAAACAATACAAGCACTTGTCCCTTTATCGATAATTTTTTTAAGGGGTGATAAAATTTGTTTTGATCTTAGCTCCCATCTCGTCCGCATAAGCATCATTAAGTATGTTGGTATATGCATTGGTATCTACATTGGTATAAGCACTCGTATAAGCGTTGGCAATGTTAATACATCAAAATTATTTACATCAATTTCTTGAGAAAAATCATTAACAATTGATTTACATAAACTTCACGACTATTCATCTTCGACAAGATCCATTGCTCCAAAGAGATAAATTTCTAATTTTATGTCTATATCCCCTACATCTTCGTCCAACATATGATTAAAAGTAATTCATTGGCATCCACATGGATGAATCCAAGGATATAACATAAATGGATTTGATGGAAGTTGATAAGGCATCATCACCATCGTGTTGTTCAGCATCATCATCACCATCGTGTTGTTCAGCATCATGATTTTCAATGTCATCATTCATGATCATGAGTGTGATCTGTTATAATCTATAAATCTTGGGTTTCATGATCTAATAATTCATTTATACCTAGGGTATGATCTACTTCTTCCCTTGGAGATTCTATAGTAATAGTTTCCTCCTTCAAGTCTCTATCTTAAAAAGTTTGTTTGCTACGAGGAGAAACTTGAATTACATACATCATTTCAAATTTGAATGATCTCAATAAAGTAGTAACACATAAGCTTTAGAGAACTTGATCACATTATTACGGTATTACAAATGTATCCCGAAGATTTATCCACAACTTAGTGGAGAAACTGTAACAACTCCACTATATCTCTTCTCACAATTGGGGTTGGTCACCATTGATAACCAGTTTAAACCATTGCACATCAAGAATAAACATGTCAAATTGTCTAAATTAAACTCTAATTATGTCTTATATAGCTCCTCAATAATCAAGATTGGAGATCATTTAAGTTGCTAGCACTAGCTCGACTCTCTTGTAGATAACCAAAAGTCGTTCTTTTCTTATCTATTCGCTCCACTCAAAAATGATGTCCATGCAACCTTAGTGCTCTATATTTTTAATACTACATAATATATACAAAAAAATAAATTTTAAAGAGAGAGTTGTCTCAATTATACATCAATAAAACTAATTATTGAATATGGATGTGTTAGTTTGATTTACATGCATGTAGCCAATCACATCCTCTTGTAACTTCCATCTCTTGCTTAGTGATACTTTCACTGTCCTCTCTTGGTTTCCTTAGGGTTTGTTTTAGCTATCTAAGCGGCATATTATTAGGGAGTTATGCAAGTTCAAGAGGACATGAGAAAGATGTTTGTGTCTTCTCCTGAAATTATTTTTGCATGTTTAATGTCTCCACTTGTGCATGTTTATATCTCTTAAGCCATTTTTTCATTTTTGGAAAATTCAATATGCAAAATCTATTGATCTTTTGTCGCAATATCTCATCCATCTTATGAGTTAGCCCTTTGCTTTGTGTTACCTCTCTAACTATATGCTTATCCTCTTTGTTGTTCAAAACTCAAGGCATGTTAAGACCAAAATTTGCCTAAGGAACTCAAAGATGTACACCAATTATTTTGTACTACCCAACTTTCTATCAAGAATGAAAAAGAAGTGCCACGTAGGATGGTCGTTTCATTGACCATCCTGCGTGGCTTTTTTCTTTTCGTGCAAAAAGGATTATGATAGAGAGAGAATGTGTATGAGTGTGTGTTTTGAGAGAGAGAGAGAGAGAGAGAGAGAGAGAGAGTGCACGTGTGTGTGTGTGTGTGTGTCAAGCGAGAGAATGTGTGTGGGGGGGGTTAAGGGGGGTGTGTGGGTGTGTGGGTGTGGGTGGGTCTAGGGGTGTGTGGGGGGGTTAAGAGGGGTGTGTGGGTGTGGGTGGGTCAAGGGGTGTGTGTGTGTGTGTGTGTGTTTTTTTTCTCTCTTTTTCAAATGTGTGTGTGGAGAGAGAGAGACAGAGACAGAGACAGAGAGAAAGAGATAAAGAGAGAGAAAATAAATGTGTGTGAGTGTGTGTTTAAGAGAGATAAAATAAATGTGTGCAAGTGTGTGTTTAAGAGAGAGAGAGAGAGAGAGAGAGAGAGAGAGAAATTGTGTGTGTGTGTGTGTGTGTGTTAGAGAGAGAGCGATAGAGAGAGACAATGTGTCCATGTGTGTGTGTGAGTGTGTGTGTGTGTGTGTGTGATGTGGGTTTAGGTTGTGTATGTGGGTGTGTGTGGATGTGAATGTGGGTCCATTTAGGGGGCACTTTTTTTTGTCTTTTCCAAATGTGTGGGTGTGTTGAGAGAGAGAGAGAGAGAGAGAGAGAGAGAGAGAGAGAGAATGTCTGTGTGTGTGGAGAGAGAGAAAAGATAGAGATGATTTGAAGTACCAAAATTTGTTGGGGAGAGGAGGGGGAGGTTATGTTCCACGGGAACACTCACGGGAACATGGATTATGGAAGGAGGCCGGAAGCAATTAATGCCGAGAGCAGGATTGTAGCCATGGGAACATAAAGACGCACAAAATTTTTGCATATTTTTGTGCCGAAGTGCAATGTAAATCGTTTTAGGCCAATGTGGGTTCTAAATGAGACTTCTAAGTGTATTAATAAGCAAGGCTTACTTATGGGGTTGTCCGCCCATGTGTGAAAGAGGCCTAGGGTTAGGGTTAGTGACATCTCTATAAAAGAGATGTTAGCTAAAGAAAGGGGACATTTTTGGCCATTCTCATAAGCTATTGAGTGAAGCTCTTGAGCTCTCAAGCTATGGCAACTCTCTAACTCTCTCTCTATTGTACTCTAATGAGCAACTCCAATGAGTATAGCTCCACTTCTTTCTCTTAATCTATTTTAGCATCATTGAAGTAGATTAATCTATTTTAGCATCATTGAAGTAGATTAATCTATGATTAGTTGAATGCTTCTTTCTTTCTCTTGTGTATGCATGCTTGTAGTGTGTGTGTGTAGTCTCCATTGATGCAAGCTCTTGTCCACTTCATTGGAAATGAGTTATTCATGGATAGACTCTCTCTATGAGCTTGTGGGTTTGTGAATGTTACATTCAATTCTATGCTTGCTTAAGCTTGTGGGTTAGTAGATGCACGCTTATGGGTTTGCTGGCATTAGGGAAAGCTAAGATTTAATCAATGTTTGAAGGGATTAAGAGATTGCCATGCATTGCTTGTTCTCTTGATTAGTGTAGTGGGTTTAAGGGATTGAGAGATTGATTGAGGTGTTGAATGGTTGAATCGTCAAGTGGTGGTTCGTGTATGTGAGCTCTCCCGCAAGGGATAAGCCTTCATGTACTAATCGGGTCAAGTCCTCGGATTGACATTGTGTTTCTTAACACATTTGTTGATCGGTAGTACTCTATGAGCACTATACTACACGGTAGAGAGAACCGCTCTACAATGGCGCCGCTGCCGGGAAAGAGTGCCTACATTAGTTGAGAACCATACACACACTACCACTCCTTGTTAAGCTCCAATCGGTTGCAAAACTGTTGGATAGGAGAGCAGGCTTTGGGACTAATTTTGATACTTAATTAAGACTAATCTTTTGTTAAATTCTCTTTATTGTCTTGCAATTTGAGTGCGATTGGCTAGCTATGCCTCTCCCTTGAGGTCATGACAAGGATTCAACACACGGGAAGGATTGGAGGTAGGCGCTAAACCTGCCAATTTCAATTAGTGTGTGAAAGAGAGAGGCCTGAATTGCATTTCTGTCATTCTGTTTGAGGATAATTTTACTGTTTCAGTTTTCTGCATGTTCATTTTATTTTCTGTTCTTAGCTTAGTTTAGCTTTCTGCATCTTTAATTTTGTGCATTTTAAATCTCTGTTAAACCTGCATTTTAGTTCTCTGTTAAACCTGCACCTGTAGAGAAACTGAAATCTGTACACACACATGAAGATTGAACATTTCGAATTCGTTGTAAATCTCACAACTGCACACGCATTGAATTCGCTACAAATCTCACAGTTGCACACGCATTGAGTTCACTGCACACGCACTTCAAAAAAGAAAAATAATAATAAAAGAAGGTGGCTGTGCGTGAACAGCACACCGTGCGGAGAGACCCACACACCGCACCATAAAGACCGCCACCGCACCGGGTAAAGGGGTGCCAAAAAAAAAGTCTGGAAAATTTTTCATTTTCTGTCGCGCAAAAAATTGGGAGGTTATCTAACTTTTCGAGAGGAGTTAGAAAACACCCATCGTCGAAATTTCGGTCCCGGAACCATTTTCCCATAGTGAATGGGAAACTGGTAAATTTTAGGCGATTTTTGATCTTGAAAAATACACTATTTTTTAGCCTAATGTGTTCGAGGGGGTTCAAAATGGATTCTGGCAAAGTTTGAGCCAACTTGAAAATTTTTGGATTTTTTTGAAAAAAGAGAAACCTTAAAATTTGACCTTATGCACTTGCAGTCGGGACGTCATATAGACACTACCATAGGGTCTAGGGCACCTTCTAGAGTACCTACGCAGGAAAGTGGGACCCAATCGGTAGGAAATTTGGCAGATATTGCTGAAACCTTTTTCGAATCCCAATCTGATACCCTTTCTAGGACAACTAGCTCATTGTCTATGGACAATCTAGGGCCGTCAAATAGTCATCCCTTAGCCCCAAATAGGACACCCACAAGATCTTTTAATCCATTTGAAGCCGACATCATGGGGTTACCACTCAATGTGAGACTTCAATATGTCTACACGAATGCTCAAAGAGCTGAGATTTTTAGGGATCCACAACAACAGTATCTCGTTAAGATTGGAGACTTTTTCTCAGAGCTTGATAGAGCACCTCTAGTCAATGACCATGGTAACATGTACATGGGTGGAGATGGTGTTCGCTCTACGAAGTCACCTATCATCCAGAGAATGTAGACAAATTAGGAGAGCTCTCTAAGAGTGAGTTCTGTGATTTATCAAAGCCTTCCGGAGCAAGGGAGTCTAGAGATGACTGGCTCATTGAGCCGGACATGCCTGGACCATCCAATGCCCAGTTCTCAAAGCCATCCATGGATGATTTACTTTTTGTAGATCTAAATTTGGAAAAGGGCAGAAAAGGCAAGAGCAAAATGGATCAAGGGGTGAGAACCAATGGGAGTTTGTACGACAAATTCCAGTGACAAAGGTCTTTCAGGATGACCCACTTCAAGAGATCTATAAGGACTCTTTAGAAGGATATTATGCCACAACTAAATTGCCAGAGCTAGATCTTCCTCTAGCACTTGTGGTGGTAGTCGAGAAGCTTGCAGGATACAAGAACCGAATCGTTGATAAATGGGCCAATGAATACCGAACCTTAGATTGGAAGGAGATTCGTGAGCTCATGTGGAGAGGACAACCATTATTCATGGAAGTGTTCTCAACTAATATAGCTAAACCAGGAGAGACAGCCTTTCTTGGAGAAACTATTGCTCCTCCCCTACGAGAGTTCACTAGAGAGGGACCCTCAACATCAAAGTGGACCACTGCAAGTAGCCCAACTCTAGCACCAAGATATTATCCTACACCAAAAGTGCGACCACAGATCACACCACAACAACGTTTCTCTCACTATGACAATCAGGGGACACACACCAATTCGGGATGCATATGGACCACCTTACCAAAGAGAGGAACCACTGGTAGTGAGAGGCGGTAGGCCTCATGAGTATTCAAGACGAGTAAGGCCATCAACTCTTCAAAAACTGCTAAAGAAGTACGAAGGGTCGGGAGATCCATATGACCATGTAGCAGCATTTAGGCAAGCAGTTCAAGCTGAGCAAGTGACGCATACGCAAATTGAAGGATTTGGGCTCACTCTTTAGGGAAAGGCCCTTGCTTGGTTTCAGGCACTAGAGGCTTCAGACAAATCTTCTTTACGAGTTTTGGAAGAGAGATTCATTGCTGCTTTTTCCTTGATGGGGATTCAGCATGACACAGTAGCAAACATCTACTCTTTCAAGCAAGGCGAGACTGAGAGTGTTAGAGACTGTGTAAATAGGATGAAGCAGTACATCAATCGTTGCCCAGAAGATGAGAAGCCCACCCAGAGTCGATTAATTTCTCTCTTCTTAAAAGGACTCAAAAATTCAACACTGCACACACATCTCTATGCAAAGAAGCATACAAATTTCAATGAGTGTTGCCATGATGCTATGGATTTCACAGATAACTTCAAATTCCAAGATGGTACTGGCCCTGAGGTGCAACCTAGAGATCAGTGGGGCGATGACCAAAGTTCAGGGTCTAGCGCACTAGTAAATCCAACTAGATAGCTAACCTAGTAATAAGGAGGTTGGGACAAACCTATCGCCCACCCATGCACCCATATCGAAAGCATGCTATTGAAGGTCAAGCGGCCAACTATATGCTGATAGAGGGCCAACTCTACAAGAGGGGCAAGGATGGCACCTTGCGCATGTGTGTATGTGAAACTGACTACTTGAAAATCTTGACTCATGCACATGCAGGTGTTGGGGGTGGACACTTTTCAGGCAATACCACAACTAAGTTGATCAGGTGGTCTGGGCTTTGGTGGCCAACCTTACAAATGGATGCCGAAGAATATGTAAGACGTTGTGACGATTGTCAAAGGACCAAACCTCCCATCACAAAGGACAATATGCCATTGCGGCCTATGTTAAGCACACGTGCTTTTGCCAAATGGGGTATTGATTTTTTCGGTCCCATTATACCTCCAGCTCATCACACGCATGCCGAATATATTATAATCACAACTGACTATTTGACCAAATGGGTAGAGGCAAAGGCTACAGTAAAAAATGATGCCATAACCACAGCCAAGTTCTTGTATGAGTACGTGTTTACACGCTATGGCTTACCTATTGAAATCGTTAGTGATCAAGGTGTGCACTTTGTGAATGAGGTCATAGAGATTTTACTTCAAGAATTTATGGTAATTCACAAGCGTTATGCACCCTATCATCTCCAGACCAATGGTCAAGCTGAGAGTACTAACAAGATTCTCTGCACAGCACTCACAAAGATTGTTGAGGGACATATGACTGATTGGGAGCAAAAGTTACACTCAGTTCTTTGGGCATAAAGACCAGCCTATAAACCATCTGTGGGCACAACCCCATTTGATCTTGCTTTTGGGCTAGATGCAATTCTTCCCATTGAATTTCTTGTACCTACTTTACAAGTTGCTAAACAATTGGACTGGACTGGTCATGAGCTTTCTCAACGCATTGATGAATTGGAAAAGCTTGATGAGACCCACTTATTGGCGGTAATGGGGATGTATGCCAAAGAGGAGACAAAAGCAATGGTATGATCGAAATGTAACAACTGGCCGATTCAAAAAAGGAGACCTTGTGCTCTTGTACACACTTAAGAAGCATAAGCAAAAGCTCAAGAAACGTGGCCTATGACCGTTTGTGATTAATGAGCTTACTCCAAGTGGTGCAGTGCGTTTAGAGACACTAGAAGGTGAGAAAATGCCTAACTTCATTAATGGGAGTCGTCTCAAGAAATACAATGAACCATTAACTGAAGCCATGCTTCAACAAATGCATGCTGCCCACTCACAGAAAGAAGCACATGACCTACTTAAACGTCACACTCAAGAAGAAGCTAAAGCTAGAGTTGCAAAAGCCAAGGAGCGTCGCAAGGCTTCTGTGTTGACCTTACAGTTGGCTACTGATGAATATGTCAATCCTTTCAATATTCACGTGTGTCTTCATCTTCATGAGACTACCTACTTTGTCTCTGCCTTAATTGACTCTGGTGCAGATTATAATGTTCTCTCATTTGACACATGGGTAGCCTTGGGACAACCAACACATGTGCACATTCCTATTGACTTACAAAGCTTCTCAGGAGAAGATAACCCTATAGAGGGAAAATGTGTCATTATGATATCCATTCAGGATCACCAGATGTTAGTTCCCTTTTATGTGGCTATAAGTCCAAGGCAGTGGTAGAGGTTGTTCTTGGTCGATCATGGTTAAGTGCTACCAATTGTTCATTCAAATTGATTCTGATTGCATCTTGGGATCTGCTGCTCCACGAGTTTTATCATGTCCAAAAGGTGGTAGTTCTACCTTACACAACCCACTTTCAACATCTGCTCTTCAAGCTCCAAGACAAATGATGTGGATAATCGATGAGTCCTCAAGTGAGGGCCATGGCTAGCATGTTCCAACTACTCTAGTCACTGCTCAAAGAAGGCCAGGCAAGAAGGAATCGTCAATTTGGCTACCCAAAGATGCGTACAAACTTGTACCATCTAGCCTAGTTGCTAAACCTAAAAGCATATCTTTTCCAAGCCTAAGCCTCAGATTGTTACTCATTCGGTCCCAAAGCATGTTCTTAAAGCACAGGGCTATTATGAGGGTGCAACAGCTCTTTGGCTTCCCAAATGCCATGGTTTTCTAGAGCCAGAAGAGTGTATCAATAAGATTCCAAAAGCCACTCGTGGTTTTTCATATCATTGGGTGCAAAGGAAATCAACACAACCTCTTCAAGATAGGATAGGTGGTTGTGATAGCACCTACAAATCTCCTTGTGTTGACCTTCCCAAAACATGTATTGAATCACCACCAGTTGTCCCAACTTCTCCTTGTTACACACTTCCAACATCAACTTGTGTACCTATGACAAATCCAACTTGTGTACCATCAACTTGTGTACCTAAGACAAATTAAACTTTACATGAGTCTCCTTTGAGCATAGATTCTAGCACTTCACTGCCTAAATCCTCTTATCTTGCTCAAATTCCTCGACACAATTGCTATCCTTCCCACCTCTTAAGAAGGACATACCCAAAACCAAAGGTAAGGCATTAACACTACAATTGAAGCTCTTTGGTAGATCAGTGTTTGAATAGTCTCACTTTTACTAATGTGGTTCCTTCTACCATTACAGGAGGATTGTGTTCTTTTTGAGATGATCTTATCTACATTGTTTTTGATAGGGATTGTAATGATGGATATGAGTGTATAAAGTTTGAAGTTTCTAAATTTCATTGTTCTACGCCCAGATACCTCCAGATGGATACTTGGCGAGATACATGTCCACCATGCATTGACCCTGATAGTACTCAACCTAAACATCACGGGGGTTATAGTCCTCCTCCTTTTCAAACTCATTCTAGTTACTTTTATGCTCCCTTAGGTGAAATTTGCTATGGGCATCACTTTGTCACTTTATTCTATCAAGAGCATCATCCATTTTCACATTGTCAAGAGTGTGCATGACTCGTATTAGGGGAAGCTTCACACATTTGTTGGCTATGCCGCTCTTACTTTCGACGATATGGCACAGGCTTAATGAAACAAATTGTGGGAATTATACCCCAATGTCATAACCTTCTTGATATGAGAGTACCAGACCGAGGACCAAATCAACGTAGATTACCTGCGGAGGTTCAAGGACAACAATGGAGAGATACATGCACAAATGACTTGCAACCACCTATCTTGCAAGCCCTTCTTCCCCCAGCCTCAACATGTCAATTTTGGATCACTATGAGCACCTATATTGAGCAATTCCAAAATTGACATTGTCTGCTTAACCTTCCCATAGAACCAATGCCATATTTTAGCAAGGTGAGGAAGCACTCCTTCCTCTACCACCTTCTCTAGAGGCCGGCTTTTGTATAGGGTTGTCCTTGCATCTTGAAGTGATTGATACAATCTTTCCAGCAGAAGTGGACACGGCGGATCCACCGCCAGTGCAAGGATAAGCTCATCAACTCCACAATAAGATCAACAAGCCAGGGCACTTTTCTCCCACTGGGTTTTTTTCCTCGGCTATATTCGGTGATTGGCACCAATAATAACAAATTTTATTCTTTTCTTTTCTTGTTTGTTAATAAGACATTTTGCAGAAACACGCTCCAACAGTCCACCTACTGTGCACACAAATTAGGAAGGGGGGAGACATGCAATGCCTACAAAGAGCAAAGAGAAGCAATCTGCACATCAGCAATGCATCAAGATAAACGTGCCACATCAACGAGCACTACGAGACAGGTGTATTCAATACAATGTGATAAGTTACGGGCGCGTGTATGGTCGCACATGTATATGAGTAGTATCGGGCGCGTGTATGGTCGCACATGTATATGAGTAGTATCGGGCGCGTGTATATTGGCATCTAAATTCGTGTGTATACTGGTTTCAGAAACGTGTGTAGTATCAGCGCGGGTATATACATGCAAATATACATGCATTATTACACGCGACCTTTTTCTTAATTCCTTTACAAAATTAAAAACTATTTTCTTTAAACCATCTCATAGTACATTACAGTATATATCATTACATAATCCCACTACATGTATTTACAATAATGAAATATATTCAAAAATAAATCATGAGATGATAATTAAAAGACGACATATACAATAGAAATGTCATCAATTTAGAACGATACAGTGATGGATTGGTTAGGGTTCGATCTCATCTTCAATAAGATCCATCCTTGCCAAACGATCAACATCAATATCCATTTGATCAATTTGTAAGGCTACGATTAAATTTATTCCACTATCGATATTCTGTCCATTGATAATGGTATCGATGTCCTGATCATCCTCATCAACATCACCATCATCCTCAATGGTAGGGTCCTTGCTAGCAACTGCACAGCCACCGCTCGCTCGGCTCCCACACGCCAGCCCTCTGTCGGCTTCCCACACGGCAGCACCTGTGCTTGTCTTCTCTCGACACTTGTCCTTGCTACTCCCACGCTTCTTTAGTTGCCAACCAGCTGCGCCTACCACCTGCTATCCAGCTTCACTCGGCCCTACTACCAACTGCGTTTATCTGCTGTCTGCTGCAGCGCCACACATCAAACACACGGGCCTCTCACCCGTCGGCTCCCAGCTGTATCCACACAGGCGGTGCTCCCCAGCTAGTCTCCCTTACACACGCGGGGCCTCTCACCCGTCTCGGCGCAGCCGAATCCACCAGTCACTGCAACAGAGGCCGTCACCTAGAACCTGCGCTCCTCTGTGCTGGTGACTGCAGCTAGCCACAGCAACACACACGGGGCCCCAGACCTCTCCATTCAACGAGACCCCTCTCCCCTGTCTTTCAACTCGGCGGCCTCCTTCCCTTTTCAACTGCGCTGACTCATCCGCCCTTCTCCATGCTTCGCCAGCCTTCGAGAATCCACGTTGGCAGCAACTCATTGCCTCCACGCCACCTTTCCACGTTCATTTTTCCTATTTTATTTAACTTTGAAAAATGGCCACTATATTATTTCCTTTCAAAGGTACATGGCCCCTCATTGCCCTTTTCTGCCCATGCCCACATACCTCTTCAATTTCAACCTCCAAGTGTCCACTCATTTCTTGGACGTGCACACAATTCAAGTGGCCGTACAGCTAAAACCACCTCCATCTGACCTTACTCCGGGCAGGCCTGTAACAGGCTCAAATCCAAACCGATCCACACTGCACACCTGGCAAGGCATTCCACAGCCAAGTTTCATTCACACCATGCACACGTATGTACACAGGTCAAAAAGATCACTTAGAAAAACGCCTGACATACTTTGCCACCCCCCCAGCCTGCTAGAGCATTCATGCTCAGCAGCAAAAGATAAAACTCAGTAGTCATCCACCAGGATCAAAAGGAAACAGTTCCAACTCAGCATCCCATTTCCCAGCATTTTTCAAACACCATGGCTGCATCACTGCACACCAAACATCAACCATACGTATCAGAAAATCATTTCCATTCACTGACTCTGACCACACAACATCATCTTCAAGCCGTTGCTCTTCACTCACAACAGACCTTCTCTTCTTCAAAATCTGTAACATTCCAGCATTTAGCATCCCATCCATCAATACCAATGAAGGCCAGATCCCAGCATCTTGAACTTTCTCCACACAAAAATCCACATCCTCTCCAATGGCAGTGTCTACAAGCACTTCCAGCTCTTGTATTTCAGGCATCTCCTCACAACCATACAACTCACCTGGTTCAGAATCCTTGTTATCCAGGGACTTTGCCTTTAGCATCTCAGCAACCCGCAAAGAAGCCTTTGCCATGCTCTCGACCACATCAGCATCCATCTCTATCTCTGGTTCCTGCTCATCAAGGCTAGCAACTGCCCGCATATCATCCTCAGGCATACTACTCTCCTCACAACGCTCTTCATCAGCCAGATCTACATGCATACCTTCTTCAGTGTTGCCAACCCCCCTGGTATCATTGTCCAAAGACTCCTCAGCACATAATGCATCAAATGGAAAAACATCCATACCTTTCATTGCAGGTACCAGACCATCATCAAGCTGTCCACGAAAATCCAAGCTAATAGGATCTTCCTCCATGCTTACCACATCCGCATCACAAGCCATCTTCACTTCATCAGAAGTCTCTACCCCATCCTCCTCCCTTTCTGTATTTGACAGAATCATCCTCAAAGCATCCTGTATCCAGCTCCTCTTCCTTCTTATCATCAGCCAATCCCAAATCCAAAGAAGAATCCACTGGCAACTCCTTGTCTGCACTTTGTTCCTTCACCTGCTTCTCATCCACCTGCACATGCTTTTCAAACTTTGGAAAAAAATCAGAAGGCATATAAAACATACCCCTTTGCACCTATATCGGCCTTTGAGGCTCCTGTCTAATCAAACCTTGCATAGGACTCTTATCCACCTCAACCAAATTTACCTGCTTATCTCTCACAGACACAACACCTTCATATGGATAAATACCCATCTCCATCTGCTTCAAAACCTTGCCTTCCTTTTCCCTAGCAATGCTAACAGCATCATCAAATGACCTAGGATTCTTCAACTCAACCCTGACCCTCAAAAGGGGTAGCAAACCATCAATAAACAAGCTCTTTTTCAAAAACATAGGAGGAACTTCCTGCTTCAATGTCACACACCACTTATCCCACAAACATGTAAATACCTTCACAAAATCATCCAGTGATTGCCCATGTACCTGCTTCAAGATGCTCAACTCCTGCCAAAGCACGCCAGAATCCTCCACTTGCTGAAAACGCTCCAAAAGGCCTTCTTTCAACCTGTCTAAGGTCAAAACACCAGCATCCTTTGCTTCAAAATCCTTAAACCAGCTTTGGGCATCTCCCTTCAAAAAAATCCTTATCAGCCTCAGAACCTGCTCTTCATCCGTGACATGATTGCTAATGCATGCCAACTCCGTCTGCTCCAAAAAGTCACACACATCTTCACCCTTCCTGCCATGAAACTCCGGATAAGACCACATCATGACAACCTGTACCAGTCCCTAAGCTCTCCTTAGTGGAACACACGCCAAAGCACAACGCGAGAGTTATCCTCAGTCAAACAATGCCAGAGCAACTCCTCAGTGGAATAATACCAAGAAAGAGCCACTCCTCAGTGGGGGCACCAGAAGGATGTGAGGTGAAAAAAAAGGAAGAAAAGCCTGCCTCTATAGCCCTTCCACCTCGCAAACTTGGAAACACTACCACGAACGGGGGCACCACCAGCTCCTCTAGCTGGAAAGAAAATCACTCTCTCACTCTACACCACTCTCCCACACCAAACAGACAACACAATCCAAAACCTATATTTTAGTAAAAATCTTCATCTTTACAGAGTTGGACATCTAAGATGTCCTCTAAACCATCCTCATCCAAAACCCATTCACAATTTGACCATTCCCCCTCATCTATATAGATTACTACAGACCAATAACTAGAGCAACTATTGGAGAATACAATTTCAAAGGGTGAAGGATCCTCAAAACAAATCTCATCGATATCGGGACCTAATTCTAAGATTAAATACATGATGGTAAAGAACACTCCACAATATATGTATGTACCCGATGGTCACCTTAGCCCGTATAGCTTTTCCTTTGTTTGCTCCAATCACTAGCCCTGTTTTTTCACAAAAAAACTGGCCACTGTCTTGGTTGCTATCTGACCTTCCAGTCGGCCACCTTCACATCTCACCAGGTTCTGCAGCTCTTTACCTGCATCCACGGCTCTCTCCTCCTCTCAGTGTGCTACAGCCCCCCCAACCAAAAGCAACACCTCTGTCCTTCACTCCCAGGCGGCTCCCTCCACGTCGCTAGCCTCTCTACCTGGTGTCCTTGCCAGCAACTGCACAGCCACCGCTCGCTCGGCTCCCACACGCCAGCCCTCTGTCGGCTTCCCACACGGCAGCACCTGTGCTTGTCTTCTCTCGACACTTGTCCTTGCTACTCCCAAGCTTCTTTAGTTGCCAACCAACTGCGCCTATCTAGCTTCACTCGGCCCTACTACCAGCTGCATTTATCTGCCTGCAGCGCCACACATCAAACACACGGGCCTCTCACCCGTCGGCTCCCACCTGTATCCACACAGGCGATGCTCCCCAGCTAGTCTCCCTTACACACGCGGGGCCTCTCACCCGTCGGCTCCCAGCCGAATCCACCAGTTCACTGCAAAATAGAGGCCGTCACCTAGAACCTGCGCTCCTCTGCGGTGGTGGCTGCAGCTAGCCACAGCAACACACACGGGGCCCCAGACCTCTCCATTCAACGAGACCCCTCTCCCCCGTCTTTCAACTCGGCGGCCTCCTTCCCTTTTCAACTGCGCCGACTCATCCGCCCTTCTCCATGCTTCGCCAACCTTCGAGAATCCACGTTGGCAGCAACTCATTGCCTCCACGCCACCTTTCCACGTTCATTTTTCCTATTTTATTTAACTTTGAAAAATGGCCACTATATTATTTCCTTTCACACCAAGTCCAAGGTACATGCCCCCTCATTGCCCTTTTTTGCCCATGCCCACATACCTCTTCAATTTCAACCTCCAAGTGTCCACTCATTTCTTGGACGTGCACACAATTCAAGTGGCCGTACAGCTGAAACCACCTCCATCTGACCTTACTCCGGGCAGGCCTGTTAACAGGCTCAAATCCAAACCGATCCACACTGCACACCTGGCAAGGCATTCCACAGCCAATTTTCATTCACACCATGCACACGTATGTACACAGGCCAAAAAGATCACTCAGAAAAACGCCTGACAATAATCACCATCACCATCAGCCATCACCATCACCATCAGCCAAACCCTAAGATCCATCTCTAGGGACATCCGAGAACTCCTCCTGGCTATTAGCAAAAATTGCAAAAAACAAAGAGACCAAAATAAAAACTCAAGTCTCAAACAGATTCAAAAGAGAGTGTCAAAAGTGCAAAGATAAAGGTTGAACGAAAAACTCTGATGCAAGATTGCAAAAGAGAGCTCAAAACCGCATGGTCTTCAATTAGTGATGAAAGTCTCCTCTAGCTCCTCTACAGCTGATTATAGTATTTCTATCCTCCTTAAACTTGAATAAGGCTTACGTCTACCCTCTCACACGATAATCATATGCATATCTAAAAAATCATAAAGTTTTCTCCTGGCATTCTCCAAATTTTTAGATGATGATGCTTTCTTCAGTGCTTTACTGATTCCATAAAACTTCCCAATCAAATCAACCATATAATGATATTTTCATTTATCCCCTTATGACAAGGTGTACACAATAAGGAGCAAGAAGATGTCTTATGATCCCTCTCTAAGCAAATGCCACACTTATTTTTCCGCTCCCTGCTTCACGCAATCAAGTGTCTTCTACTCATTAAATTGTAAGCCTTTGTGTGGCACACGAAACCCTCTCTTCAATACACTCAAAATATACTCCTTTTTGGAATCATCTTTACTTGAATCGATGCCCCAAATATATCTGCAAATGAGGTCTACCAGCATGCGTGCTATCACCCCCTTTCCCTTGTGATCCTCAGTAATTCTCCCAACATGCGTGCTATTACCTACATTTCCTTGTAAATGAGATCATATATTAGCACAGTATCATCTTCACTCATGATGGTTTATAAACAAAGACACTATCTGGGTATGATTTCTTGAGGGCCTAATGAGGATCTATTGCCACCCCCCCAAGATAACCCCCTACCACGACCTCCCCCCACCATGATGAGAAGAGACACACCTCCGATCACCCAAGGAGGTCCCATGATGTCATCAGGTAGGTGCTACAAGCATAAAATGGGAAGTGGGAGAATCGCAGTCAACACAAGAAGGCTCAAAACTGACATATAAGAAGAGACTAGTGCTACCAATTTTTGTGAGAATGGCACTAGAGTTTGTAACTTAATGACAGCACCAACCATGAGAGTACCATCATAGGAGTAGGATTAATTACATGTAATAGCAATCAAGGGTGGAGCAAAGAATTTCCACACACTTGACATACATAATGGTGTGTGAGACTCATGTGGCCATCTATGAGAGCCGCTCCAAGTTAGAATCATCGGTGATGGGCCACCATAAATGTGGAGGTGGTTCTAGAGTACTTCTACTAGGATACTCCCATGGCTACATAGTCTATATCGTAACAAGTATAGTTGTTACATGCTAAGGTGGTTCTAGAGTACTTCTCCTAGGATACTCCCATGGCTACATAGTCTCTTTAGGATACTCCCATGGATACATAGTCTCTTAGGATACTCTAGCTACATAGTCTATATAAATCTAAAAGAAAAATGAACATAAGAATGCAATGCCATATGAATGAAATGAACATAAGAGCCTTATGTATGCATACATAGAGCTACTAGGCAATATGTATGTATGCATACATAGATCTATTATGTATGCGTACATAGAACTACAAGCCTCTACATAGAGCTATAAGTCTCTATGCATGCATTCATGGATCTATGTAAGTATAGAGCTCATTAATAAAACTTTGTACATAGACTAATGCATAAAGCAATGCATAGAGAAATGCATAGAGCTATGTATAAAGTTCTTGTATCTCTATGTATGCATGCATACTAGCTCTATCTATGCATGTATATATATGTATATATAGATTCTTGTATCTCTATGTATGCATGCATACTAGCTCTATCTATGAATGCATACATAGAGAGCTACAAGGATCTATGACAATGTATGCATGCATAGAGCTCATGCATAAAGCTCTATGAGTAGAGCAACACAAAAAGTAATGTATAGAGAAATTTATAAAGCTATACATAGTGCTATGCATGTATACATAGAGCCTTGTAGCTCTATGTATGCATAAATAGAGCCTTGTAGCTCTACGTATCCATGTATAATAGCTATATGTATTCATACATAGATCCATTATGCACGCATACATAGAGCTACAAGGCTCTATGTATGCATGCACAACTCTATTTATGCACAGAGCTCATGCGCATAAAGCTCTATGTGAAGGACAAGACATAAAGAAATGTATGCAAGAATGCATAGAGTTGTGCATAGAACTATGCACGTATAGACAAAGCTATTATACATGCATACATAGAGCTACAAGGTTATTTGTAAGCATGCATAGCTCTATGTATGCATAGAGTTTATGCATAAAACTCTTTGCATAAGAAAATGCATAGAGCTATAAATAGAGCATACATAGAGCTATTATGCATGCATACATAGAGCTATTATGCATGCATACATAGAGCTATAAGGCTCACCCATTACCGATGTGTTTGTTCTGATGTTATATACTTAGACTTCTTTTTTGGTTTGGAAGATCTAATCACAGATATGCATGTTGATAAAACCATCAGGATATATGAAGGTATATACGTTGACAACATTAGCTAGGATTGTTACCGATGATATTTTTAACATTTTATTTTCAAAAAACTATCGGTAACTTCATCAGGGCCAGAATGCCCCAACCTAGCCAAAATGGCCCAACCTATCCCATTCTGCCACACTTGCACCTAGCAAGAGGTGTACCCTAGTATATAGAGAGACAAATATCATTAAAAAGACAAACATTACATGAAATAATGCCGATTTTATTAATTTATGTGCAAATATTTTTGTACAAAAAATGTGAGCTATGTTGTAACAAAAAACATGAGCATAGCTTAGTAAGTAAAAAAATGTACGTATAGGAGGGCCCTACCCTACTCCTTATCACCATCTCCACCTTTCCCATGTTCTCCCTCATTGGAGAGCATACATAGAGATATAGATAGAGCATACATAGAGCTACAAGGCTCTATGTATGCATGCACACTAGAGCTCTATGTATACATAGAGCTATTATGCATGCATACATAGAACTACAAGGCTCTATGTATGCATGCACACTAAAATAGGTTGACCAATTATCGATGTGTTTGTTCTGATGTTATATACTTAGATATATTTTCTGGTCTAGAAGCTCTTGTCATTGATATACACGTCAATAAAACCTCGCGATATATGTAAGTATATACATCGAAAATAGTCAAGATTGTTACCAAAGATATCTTTAACATTTTATTTTTAAACTATCGGTAACTTAATTGGGGCTAAAATGTGCCAACCTAGCCAAAATGGCTCAACCTATCCCATTTTGCCACACTTGCACCTAGCCAATTTTATTACTTTATGTGCAAGTATTTTTGTACAAAAAATGTGAGCTATGTTGTAACAAAAAACATGAGCATAGTCAGTAAGTACAAAAAATGTATGTATAGGAGGGGTGGCCTACACTACTTATCACCATCCCCACCTTCTCCCTCACTATTTTTACATGCCTCCTCTTCCATGTCATTGCATTAAAGAGAATGTGGGGGAGAGAGAGCTTGATTTCCCTTTTGCAAGCAAACACACACACACAAGAGAGATGGATGGATGAATTTTCTTCTATCTTTTTCTCTTCTCTAAAACCATATAACTAAAAGATAAGAGTACATACACAAAGGGAAAGTACTCTCCTACAACAACATACAAAGTAGTTAGTCTATATTATGAACTCGACTATATGAGTTGGCGCTATAACTATGCCATAACTCTAGTACTCCAAAGTGATTGTCACATAGCCTATCATCCACTAGTGGCATATCGACCATAATCTCACCAACCATGCCAACGACATAACTGCGAAAGCTATCACCCAAGTGGGTCATCAATTTCCACCGTAGCACGAGCCAATACATGTGTTTCCTTACACCCGGTTCCAATCCTTGAATGCCTTTATGCCTTTATGCCTGTTGGAGTGGCATTCTCTTTAGACAACTCAAGAGGCTCCTCATTGTCTCCTTTGACATATAGTCTCAAAATCCTTTACCCATAAGAAAATTGGTCATTTTGAACTTCCAAGTATGGAATTTGCTCTTGTCCAGTTTCTCATTAACAATCTGATTGATTCCGTCTTACCAAACATGTTTTCTTACAAATAATAAAAAAACTACAACATACAATTTCTATATGCAACCTGTAACACAACAATATCGTCTATGACTATTGTAGCGATACTTCAACATAACTTGTAGGTCACCAGGATCTGATCAAATTACATGTGCATACACCCAATGTTAACAATACATGTGTAAACACTGTTTGCACTCCCAAAATGCACCATTGCACAGCAATAATAACCAGATTTTTGCCAGAGATAGGTCTCAGCTAGAACTTCCCAAAACTGCCAAAATTACCTTACAGTGACAAAACGGAGTCCAACACATGACCAAAATGCATTTATGCCACAAAGGTTTAATACAAATTTTTCCGTACCACACACAAGCCTATGAAGAGAGCTCCATAATCAGAGATGTGTAGCTCCTGGAGCAACCAAGGGGTGTTGTACCTAACCAAGAAGGGAAAGAGATGGCGATGCTCTTACTCGTGTACCGTTTCCTTGTTTGTTTTTTCTTGCCTCTTGCTTGCCTCCTTAGGTCTCACATGAACTAGAACTCCGATACCATAAAGAGAATGTGGGGGAGAGAGAGAGAGATCGATTTTCCTTGCAAACAAGCACACACGCACACACACACACACACAAGAGAGTGCAGGACACAAGATAGATGGATGGCTGAATTCTCTTCTATCTTCTTCTAACACTGTTGTGAGCAAAATAGGTAATTGACGAGGGTTACCTAAAAATACTCCCTCCCAAAATGTGTGAAATCTTAAAAATAGCTTAAAAACAAAGTTCTTTGAAAACACATCTAGAATTCCATGTATAAATTTCAAAAATACATGAATTTTGCTATTTTTTTCAAGATTGAGAACACGTGTGACCTTCATAGATTTATAAACTGCTGTTGTTTGTGACATAAAAATATACTTGACTTACAAAATGACATAGAAGTCTACATAACTTAAAGAAATATCAATCTTTTTCAAATAAAAATTTATTTTATACATTTAATGAATGTAAGATACTTTTTTTAATGGACTTTCTTGGGACAAATTCTACCACTATGCATAAATATGCACACTATTTAAGCACTCAAAAAACATTAGAATACATAATAATATAAGTTTCATAATTTATGAAAAAATCTACAAACATCCTTGTGTCTATTTCTAGACCCAAATAGTAAAGCCTTTAATATATACTTACCTTGATCACAATTTGCATGACATAATTATTTGCTCTATTATTTACAAGAAGATAGTGGGCATGATATACAACCAATGCTAAGAGTTTAAACAGGTTAACTTATAGGTGTGCAAAGGTAGACTTATATTCATATATATATGTAGAAGATGGTAGCTATGGAGGCTCTAAGTAAACCTAAGCATGTTAGAAGAGTAGAAAATTGAAATATTTTTTCAGCAGGACAATCTTAGAGCCTATAGCCTATGGGTGTAAATTTTGACCCACATAGGCATTTATTTTCATGAAGGAAATTTTTGTTATGTAATATGGATAAGGGTGGCGAGAAGAAATTTTAGCCTATATCATGTGCATATGTGGTGGTGGCAAAAATTCATAGTATGCATATGTTGATGTTTGATCCAGATAGCCATTATCATGAACATAGGTGATGGTATATCTAAGAGTACTGTAGGAATGAGCTCTAGTTATAATTATTTAGAGTACATGTGAAAGATGGTATGTCGAAGGGTAGTGTAGAATGAACTTTGGTTATAATTATTTGGACATGCAAAGGATGTTGAGAGATGCAATCTTTGCTCGTGACCTTGTCTTTGTGTACAAAGAGAACAGAGAGAAGCTTAGGGATTTTTGAATGGTGGTAGAGAAGAGCTTGGAGCTTCACAACAATGACGGTAGATTCAAGGTCCCCTATGGTAGAGAGCATACTACTGTACATAGACATGGCAGAGTCCAGGCTCACATGCACCCCCCTCCTCGACATAGATGGTTGCACCACGTGTATTTGCTTATAGTTCTTCAGCTTTAAAATTGAATTGTAGAACAAAAATTAAGATTGGCAAATCAATCCACTCGTGGTATTCCAAATCAATGGCACATTTGGATTAAAACTAATGGATTACAGGTCATCATGGATTATCTCATCTAGCTCTTCTGTAATCTTGATTTTTTGGCATCTACTATGTAGCGATAATATTTATGATACAAAGGCTACATGATTACATAGACAGGCATTTTTTTTAATGACCTCCTCTCAAATTTGTAGTCAAAGGTTGCGACCGTATGTGTTTTTCAGGTCCTTAGCTGTAAACCTATGTTCTACTTATATCACCTAATCTTAGGTATATTTTTTCTTTAATTCTATAATTTATAAGTTTTTTTTAAAAAAATTTATGATTTTATTGGCTACTATCTACTATTTGGAATGAGCTTTTACAGATTTATTGGTGATAAAAATAAAAATAATTCTCATAAAAAATATAAAAATACTTCAAAGTTAAGAAAAATAGCCCCCTAAAAGTTGATGTTTTGCATCAAAGTTGATGCAAAACATCAAAGATCCACTTATCTTTTTTCGGAACATAGATACTAAAAACTTTACTAGTGCATATAAGGCCCTCAATGTATTATTTAGGGAAGCAATAAATTATGCTAATTTTTAAGAAAGCAATAGGTTACACTTAGAATGGATAGAATTTTGTATTATCCAAGAGAGATTAGAACTAACCAATTTTAGGAGAGGAACCATTTACGATTCTACCAAAGAAGAATTATCTTAGACATGCAAGTAGATGACTGACTTATTGGATGACTCATTTCTGGTCAATGATGAAACTACCAAGTATTTTCCATTCTTATCTTTGTTGTCAATTCTATATGGTTATGGGAAACCTCATTCTAGGAAGTATTTTTTATTGTTATCCTTGCTATAAGTTCTACATGGTTGTGGGGAACCCTAGTATTTACGTTGAAATTTATTTACTGTATTTTATAAAAAAATTATTAGTGAATACATTTGATTTGAGAATATAAAAGAAGTTTTATGATTTTTCATTTTTTAGTTTTTTATTGCAATCTTTGTACTATTTCCTATATCTTTAAACACGTTCTTAAAAGGGAATTCATTACCATCCGTAGAAGGATATGACGGACTATCGATAAATTCAGTAGATGATGATGAGCCCTCTCATGTTCTATTAATTGATTATCAATGACATCATCGCCCCAACAACATTTACATTCTGAGTATGTCTGTGATTAGACTCTAGCAGTGGTGAAATTATCACCTTCTTTCATTTCTTCCTCAACATGTTTATCTTTAAATATGTGTTTTCTTCAAGGTGCAACTTGTATTACATACCACCGTAACCGTATTGTTTTTTTGATAAATCTAGTTAAAAGATTACTTGCTCTATATTATAAGATCTATTGTGTTTTTCTCATTCTATAATGCATAAAAGAAAAATGATACACCTTTTTTTTTAAAATTGTTACCTTCTCATGATGTTATGCGGTACAAATGTATCATGACTATCTATCCACAACTTTGTTGAGTAACTAGCAAAGAATCCACTTTGTTGAGTAACTAACTTTGTTGAGTTACTAACTTTGTTGAGTAACTAGCAAAGAATCCACTTTTATCTCTTTTGATTGTTGCACTTGGACCATTGTAGACCACTATTAACCATTGAACATCAAGAATGAATAGGCCTAATTTCCTAAATCTTACTTAATGATATCTTGTATGACTCCACATTAAGGGCAAGCATTGCACACTGTTGTCATCACCACAAGATCACCAAAGAGGAAGGTGGAAGCAAGCACCATGACGATCGAATGATGATGGCCTAAGGAGTGCGGATGGTTGCCTACGTGCCTACCTATACGCGAACACACCCTTAGTATAAGATGTCCCCAAGAAGATTTGAACCCTAAACCTCCCGTAGAAAGTCCAAAGTCTTATCCACTAGGTTGCCGCCTTGCAGACATTTGCAATGTAATTTGGAAACACGAGATAAGTTCTTTCAAAGTAGTGTGGACACATGTTCTCTTTCTCTTCAATGTAATTTGGAAACACAAGATTAGTTCTTTCAAGGTAGTGTGAACAAATGTTTTCCCTAAAACCAACCTAGCCCATGCTACGTGTCATAACACCTTAATTGTTACAATGCCATTCCAATAATAGGATGGTGAACATAAAAATAGACAACACCAAGGGAGTTTTCCTCATACCTCTTCTATTTGAAAGAAAGCAGGAAGGGAGTTTCGAAACAAACACTTGCTTGGTACTGGTGAAGATTATAATAGACAACACCAAGAGAGTCTTCTCATACACATCTCCCCTTTTAAAGAAGACAGAAAGGAGAGTCTTCTCATACACATCTTCCCTTTGAAAGAAGACAGAATTAAGGAGAGACTTGTCATGCACATCTTCCCTTTGAAAGAAAGCAGGGTAGGAGTTTATACAAACAAACACTTTACTGGTTGTACATTTACCAAACTACCAGTCGAATGAATTGTCGTAGCTGCCACCACTATTGTCGAATTGTGGAAGTTTGGAGGAGGTAGCGATTACAATTAATTAAAACATCATTAGCAGAACATTAATTGATAAGCATTAATTAGATGTTACTCAGATTGAAGACGCCATCGTTCACATAGCAGAAGCAGGAGCTACGCTCGTAGTTGATGAATCGTTATTGATTGATTGTATCGATTGACGGTTACATTTATATACAAGTATAAGCTCCCATTCATTTGCATCACTTCGTGATGGGCGTTCACACTCGTATAGGGACACGAGCATTAATTCCAACACTCCCCCTTAATGCGAATGTCCGCATGAGGGTGAATGAGGAAATGTGATGTGTGCATTATTAATATTTATAATTATCGTTAGTAAAAGGGCACGTGGTGAGACCGTAGACTTGAGGGAAAAAACAAAAACACGGACGTTTTGTGCCTGCTTCGTACGCCGATGCCTATTGACAGGCAAGTGATGGCCACGACAGGAAGATGAAGGACACGATAATAACAATGATACGGGTGCTGTGCATGCACAAGAGAAAGTGGGGTTGGCGTGGGATTGGCACAGAAGCGAAAAAGGATGGTTGGCGCTGCTTGGAGGGGTTGTTGGCACCCTTAAGAAAGGCTTAATAGCCAGTTTGCTAAGGTAAAGGCGGAGGTGGTGCTGAGGCGGCGTGCATAGAGGCTTTGGTTGGATTGCGAAGGTGGCGGAGGCGATGCAGGCCCACACAGGCTCTTCAGAAACGCAGGCGATGATACCATGTGGAAGTTTGGAGGAGGTAGCGATTACAATTAATTAAAACATCATTAGTAGAACATTAATTGATAAGCATTAATTAGATGTTACTCAGATTGAAGACGCCATCGTTCACACAGCAGAAGCAGGAGCTACGCTCGTAGTTGATGAATCGTTATTGATTGATTGTATCGATTGACGGTTACATTTATATACAAGTATAAGCACCCATTCATTTGCATCACTTAGTGATGGGCGTTCACACTCGTATAGGGACACGAGCATTAATTCCAACATTGTCGTAACTGCCACCACTATGGTCTAATGAATTGTCGTAAATGCCACCACTATTGTCGACAGAGTTGTCGACGTAGCTGCCACTGCCATAGTCGAGTGAATTGTCGTAGTTGCCGCTATGGTCGAATGAATCGTGGTAAATGCCACCACTATTGTCGACAGAGTTGTCGAGGTAGCTACCACTGCCATAGTCGAATGAATCTTCGTAGTTGCCGCTATGGTCGAATGAATTGTGGTAAATGCCACCACCACTGTCGACAGAATTGTCGACGTAGCTGCCACTGCTATAGTCGAATGAATTATTGTCGTAGTTGCCACCATTGTGGACGGAGCTGTGAGGATACGAGTTTGGGTTGTAGAAGCAATTTTGGAAGGCCTCATTCACAGCTCTCTGGGTAGCTGCCACCGCTACTGTCTCTATGAGCCGAGTACCGGATTGCGAACCGGAAGCTGGAGGCGTTGGCTGATGGTAACTCGAGAAACGAGGAGGCGCATTAGCTGCGGAGGGTGCTCTCCCCTGGCGCATTGGGGCCTGCGATTCACCATAACCCCTTGCCAACGGATGCCGAGTACCGAGTTGCGAACCGGAGCTTGTACTGGCGTCGGCCGCCTTTGGCCGTCACTACGAGGAGGAACATTAACGGAGCGCCCTGCTCCTTGCTCGCGCATCGGGGCCTTCGATGGATAATCCCTTGCGAGCGGATGTCGAAGATTTGCGCACGACAGATGAAGATCAAATTTACAGACCGGGCAATGATATACCCATCTCGTTCCGATTGCGCTGCAAGCGTCGCACCAGAATGAACTACTGTCGTAGGGCGGCTTCAGCAGCAGCTCCAGGCGATGCTGGGGGTGTTGACGATGCAGAGGGCGGCGTGGAAGTGATGCACACACAGGGTGAAGGTCGAAATTGCAGCTTCTGCAGCTATAGACGAAACCAAGGACGCGTTGGCCGCACGCGTTGCATGAGATCTGTCGAAGTTCTGCTGGACCGGTACTATTGTGAAGGGAAAGGCGGAGGTGATGAGGGTGAGCCCAGTGGAGGAGACTTGAGGGAGGTGCGTTGTTCGTTGCACAGGCGGGGTGGACATGGAATTGGTAGTCGGAGCATTCGTGTACAGGTCCTGAGCCTTGAATATAGCAGACGTTGCAGATGAAGCTCGGATGCGATGTGTAAGTGAGCTTATGGATCATTGATGCAGCTAGTGAAGCGAAGCGCGTCGGCGCCTTCGATGGATAATCCCTTGCGAGAGGATGCCGAAGATTTGCGCACGACAGATGAAGGTCGAATTGACAGACCCGGCAATGGTATACCCATGTCGTTCCGGTTGCATTGCAGGAGTTGCACCGGAATGAACCGCTGCCGTAGGGCGGCGTCAGCAGCAGCTCCAGGCGATGCTGGGGGTGTTGAAGATGCAGAGGGCGGCGTGGAAGTGATGCACACACAGGGTGAAGGTCGAAGTTGCAGCTTCTGCAGCTATAGACGAAACCAAAGACGCGTTGGCCGCAGGCGTCGCATGAGATCTGTCGAGGTTCTGCTTGGGAAAGGCGGAGGTGACCAGTGGAGGAGACTCGAGGGAGGTGCGTTGTTCGTTGCACAGGCGGCGTGGACATGGAATTGGCAATCGGAGCATTCGTGGACGGGTCCTGAGCCTTGAATACAGCAGACGTTGCAGATGAAGCTCGGATGCGAGGTGTAAGTGAGCTTATGGATCATTGACATTGTTGCAGCTAGAGAACTAGCGGAAAGCTTGATGAGGGCAAGGGCGCACGCTTAGCTTGGAGCTTGCAAAACCAGCGGAGCTTGGAGCCCAGCACTCCCAGCAGCTAGATTTAATCTTCTTTTGCAGGCATTCGTGAGGGGAGCTTTCGCGTCGTTGAACGAGTCCATTGCGCGTTGTCAGTGCAAGAAAAGGGATGAGTAGCTTGACACATCTTAGATGGGCCAAAACAAATTAGATACAAACGAGTAGCTTGACCCATCTTGGATGGGCCAAAAACAAATCTCTTATATATATATATATGTATGAGTACAGCACAAACTCCCAACAACTTGCAAGACGATTTGAAGGTTGCAAGTTATATATATGTATATGTATATATATATATATATATGTATGTATGTACATGTATGTATATATATATATATAATTTTAACTATGATTTTTTTATATACATACACATATGTATGTGTGTGTATATATAATTTTAACCATGATTAATCCAATTTCTTTAAAAAGGTTTCGTCAACCTAAAATGACAGGAGATGCCATTCCTTGCTGGATCCAACCAACTAGCCTTTATGTTATTTAAGGACTCAATTTTATTAGATAGACCACTCCTAGAGCTCATGCCCTTGCTATATTGACTAATAGTTTTAATCCATTGAAACTCCTAGGGCTCATGCTCTCGCTATATTGACCTCGGGGAGTGCACTACGAAGGAACCCTATGTATCACAAGCATTCAAGGGGTATAATTCAAAAAACCCCTTACCTATGAAATTTTAATGAATAAAATGACCCCTTTTTCTTTATGGATTTTTGGTTTTTCCTTCAAAAAACCCCTTTTGTAAATTTCTCTTAGAATTTGAAATTAAAGAACTCACGTGGTATACTTACATATTTTTAGGTGGACCCTCCGAGATATTGACTAATAGTTTTGATAAATAAAATGAGTCCATAAGACCTCGAATCAATACTATGGTTCAATATAGCGAGTATATGATCAGGGCAAGGGTGGCGAAAAGGATCCAAACTATATAACAAGATCTTGGAGCTTACCACTTCATAGATTTAATCTGTATTTGTAGGCATTTGTGAGATGGGAATTAGCATCGTTGAACGAGTCCATTATGCATTGCGAGTCACCACTCTCTATATAAAAAAAGGATTACTTTGTATTACAGTGCTAGAATTTGAAGATTTTGTGACATTCTTCCCTGTGCTAAAATTTTAAGGTTACAACTTTCCATAGCCTTCTACATATACATATAAATATATGTGGATGGCATTACTTTCATTAGGAAAAATTTGGACTATAAAAGGAACCCCTAAGAAGAGCCATGTCATCACTTTTCTAGAAAAAAATAAGGCCATGTGTGAAACTTATAAAACCTCCACATGTGAAACATTGGACAGCTTTTGAAAAGTAGATTCTAAATCTATTACCTTCGACAAATTTGGAATTGATATGCTCAAGTTAGGCTTTCCCTAGTAAAAGGTCGATTCTAACGATTGTAACAACGATTGGATGAATCCTTACGAATAAAATTAATAAATTTTGTATCTTCAAATCTCCAAAATATGAAAATGGGTTGATAGACATAAAGCGACACATATGGAAAGAACATGCTATCTGAAGGGTTTTCAAGAGAAGACATCAATATCTTCCATACCCACCTAATCTTGCATATCTCTCCATAGATATAACACCTAGATGTCTAGAGAATAATCTTAGTAAAGCAAGGAAGAGATAATGGTGAAAGGATTAGCACAAGCAAGAGATAGAGTTTACAAGAGGATGCAACTAGCATGTAAGTAAGTAAGTAAGTTGAAGCACATACATAACCTTATTTAAATATTTTTCTCATATTATTGATAGTTTTTTTCTTACATGTTTATTGTAGTATCATAAATTTTGAGCATTATGGTCCCATGGTTGTCAGTTTTCCATTGAGCATATAGATAAGAGAAGAAAGACCTTTGATTTTCGTTAACTTTCGAGACAAGAGTCGAGTGAGTGTTAGTGATATAACTCTTCTCACCTCCAATCTTGATTATTGTGGAAATATAAAAGATATCATGAATGTACGATTTAGGTAATTTGACATATTCATTCTTGATGTTCAATGGTTAATAGTGGTCTACAATAGTCCAAATATTGCAACAATCAAAAGGGATAAAAGTGGATTCTTTCCTAGTGACTCAACAAAGTTGTGGATAGATAGTCATGCTACATTTGTACTACACAACATCGTAAGAAGGGAAATTTTTTTAAGTAAATGCGTATTATTTTTCCTTCTACAATATTTAAGTAAATGAGTATTATTTTTCTTTCTATAATACTTAAGTAGGTTTATCGCAATCAAAATAGTGGTATGTAATGCAAGTTGCACCTTCAAGAAAACACATATTTGAAGATAAAGATGGCGAAAGGAAAAAATGCAAGAAGGTGCTAATGTCACCAATGTTGGGGGGCAATCAAAGAGATACTTATACTGTGAATGTTGTAGATGATGATGTTATTATTGATAATCAATTGATATAACACAAGGAGGGCTCATAATCATCTAGTTGATTTGTTGATAATACATCCTCAAATCCTTATATGGATTGTAATGAATTCTCTTTTGATCTTGTGTTTGAAGATGTAGGAGATAGTACAGAGATTGCATTTGAAATTTACCTCTTTGGAGCTATGGACCTTGTACATAATTAAAAATCATAAAACTTCTTTTACGTTCTCAAATCAAATGTATTCACTAATATTTTTTATAAAATACAATAAGAAAATTTCAATGTAAATACCAGCATAGATACAAACATAAATAACAATGCTTCTACTGACATAATTACCAACAATGATAATACTAAGGCCCGTAAGGTCACATGCAAAAAAAAAACTATCTCCTTAATAACGTCGGTAGATATCCTATAGTGCTTCCAGTTGTTCCTCCTCAATTTGCACTAGCTCGTCCAAGAAACCCATAAGCATTTTCAATCTCAAGCTGATAAAATTAAAAATTTATTAGATCGTATTTATTATAAAATTTATTAGATCGTATTTATTATAAAATTTTAAAATAAAATTTAAAACTAAAGTTATCCAATTCTTCCTCCTTTATTTGCATTAGCTTGTCCAAGAAACCCATTAGCATTTTTAACCTCAAGCTGATAGAAATAAAAATTTATTAGATCTCATTTTATTATAATTTTTAAAAATAAAATGTAAAATTGATGGTGTCCAAGGGGCCCACCTTCCTTGCCGGAGAGTGATGTTGAATGTATGGAACCATGAATCAATAATGAGATCCACACTCCAAGAGCATGGAGTGGCCCATGTAAAACTTCCACATAAACATCTACATGATGCTCTAGCATTTGCATCTTAGGCCAAAAATAGCCTATCACCATAAGGATATGTCGATGAAGAACCTCCAACAATTGGTACATATAACATGTTGATCCTCCAAGAGCTGGGACACATGGCAAGAAAGTTAAAACACCAAAGAATAATTCAATGAAGCACATGGTGAAAGATCATCACCATAAAACCATGCCAAATAAGACATCAACAAAGTGCATCAGCAACTCATGGATGGACAGATCATCCTCCAAAGAGAATATCATCAAAGCTGAATGATCCATCAAAGGCACAAGATCAAGAGTATGATACTCCACTAGAATATCATCTAGAGAATCATAATACTCTAACTTGGACACCGCATCATAAAAGATATCATCATTAAAAAAATACTCACTATTATCATCATCATGACTATGATCCACATAAATATCCTCATGAAGAACATGTGTGTCACCAATCAATGTGATATCATAAATCTTCTCCTTCCTCCCTATGCGCTGTAGAGAGCACAAGGAGTACCATCAAGAAACATATGTGCTTGAGCCATGACATCGTCCTCATCAAAGAAAATGAATGCATAGGACCATAAATGTATGGTATCTACATGCCAATAGCATAGGAAAATCAAGAACAATATCACGAGAATCAACATCATCATGGGAAACATCATCAGCATGATATTAAGAGAGAAAAAAATGTATTATCATTCCATCATCAACATGATCGGCATGAAGAATAATATTATGTGAACCTGAAGAGTCATCAAATAAGATTGCATCAATGTGATCACCATAAGTTGGCTCAATTGATAGACCCTCCAAATCTGGATCATGTGTAGTAGACTGAGAGGAGATTTAATGTGAGTCTCCACACTGACATGAAGAGCTGGATCACCATAAATAGAGCCAAAGATAGTCTTGATATCTGTATCACTATCAATACCTAGCCAAAGCTAACTCCTTGGGATCATCATCAAGAATCAAGGTGAGAGTATCATCGACTACATCACCACTCGAAACTGGATCATCATCAAGAATCAAGGTGAGAGTATCATCGACTACATCAGCACTCAAAACTAGATCACAAATCTGCATATTTGCAACTACAATAGAAATTGTGAGAGTAAGTCATCCTCCTTGGAAAAAACAAGTCCACTCTGATGTCGATAAGACACATGAACACAAGAAGCTATCGGATGTCGAGTATGGAAAGCTAACATCGCTGACAGAACCACCTCAGGAATCATGGAAACCATACCTCTAGATTATGAGGTGATAAGCAATCATAATCACTATCCGACACCAAAGCCTCCTCTGACATGGATTTCTCTTCCAATTCAAGAGCTTTGTGTAATTGGCCATCACTAATAGAGTATGTATACTCTAGGGAATCATAATCATCATCACCATCAACCAAACCCTGGCATCCATCTGCTGATGTAAAGCTAGGGACATCCGAGAACTGCTCCTAGTACTTATGGCCTTATTGGTTCTCCCATGCACTCAACTTGCATCATATCCATCCCATCATCATGGCTATGAAGGTCACTCTCATGATCGCTATCATCTCAATCTAAATCACTCTCATACATCTCCTCTAGATCCTCTACAGCTAATTGCAGCAGTTCTATCCTCCTTAAACTTGAATAAGACTTATGTCTACCCCTCTTATGATAATCATATGCATATCTAAAAATCACAAAGTTTTATCCTGGCATTCTCCAAAATTTTAGATGATGATGCTTTCTTCAATGCTTTACTAATTCCATAAAACTTCCCAATCAAATCAACCATCTGTCTCAATGAGCAAGTTAAGCACAATTGAATTTGCAATTTCACTCTGACTATACATCTGAGGATGATAGGCTGAGGAGAAACTCAACTTTGTGTCCATATTATGAAACAATGCCCGCCAAAAAAAATTGGTAGTCCAAGGATCTCTATCCCCCACAATAGACTTGCGCATGCCATGATGTTTGAAAATCTGAGCTAAGAACAAGTTTTTCATGTGCTCTAGCTTGATTGTTTTCCTCACAAGAATAAAGTGTGCCTGTTTGCTCTAAAACCATCTATAATAGTCCATATAGAATAATTTCAATGTGCCGATTTCAACAGATCCATAATGAAATCCATAGCAATGCTTTCCCATGGTTCCCATGGAATGGGTAAGGGTTGAAGCAAACTAGGGTCTTATGTCTAATCAAACTTGACTTTGTGACACACTATGCACTTTTGCACATAAGCTTCAATATCCCCGCGTAGAACTGGCCAAAAGAAATATCTTTCCAAATCCTATGTAGTAGCCAGAATACCACGATGACCAGCATATGGTGAAGCACGACACTCTTCCATAACCTTTTGGTGTAATTCACGCACTACATAAATACGATTCTTCATCTCATCAGAATGCCATCTCTAATCTAATAAGATGGGACAATAGTACCATGATTCAAATCAACCCAAAGAAGCTGCAAATCTGTGTCCAAAGCATAGGACCTTCCAAGTGCCCTGTACTTGCCTTATAAAACGAGCATAGCTTCACCCTTTACAATCAACCTTCAAGCTCCTCTTCTTTTACATTCTTCAAGACCCAACCATAGGCTGAAATATTCGGCCTCATTGTTGCTCTTCACCTCTATCTCTTGGCATCCATACCAAAGCTCTTTTACCTACTTATCCACAAAAACAAAACCAGCTCCTCCTTTGCCAATACTCCTCTTGAAAGCTCCATCAAAAAACAAAATACCATCCATGTCCTGTAACTCTTCATGCATTGTAGAATTGGGAACAATCTGCTTCTCAATATCCTTTATAGGCTTGGATTTTATCTATATCTCCTTATAGGTGAGCATATTAGCCATATGTGCCCTCACACTATCCTCCTTGATGAAGCTCATATCAAATTATTGAAGAGAAATAACCCATTTTTGCACCTTTTGATTGTCACTTGGATATCTCAACACATGAGGCAACAAGCTACAAAAGGTAAGTACCACAAAAGGCCTATAAATCAAATACGATTTCAGCCTCTTAGTAGCATAAACAAGAGTCCAAATCAGCAACTCAATCTCATGCCATGACACCTTGGTCCTAGTACTCTTGAAATTATTTCTTTCTCATTACTTGATGTAGCTTGATCTGTCTTCCCCCTCTTCTATGAGTGCTTCTTCCACTCCTGTAATGGTTAGGAGCCATGCTCCTCATATCATCTAGAAGAGATGATTGGTGTTGCCTCCATCCTTGGAGGCTTCATCTCACTATCTTCCTTGTTTGTCATTACATTGGCTTTTTCCGCTATCTTTTTATGACAGTAATTCTTTGCTATGTGACAAATTTTGCCACGATGATGACAGGTTATCTTTGTCCTTGGTCCTTCTCTAGTCCTTGGTCCAAGTCCTCTTGAGAAGATTTCTTTCTCATTACTTGATGTAGTTTGAGTTGTCTTCCCTCGAATCCGCTTTTCTTCTTTTATGAGTGCTTCTTCCACTCCTGAAATGGTTAGATCTGGGAGGTTCTTCAAGGTAGTATTTAAGGTCCCATACTCCTCAAGTTTCATGCTTTTTAACAATATGGCTATGGCATCCTCTTCTTCTACTAGTGCCCAATGCCAACCAATTGTTGTGAACTATGCTCTTTATTTTATAAAGGTGTGCTAAAAGTGATTCACTATCTTTAATGTCCAAGCCAAAGAATTGTATTTTTAATATTATTTTTGAATTCTTTTACTTTTCTCCAAACAATTTCTCTAGCTCATCAAGCACCCTTAGATGTATCTTGTGATGCAATGTGATGGGGATAAATTTATCTCCCAATCCTAGTGCAATGAGAGCTAATCCTTTTTCATTCCCGTTTAACCATTTATTCTTTTCATCCCCTTCATCCTCCTAGACATTTTTCCCTTCCATTTACAATGCCCCATAGTCCATCCTTCACATTTTAACTTGCCATGCATGGAAGGACTCCCCTTTGAACTTTTCAAGCACAAATAAAGTAGACATTTCAGGGTTTGAGAAGTGCTTAATACTTGAGTACTACTAAAGGTCAATGTATAATCTCAATAAAAGAGCCATGTGAATAAAGGGATTAGTGCTAATGCAAAGAATTAACCACGAAACCTCCAAAACAAGCTCACTGTTTTTATGTAGAAAACTATGAAATCAAGGGGAAAATTAAATGTGGTGATATAGGCTTGTACAGAAACTCTCAAACTTGTGATTTGAACTCTCACTTGTCCAAAACACCAAGAAATGAGTGAGATAGAGGCTTGTTAACAAAGGCTCTTTTGGAGAGAAATGCCATTTTGAAACATAATTTACACCTTGATTAGCTCACCAAATGATGTGGAACTTTCTAGGAATATCTCACATGAGCTCAATTAGACAATGACAAGCTTAATTTGTAATAATAATAAGTATGAATTTTAATTTTTCACCTTTCTACTGATATTTTTGTTGTCTGTATTTTTTGTTGCTCTCGTGTTGCTATAGCTCATACTATAGACTAATAGAGCTGATACTTGATATGCAATAGGTTCATACTATGCTCTAAAGGAATTAGGTTAATTCCTTTTGTAGGTGTTTCGATTCTGCAGTGAGTGTGGTGGTGCAATTCATGAGCAAAACAGTGCAAAATTGATCAATTCCTCTAAAAGTTAGCAACGCCTTGATGTGCCCTAGATGCCCACAAAGTTTTGTGGCAAATGATCTAGTGTGTAAGGAGCACCAACAATTCCAAGATCTAGTGCTCTAGGAGGGAGAAAGGGATTAGTGGATAAGATTAGTGAAAATGCACTAATTTGGAGGATGAAAAAAACCTACTAATGCAAATCTATCTCATGCCTTGCTAGCTAGCTCAGTAGGCTCTAATACCATGTTGAGAAAACACATTGCTAAGAGGATTGAAGATGATGATGGCCTTCATTATAGAGAGATATTATAGTAAAAGGGATTAATCTTATTGTTAATCAATAAATAGTGTTTAATATTCACAATACCATAATCTTGTTGCATTAGAGTTGATCCAAGTATATCCTTTGATAGCTCTCATGGAGCTCCAATCTCACAAGATGTGTGCACCCTAGTGCCAACCATGTGTCCATAAATGCTCATGTGCCTCCTTGCACTATCCATGTGCTACCTTTTTGAACTTTGAATTCACCTTTTACAAATCACCATACAAATAAAACTTTGCCAATGTACCCTTAGTCTATCCTTTTCTAATGTGCATGCTCCTCCCCTTGCTCTACTACACATGTTGCACCCTCACACATTTCATTTCTCAACATGTGTAAGGAGTGGTTGATCATTTGCATTAGGAGCAGACCATGATTCATCACACAAAGAAATGAAATAAATATATACCAAATCAATTAGCTGTATCATCTTTTAAGAAGCTTTCAACAAAGAACTTAATGTTATATCTTCATATTCATGGTTTTGAAAATAAGAATACACACTTTTTCGCAAACCTATCACTAATATTCATGGTTTTGAAAATAAGAATACACACTTTTTCGCAAACCTATCACTAATATTTGCTAGAGGCACACTAAAAAAGATTAAATTGTAATTTTTTACGATTGTCCACATGCATGAGGACATTGCAACAATCTTTAAGACATTGCAACAATCTTTAGGAGATTCTCCAAAAAATTATGGATAAGCTATAAATTTTTATTTCCACATTTGATGGGATCACTCAGGTTTCACACTTTAAAATATATAACAAGGGATAATTATACAAGGGTTGAGATGATTTGATTATGAGTTTTAAACCACTTCAATTTAGGTTCTTCAATTTAATTTGGGAATTTTAAACCACTTCAATTTAGGTTCTTACATAGAATTGTTCTGATTATGCAATATAAAGTGCACCAAAAAGAAATCGATTGCATGCCAAAGGAAGGTGGCACCAAGACATGAAAAAGGGACAACCCCAGTGGAATTTGATTCTTCTAACTAGAGAACCTTCAATAGATTTTATGTTTAAACACATAGAGGACTACTTCAGAGTTCTCTTTGAAATCAAGGAATATGTCATTTTGTAGAATAGAAAGGGCAAACATCCACTTTTGCACAATAGGGAGAGTAAATGTAGTACAACAACTCAATTAGCCAAATAGTGAAATAAATGGATATTTTAGGGATTTTTGGCTAAAATAAAGATAAATAGAAGAACCTATTCATGTAAGTCATTGCAACGTGTCAGGAGCATAGCAGAATTTTCTCCTAGCAGTATTGAGGCCTTCGAGATGTTAGGGCTTTTTGTCATTGCTCAACAGCAAAATAACGTTGTTCGCAAAATAATGACATTTTGCTACCCAGTAGCAAAATATAGCTCTGCAGTACAGTGATAACAGCAGCAAAATAACATTGCTACACTGTTAAAAAGATTTCTATAGAGTTCTTGAAGATTAATTTGGTTATACATGTCACATGATAGTTAAAAAAAACATCCTTCGAAACCCTTAAAGCCATGTTTGAAAAACAAAAAGAAGGATGGTTTGAAAACTTTTGAAGGGAAATAATTACATGAAGAATGTCAAGATCATGAATCTATCACTTCTTATAATAGATCTATTTGTTTTGCTTCATCAATCTCTATATCCAATGCAAGCTCAATTAAAAGATGAGGTTCCATAGCAATATCACTATCATTATCCAATAAAGCATTGTCATGACCGATAGGTGACTCATTATCTTCTTTGGATTGATGTTCCTCATGCTAATGATCAGCCTCCTCTAAATTTGTTTCCTCATTTTCATCATCTTCTTCTTCCAATGCATCGATTTGAGTAGTACTTGCACCTCATCCAAAGATTCGGCGGCGTCAATATCTTGATCTTGAAAGATATTTTTTGAATGAGGGGAAACTTGTAGAACATACCACCACTTTAGATCAATTCAATCGACGTGAAACACAATCTAAAATTACAAAGTAAAGGGGTTACAATTTCATATATACTACATCATGATTTATCGGGATTGGTTGGGTTACTAAATTGTTGGTAGTGTTGAGTTAGTACATAAAGTATCTTTCTCATCATTCCAAAACTTGGTGGAATCAATTTGAAAAACTTGACTTGCTTTTTTCTTCACGGTTGCTTGAACACCTTTATATATCACCTTGAACCATTTGATATCAAAGATAAACAGACTAAATGATCTAAACTCCAAGCTCACCAGGTAATCCCTTATTGGATGTGTTTCATGGAGGGTTAGGGTGAGCCATAATATTTTTGGCACCGGCTACTGGTTGAGGAACCATCTCTTGGACTTTTCCACCATTTTTCTATGATCTATGCATTGCCCATTTTCCATTTTTTTGGATTAATGGTTTTCCATGAAAAATATGTGGATTTGATGGATATTTATGTGTGATCTGGTGTGGAATAGCTCTCTTTTTTGGTTTTATTAAGAATGCTTTTTGCTTAATTTATTATTTTTGTTGTTGATAAGGTTGTTTTTAATGTTCCTGGGGCTTGCACGTAGAGTGTATTAGGTTTAGTTTGCATCAAACAATGCAATAGAATGAAATTTTTAGTGATTTTTAGCTCTCTTTAGAGTTAAACAGACAGCTAGAATTGTTAATTTTTACTTGATTTGTGTATTTTTTTGTTGGAATTGTATGCATTAGAGTGTTAGTAAGCATTAGAAGTAGCTTAATCATCAATTTTTGTAAAACCATAAAAAAACTCTTGAAATTGGCTAATTTCTCTTAATTTATTGATTTTTATCATTAAGGGTGATTAATCCACTTCAAGAGACAAAAAATTTAGAAAATGTGTTTGTTGGGATCTAAATTGATCATGTAAGTAGTCGAAATTAGTGTTTTAAGAGCATCATTATTTTGAAACTCACATAACTAGCATTTCACTTGTCAAGCTCTCTACTACCAACATTGCAATGTTGGCTTCCACCCCTTCCCTTCCTAGGCCTCATATATCGAGCACCTCTATATCCTATTTCACTACTATCTCTTGCTACCCACATTGCATTGTTGGATTTCACTCTTTCCCTTCCTAGGCCTCATATCGAGCACCTCTTTATCCTATTTCACTACTATCTCCGGCTTGGAAAAATTCCCATCACTAATACTTTTCGTTTCCACCCACTACTACACCAAAGATTTTCCCTGCTTTGCACTAGCCAATCGTTTCCCTTCCACCATCTCATCTGAATCTATCGTTTCCTTTCCACCATCTCCTCTGAATCCACTGTCTCCTTTATTGTCGCTGCCGATTTGGAGCTCAACTCAGTAAGCTCGAAATTGTATCCTTCACTTCACCGTTCCTCCCCCGTAGCTATCAATGGTCAATCTGATATAGGAAGGACAATGCCAATGGTTATAACTTCACAAACACGCAGATCCATTTCCTTTGCATCCTCTGACACAAGGACCCACACCCTCAACAATAGTCACAACAGTTGAAGAGACAATGCACAATTCAATAGAATACAAGTGATTATAGAATAGATTACGTGAGAAAGATGTGCAAGAACATTGTGGAGAGTTCTACCAGCAAGCAGGCCCCCGCATAGACCCAGTCTAGGGATTATATAGGCCTATGATGGACTAGGTAGCATCTACTATCTCTGGAGATGCCCTCGGCAGCACAGCGTAGTTGGTAGGCATCTCTAGAGATGCCCTTGGCGAGGCATGGTTGGAGTGTTAGTGAGGCACCACCATAGTCACAGGGAATGGGAGACTTGGGAACATTGGGGATGGCAGCATCTTCTCATTCTCATCCCCGTCCCATGTCACTCTATAGTCATAGGGAATGGCCATTCTCAATCTTTTCTGTCCCCATTCCCCATCCCCATTTTGCATCCCATGTGACTATGAGCACCACATGACATCCACTATATCTAGAAGATGCCATTAGAGTGGCAGTGCGGCAACAACAGTGTGGTGGGCTAAGTGTCAGAGCAGTGTCGTAAATGTTGATGGCATGCACCACTTGGGCTCCTCTGAGTTGGTCAATGTGGACACCCTTGGTGGCTACATCCACCAAGCGCTCACCATCCACCAAGTGCTCACCATCCTCGGTGAGGAGAGAAGAAAAGAATTGGCAGGAAAGGCAGCAAGCTAGAAACATAAAATGATAATTGGGAATTTTTTTAAGGATTTCAAAGTAGTGATTGCATATGGAATTGGTAGCAGGGATTCTGACCCCATGTGTAAGGAGAGGAGCCAGATAAGGGGAATCAAAGGGGAGGATACAAAAGCAAGGAATCAAAGAGAGGAGTTATGGGAGAGGAGACAGGCAAAAGGAAGAAAAGAGAGGAGTCATGTGAGAGGATTCAGGTGAGAGGAAACAGAGAGAGGAGTTAGAAGGGAGGACTCATGTGAGAGGATTTAGGTGAGAGGAAGCAGAGAGAGGAGTTCAAAGGTGAAATGATCTAGGCGAGAGGAAGAAGAGAGGAGGACTCAGAAGGGAGGAGTCATGGGAGAGGAAGCAAAGAAGGGAGTCATGTGAGTGGATTCAAGTGACAGGAAGCAGAGAGAGGAGTCAAAAGGGAGGAAACAGAGGGAGGAGTGAGGTGAAAGGATTCAGGTGAGACGAAGCAGAGGGGAGGACTCAAAAAGGAGGAATTAGGTGAGAGGATTCAGGTGAGAGGAAGAAGAGAGAGGCGTTAGGTGAGAGGATTTAGATGAGACAAAGCAGAGAGAGGAGACAAAGCAGAGAGAGGATTCAAAAGGGAGGAAGGAGTCAGGTGAGAGGAATCAGGGGAAAGTCAGTAAGAAAGAAAGAGAGAGAGAGATTACATTGTCATGACAGAATTACCGAAAGGAGTCCACCATAGAGGAATGAGAGAGAGGAAGATGAATAGAGAAGTCTACCACCACGACTTAGAAGGGAAGGAGGAAGGAAGGAGTCTACCACAGGACTTACACATAGAAGAAAGATTATAGCAAAATGAACTGAAGTAGTGGGGTCAATGGAAGATGGCTGAGCTGGCATATGGGCTGTTGATCACCTTGGGTAAACCCGACCCAAAGAGTAAACCAAGCCAATAAAGTAAACCCAACTAATGTTCAGACTCGACGGATCCATAAATTTGGATGAATACAAGGAAGTTGGATGGATGTTCTTTATTGTTCCATGGTTGGAGATGAAGTATTTGTGAGGTCGGCATCAAAATGTCATGTGCACAGAGTGTATCTACCGTGTACTACACACACATAAGACTAGCTTCGAGCTTTGGGAAAGTTTGGAGCTAGGTAGGCTGATTGGCAAGCTAGACTGACGGGAGGGCACCCAAGTATGGATGGGCGGGTGCTCAAGTATGGATGCCTGGTGACCGGCCAAGAGTATAAAAGGGTGGCCAAGGTTAGTCAATAGTTCATAGAGTCTTGCATGTTTTTGTGAGAGCTTTATGGTCAAGAGCCTGGATATAGTGCAAATGTGCACCTGCTTTATGTAGTTGAGGCCGGCAACAGTCTCGAGGCCCACGAGGGTGGCTTCATGGGGGTGGTATGGGACATCATGGGGTAGAGACTAGTTGGTACATCTTGCTAGTTACTCAGCTTGTGGCTCGGTGGGGACAGCCAAGACTTGTGGGTTTTGCCCACGGCTGTCAAGGTTAGGTGGCCTACACCCCCTTCACGTTGCTTGGCTCTATTTTGCAGGTTTTGAGTCTTGTATCAGGAGCATTCTATGAGGAGATCCATGGGGATTTGATACTGGTATCAGAGCATGCGTTGAGAACATGCAAGTCAGTAGGTAGAGAAGAAAGAGGTCAAAGAAAGAGGTATGAATTCGAGAAAACTGCTGTTTTTACGTGCATATTTCTGTTTTTTTTCAGAATTCAGTATGTTATGTTTGCATTGTTGGAACCCAAGTGGGTTGTGGCCATGTGAAACTGGTTGTCTTGTTAAGAAAGAAGATGAATTGTTTTTGGCAAGGGGCTATTGTTAATCAATAAACGAAAGAGGAAAGCATGAGTTTGTTGGCTGTGTGAACCAGTCGTTAGTGTGAACGGCAAGAGAGAGAGAGAGAAGAGGCAAAGAGACTCCTTGTGACTGTGTGCTGGTCGGCTGTGCATGCTTGGCAGCTATATAGGCTACGCAGTCCTTATGAGGGAAGATAGCAGCTGAAGATCCCCACGAACCAGCCGAAGGCGTGTAGGTAGGTGAGAAGCGTTGCAAGTCAGCGAATCACCATGCTGCAGGGGAAAAAGCGAAAAGCAAACATCCGACGGCGGGTGGCAGCCATTTTTTTGGTAATTTAAGCCTTCGTTTTTTTCAAAACAAAACGCGGATGTTGCTTTTCGAACCTATATGGAGGGGTTTTGAAAATATTAAAACCAAAGTGTAAAAAAGAAAAACAAAAAGCATGGATTTTTTACCTTCTACTTATGTGTTTTTTAAAGTGTTTTTTTTCCAAGCTTTGTGTGTGGGTCTTCTAAAAGCCCTCATGCATTTGCACATGGTTATTGAGGCCGCCGAGCGACCTTTTCGACGATTTTGTATCCAAATTTGTTTTTTAGGAGTTTAAAGTTGCTTTTGCTTTTGTTGAAGCTTCTTTCTCGGAACACCAGGCACAAGTCGCCGCGCAGATGCAGGCTTTACAAAATTCCATCTCTTTATTGACCACTACCCTTTCTACTCTTCTACTCTGTCGGGTATGGATACCTTGGCATTTGCTTTGGGCCCCAATGCATTACTCCGGACCAGTTTGGGGACGAGCAAAAGCAGCATACCAAGGAGATTATGGACACATGACTGTATAAGTGGCAGATCCATTTCTAGTTTCATCCATATGACGATGGAAAAAAGATTTAGTTAGCAGCAGGTTTCCTCTCAGGCAAAGCTTTGCTTTGGTGGAGAGAACTTAAACCTAAACCAACAACTTAGGCACAATTCGAAAAAGTCTTTAGGAAAGAATTCCTCAAGAAGGAGGATGCCTACGATATCGTTGCTCAATTTGCCAGTTTGACCAACCTCTCAACAGAACCTCACTTATGAGGTCTACCGCCAAAAATTTCGAGACTTGCAGATGAAAGCTACAAAGATGGATTCTACTACTCTTTTGGGTTTCTTTGTAGCCGGTTTACCTGACTCGTATCGTTGATATTTTAATATATAGTTGTACTCTTGAGGATCACGTTAGACACCTCACGATTATCTTAACTATTTTAAGACAGAATCGATTATATGCTAAATTAAGTAAATGTAAAATTTTTATGACAGAAATAATTTACTTGAGACACAAGATCATAAGAGACGGGTTGAGCATTGGCTATGACCAAGTTCAGAAGGTTTTGACTTGGCCTATACTGTAGACTATGAGACAACTTCGTTCTTTTCTCAGTTTCATTAGAGTAATTATTTTTTTTAAGACAAGAAAAATCATTAAAAAAAAGTTATAACCTGTAGAGCGGTTCTCTCTACCGTGCAGTATAGTGCTCATAGCCTGTACTATCGATCAACAAATGTGTTAAAAAACACAATGTCAATCCGAGGACTCGACTTGATTAGTGCATGAAGGCTTATCCCTTGCGGGAGAGCTCACATACACGAACCACCACTTGACGATTCAACCATTCAACACCTCAATCAATCTCTCAATCCCTTAAACCCACTACACTAATCAAGAGAAAAAGCAATGCATGGCAATCTCTTAATCCCTTCAAACATTGATTAAATCTTAGCTTTTCCTAATGCCAGCAAACCCATAAGCGTGCATCTACTAACCCACAAGCTTAAGCAAGCATAGAATGTAACATTCACAAACCCACAAGCTCATAGAGAGAGTCTATCCATGAATAACTCATTGCCAGTGAAGTGGGCAAGAGCTTGCATCAATGGAGACTACACACACACACACTACAAGCATGCATACACAAGAAAAAAGAAAGAAGCATTCAACTAATCATAGATTAATCTACTTCAATGATGCTAAAACAGATTAAGAGAAAGAAGTGGAGCTATACTCATTGGAGCTTGATGCTCATTAGAGTACAATAGAGAGAGAGTTAGAGAGTTGCCATAGCTTGAGAGCTCAAGAGCTTCACTCAATAGCTTATGAGAATGGCCAAAAACGTCCCCTTTCTTTAGCTAACATCTCTTTTATAGAGATGTCACTAACCCTAACCCTAGGCCTCTTTCACACATGGGCGGAAAACCCCATAAGTGAGCCTTGCTTTATACACTTAGAACTCCATTTAGAACCCACATTGGCCTAAAACGATTTACATTGCACTTCGGCACAAAAATATGAAAAAATTATGTGCGTCTTTACGTTCCCATGGTTACAATCCCGCTCTCGGCATTAATTGCTTCCAGCCTCCTTCCATAATCCATGTTCCCGTGAGTGTTCCCATGGAACATTTCCCCCTTTCTAAATCACGCACGTCCTCGGGCGCGGTAGAAACAAAAGCTGCAAAAACAATGGAAGACAAGTAAAGCCTTTTATTTAGAAAAAAACCAGAAATGACAATCTCACACGTGAGCATGCAAGTGAAAAGCCGATTAGAGTTTTGAAGAGTGCTAAAAGAAGCGAGTAAAGACTAGTCAAAGTGAGACTAAGTGATAGATAGTGCTATGCAAACACTACAAGGGATCGGGCTCATACCCGCGCTCCTAGCCGCTAAAAATGACTTGTGGCAAAAAAGTAACGGGCCCGTGTATCAGCGCGTGTATCACTGCGACCAGAGACATACGTGTAAAAGCGCGTGTATAGAGAAGCGGTTAGACGCGCTGATACGAGGACGCATACACGCGTTTTGTCAGTTTAGCTGCACTTAGACGTGCTGATACGAGGGTGTATACACGCGTTGATACGAGGGTGTATACACGCGTTTTGTTAGTTTAGCTGCGCTTATACACGCGTATTTCCAGTGTATCCGCATATATACACGCGTATTTTTTAGAGTATATCCGCGTATATACATGCGACTTTTTACAGAGTTGATGCGTCTATACACGCGAACAGAGAGCAAAAAAAAAATCCAGAGAGTGCTATTTGGTACCTGAATGCTGTTCCAGCATTCCAGCACCCAATCTCTTTCCCCCTCGCATCCCATCACTACCCCGCCCCTATCCGTCACATCATAGTAGATCACTCCCTCCACCTCTCTCACCTCCTCCTCATCCTCACTGTCTCCTCTAACTCTTCTCCCTCTATCTCCTCTCTCACCGCGTGCCCTACTACCTCCCCCACCAAAGCACCGCATCCTCCACTCCCACTCCTCCCATTGCGGCGTTTGCTCTTCTCTGTATTGCGCACGACTGGGGGATTGTCTACGTGACTGTGGCTGCGAGGGAGTGGCTGTGAGGGAGTACGTGATAGTTGCTGTGAGCCCTGACGTGACAGTGCCTGGGAGGGTGTGCGTGAGTGTGTCTGGGATGGGATATGTCTCCTCGATGAGCATGGAAGAGGAGAAGCTGCATGCCGTCTCGTCGGACTCGCAGGCATAGACGGCAGTGGAGTGACATGGATACTCGGGGGCGGGGTATAGATACCAGGCAATCCAGGAGGGGGATGGGCATACATGTACTCTGTAAGCTCAACTGGTGGACCAGGATGATGCCCAAAATGATTTAGCATCTCCATCATCCAAGTGCCGTACGCAAATGGATCGGATGAAGAACCTGGATCCATAAAGAATCTGCAAAAACAAAAGTATATACATGATTGCATCAAAGCACAAATGCAAGCTAGCACATATGATTTTGTGAAGGCAAGCCATATGCAAATGGGATCATCTCTCTGAAGAACCTGGATTGCAAGCATGGTGAAGCACAGTCGCGTGTATACACCTGTCCAAAAACGCGTGTATATGCACGTGAACGTCTGTGCAGATAGGATACACGCAGACATACACGCATTCCTACATGCGGCCTGCGTTAAAAAAAATTTTGAAAGCGACCGACCCCAATAAATCGTCCTTATAAAAAAAGCCCACTGTCACAATCGTTCACAAAAGTACTACCAGAGAAGGAGAAGGACGGAGACAAACGCATAAAGGAAAGACACAATAGCATAAACAAATGGAAGGAAAGAGACAGGAGAAAGGACAAACTGACTCACCTCTGAAAAAGTGAGTCTTCTTTTTGGCTGGTTTCCTTCACCTGTGTGTGCTCCTTGTCTGCTCCTTACACTTAGGTTTAGTGCTCTGTTGGAAGAGGCGACGACGAAGGAGAGCAGATCTTAGTTTCAAAATGTTTATTTGGAGAAGGCAGGTTATTTTAGGTATAGACAGATCGTCGCGTGTAACAGCGCGTGTATTTTTGCATGTATAATAAATCACCCGTGTTTATACACGTGATTTTTAGGAGGTAGCTATGTTTATACATGCGATTTGCAGGATGTAGCCACGTTTATACACGTGATTTTTAGGAGGTAGCGGCGTTTATACACGGGATTTTAAGGATGTAGACGCGTTGATACACGCAATTTTAAGGATATAGACGTGCTGTTACACGCGATTTATAGAAATTTTTGTACTTTCATTAAAAATTGATTATGATTTTGTGTTTGATCTTTTGTACATAGGATGTCATCAACCTCCTCAAGTAGTTCTGGTGAGGATGAGACAATGCGTCATCGTAATCACGATGTGTGGTTGGGACAAAGGATTAAGTGTATGTGTAATCGATGTCAAGGATGCATTGTACGAGCGTGTCGAATTACCTTGAATCACATCTCCATGTATGGAGAATGGAATCAAACAGGTTTAGAGGTGAGTAGATGTAAATTGATAGTCTCTTTCTCATGCATAAGCTTCTTATGTTTAAAATTTTTGAATGGTACTCTCTTCTCTCTCTCTCTCTCTCTCTCTCTCTCTCTCTCTTATGCATAAGCCTAAGAGGCTTATGCATAAGGGGCCTCTTATGCATAAGAGGCCTCTTATGCATAAGCGGCTTATACTTAAACCTCCTTCTACATAAGGCTTAAACCTCCTTGTGTATCCATGCTATTCACACTTTTAGGGTTTTGTATTACTAATTATCTTCTCATTTTTTTGTTTTGTTTTGTAGGTCTTATAATCCTCTCTTTCAACTTCACCAAAAAGAGGTAAATGCATTTCTCTCTTTTGTCTCTTTTCGATTTTGTATGTATGCATTAGGTTCTTGGGGCTTTTGTTTGTATGCATTACTAATCCTTTCCTTACCCTTGTGTTGGTTTTGTAGGTCTTCTAATCTTTTCTTTCAACATCACCAAAAAGAGGTAAGTGCTTTCTTATCTTTCAACATCACTAAAAAGAGGTAAGTGCTTTCTTATCTTTCCTCTCTTTCCTATCTTTTTATCCTCTCTTTCCTCTATTTTTAAGGACCAAAAAGAGGAGTTTTGTTTTGTAGGTCCTCTATGCATAGAACTTAATCTATGAATAGAGCTCTAATCATAGAGCTTAATCTATGTAATAAGCTCTATTCGTAGAGCTTAATGTATAGATTAAGCTCTATGCATGCATTCATAATGCATAGAGATCTATGCATAGATTAAGCTCTATGCATAGAGCTCTATGCATGCATTAAGCTCTATGCATAGAGCTTAATCTTTTTGATTTTGTATGTATGCAGCATTAGGTTCATAGCTTGCATAAGCTTTTGTATGTATGCATTACTAATCCTTTCCTCACCCTTTTTTTGGTTTTGTAGGTCCTCTAATCCTCTCTTTCAACATCACGAAAAAGAGGTAAGTGCTTTTCTATCTTTACTCTATTATTATTGCACCCTTTGTGGGTGCTAAGGATTTGTTTTGTAGGTTTGCGCATAAGCTTTATGCATAATGCATAAGCCTCATGCTGCATAGCTTTATGCATAAGGCCTCATGCATAGCTTTATGCATAGGCTTTATGCATAAGGCCTCATGCATGCTTTATGCATAAGGCCTCATGCATAAAGCATTATGCTTGAATCTTTATTATGCATAAGGCCTCATGCATGCTTTATGCATAAGGTTTAGAATAGCTTGCATAGCGACGTAGTTTGCATAAGGCTTGCATAGTGGCATAGCTTGCATAAGCTTTTGTATGTATGCATTACTAATCCATTACTCACCCTTTTGTTGGTTTTGTAGGTCCTCTAATCCTCTCTTTCAACATCACCAAGAAGAGGGTAAGTGCTTTTCTATCTTTCCTCTCTTTTGTCTATTATTATTCCACCCTTGGGTACTGGGGATTTGTTTTGTAGGTTTGCACATAAGCTTTATGCATAATCTTCATGCATGCTTTACACTTTCCTGGCACTTTACCCTTGCCAGGCACTTCACCTGCCTTTACATTCACCCCTCATCCATCAGCCCAATTAGTGCTACATCATCTCCTACACCTCCACCTTCAAGAGATGTGACACTCATAGTTATCATGGCTCTCATGAGAGTGGCAATCGTCATCATAGGGAGGGCAGTCTAGAGATAGTGGCAGTCGTACCTCACGCCGCACTAGCACTGAGAGTGGAGGTACAGGAGATAGAGGACGCCTAGGGCAGTGCTTTGCGGGTGGGGATAGTTCTTCAGAGTCACCACCACATCATGGTAATATATCATATTATGATATCGCAGATGTGGGTGGCATAGTTGATGACTCTCGTGGGGGAAGGATGTGGTAAACTACTTGCGCCAAGTAGTTTTTGCACACTATAAAGACTGCTATACATTTTCAGCAGCAAAGGGAGAGCTTAGTAGATGATTGCATTAAAGCTGTCCACAAGACGTATCCTAATCCTCACGACGACCAAAGGTTTAGATGGGTGCGACATAAAATCAAAGACATACTTAAGAATAGGAGGTCTCTAGTAAGGAGACATGCAAAGGAGGATAAAGCCCGAATAGATGCCGGTCAAAATGGACATGGTAAGCCATCTACTGCTCATGAGGGCAAGTGGAAGAAAGCGAAGAAAGAGCTCTTAGAAGGAGTAGTGAACTAGCAACAAAGAGAAGCGCGACGAATACAAATGGAGTGATATGGATCGTCACACTTTGGATCTGGAGGTCGTGCATCATGGGAGGCCGAGTTTGTATGTATAATGTAACTTCATGTCTTTTCTTTGTATTCTCTCTATTTGAGTTGTGTTATAATTTTTGTCTTGTGATGTAGCGTGACATTGTGGTGGGTAGAGATCTTACCGCAGCAGATATTGGCTACGATGTAGTGTGACATTGTGGTGGGTAGAGATCCTACCGCCACAGCAGATATTGGCTACGATGAAGAGGAGACGATTTTACCTCAAGATGTAGGGATCATCTCCGACGAACAATACAATCGAGCAAGGAGAACACCAATGCCGGTAATTCTTTTTATTTTTATTTACAAAACATGTTTCGACCTTTATAATACTTTGTGTAGGCACAAGGTGGACAAGAAGGAGGACAAGACGACTTCGGAGAGTGATGACTCCTCCGAGTAGTCACCTGCTAGTTTTTCTTCATATATAGTTTTGGTTTATGCAACTATGTTTCTTTTTCAAGCCTCACGTGGCTACCATCATGTATGGACAACTTCTTGGATATAAGATGAAATTTTTTATCTTCTTTATGTATCTATGTTTTTATTCAAGCCTTATGTGGCTATGATCATGTATGGACAAATTTTTGGATATAAAATGTAATTTCTCATCTTCTTTAATCAATATTCAAAGTGTGTTCACAAATCTTTTTGTGCATATCTAGCTTTAATTTAAGTTTTTATGTTGATATCGTTTGGTGATCTTGATTCGTCTATGTACAAGTAAGCAAAACCTTAAACCAAAGAGCTACTTGTGTAGAAAATGCAGTTGCATATGTAGAAAATGCAGTTGCATATGCAGAAAATACAGTTGTACATCTCCACAGGCAGCTCTTTGGATTTTTTTTTTAAATTTCAGAGCACGTCTATAGGCACATCTATAAGCGCATCTATAAGCACCTCTAGAGGTGCGTCTATATCATTATAGACGCGCATATAGACATGCTTATAGATGCGCCTATAGACGCCTATCGATAGACGCGATTTTAGATGCACTTATAAACGCGCCCGCCGTAATATTTTAAACCACATTGTCAAAACGCGTCTATAAACACGCCTACGATCGCTTTTCCTTATAGTGTGCTTTTGCAAACGGTCCACATTCACTGTACATATCCACCAATGTGCTACCCTCTTTCATGATGTAAGCATGTAGTTCTAGACCCTTACATAAGACTCCTATGCTATTGCATGCTTTTAAGCATAGACCAACATGGTAAAATTAGAACAAAATTCCTCCACTTGTATTTGTTTGAAGAAAATTGCCTACTTCCTGAGTAAGCCCATGTTCAGCAGCATAGCCTGGAATTAGTGGATTCCAAGAGAATACATCTTGAATAGGAGGTTTGTTGAACACTTCTTGTCCTTCTACAAGTGAGCCAAATTTGGCATACACATCTACCAATGTGTTGCCAACAGCACGATGTCCATTAAAACCCTTCTTGGCAATGTCAACATGTAGCTCTTGAACAGTGTTAAGAAGCCCTATGCTCCCACAAGCTCTCAAGCTGCAAGAAAATGTCAAAGTAGCCAGAGACACACCCTGAAGTTGAATGTGTTTCAGATAGCTTAATGCTTTCTTACCCATACCACTCTCAGCATACCCTGTAGAAAGTGTGTACCACAACACTACTTCATCATGAGTCGTAAGCTTGTCCAACACTTCCTACCCTTCTAGAAGTGAGCAGAATTTGGCATACATGTCTACCAGTATGTTACTAAGGAAAGGGTCTCTTTCAAGTCCCTTCTTACATATTTCAGTGTGTATTTCCTGGCCCTTTGCTAAAGCTTCTATGCTATCACAATAGTTGGAGGCAAACCTTCTAGAAGCATCTGTTTCGAGCAGTTGAGAGCTTCTTCACCAAGTTCATGTTTAGCATATCCTGATTTTAATGTAGACCACGATACTACATCATTAAAAAAATAGCAAATACCCTAAACATATACAATGCTTTTGCATACCCAAGAAAAAGATTCCTATCACATCCACTTTTTGCAATCACTGTGTGTATTTCTTGAACCCATTTCTATAGCTTCTATGTTGCCACCATAAGCTTTTAGGCTACAACAAACATGCCAGCATCAGCACACAACAATAAAACACTATTCCCCAACCTCTCGCAGCTTCTTGGCCAAAAAACCCCCTTTTGCTTGAGGATGCCCACTTGTCACCCTATGTCATGTAACCAACACCCCATCTACCATAGTCTCAATCTCTACCACATCCACCACCAATAAAATTCAAATTTAGGTTTTGCATAGTAGCCATTGTGTTATCCATGTGTTTGTTCAAATCCCTATCCTTTTGTGGTTTAGAACCCACTAGATACTTCTATACAATTGTAGCATTCCTTTTGTGAACAACATAGGCATTTCCTCCACCTTTGAAATAGCATTCATGCCTAACTGACTAAATCATCTCCAATTTGCACTCCTTTTCTCTAGCTACTACAATAGCATCATCAAAATTTTGAAGTTTTTTTGTAACTCCACCTTCAACCTCAAGTCTCCATTAAAACTGGAAATAAACCTACTTTTTTAAACCTGGCTAGGAGAATCTCATCTCCCAAGGATGCCTTCCATCTATGTACAAAAGTGGTTCTTGCCAACCACAATGAGTGGGGTATTGGGAATTCAAGTGCTATATGAGCATGCATCCATATGTACATATGCCAGAAAACCAAGCTCAAAAAAACTCCTAACAACGTCTTGCATGCAAAAAAATTATCAAGTCATTGCTGCATGCAAACATATTGCTGAATTGTGGCTATGACTAACTCATCCCACTGGCAAGCCTACCACATACTATCTATATATGTTGCCAAGATGAAAAGATAGATTGGATGAAAGGATCAATTCAGTCCTCTAAATGAACAATCAAAGAGATGTGATCTCATAATAGATAGGCATCTGAAAGCTGCATGCTCCTCTGAGCCAAGGCAAACGTGTGGGAGAACAATGATTAGTTGAGTATGAAATGCATGTGAAAGAATAACGATTGAATGATGATGTAGATAATTATTAAACATCTGGCATGCGTCCTTGATGTTGCCAGATTTTGCATACATGTCAATGAGGGCACCTCCCATAGCAACATGCAAGTCAAACACAATTTTGTTAATCTTGTCCTTGTGCCATTGCCCACCAAAAAAATGTTGTTGGATGCAAATGGGTGTACAAGATCAAACAAAAGTCTAGTGTCACAGTGACAAGCATAAGGCACAATTTGTAGAAAAGTGCTACAATCAAGAAGAAGGCATTGATTATAATGAAACCTTTTCTCTATAACCAAACCAACCACAATAAGGGCTATGCTTTCACTTGCAGTCCATTGTCAATGGCCATTATAGCAGATAAACATCAGATTTACCTTTCTTGATGGGGTGATCTGGAAGAGGACGTATACATGCAGCAACCTCAAAGGTTTGAGATGAAAGGACAAGAGCATGCCATACTACCATCTCAAGAAGTCTCTTTCTCGATTAAAGCCTGGATCATGGTCAACACGGTAGATGCCTTTTTCAAAGGCATACAGCTATGGAAGAAGAAATCAGACCCAAATCTATGTGTGCTACAAAATGAGGATTAGATCTAGTCATTGTTGTACTTTATGTTGACAACTTGATCATTACAAGTAGCAACAATACTAAAACAACTCTCAACACTGAGTTTTGTATGAAACATATAGATCTCTTGCATTTTTTTTCGGCCATTAAGTTATGGTAGCAGAATAATGACATTTCCATGACCTACACCAAATATGCCCAAAGTTTCTTAAACAATTTAATATTTAGGATAGAAAATTTATATCACTATGCCAATAGGAGAGAGATTAGATTTATGTGAAGGGGAACCATGTGCAGATGCAACTCTCTTTCTACATGTGATCGGTGGGGGCTTTCTCTACACGCAAGGTTGTCCTGTTAAAGCTGGCTGACCAGTTGTGTGAGGGAAGCCTACTCCTTCCTCTGCAGCTTCCTCCTAGAGTGACTAGCTCCTCACATATGCAAAGGTCAACTTCTATACATTTTTGAGATGTGAGACGCTCCATGAACATAACTAAGAAAAAACATGGACCAAAGTGGATAGACTACCGCAAAAGCACTTCACTAGATTGACAAGTAGTAGAGTTTGTGTCTTTCCCATTATGTTTTGATGCATCTACCTTCAATATGGTATGATGTTCTAGAAGAAGGAATTCTAGCCTAGAAACAATCTAGCAGCCTATCAATTACATGAGAGAAGGAATTCTAGCCTAGAAACAATCTAGAAGCCTATCAATTACAAGTCAGCTTTCTATTCCATGTAGCTCAGCCATACATCTACCTCAACAAGGAAAATCTACATGGGCAGGGTGTTCAAGGTCAGATTGGCAAGAACCCAAATCTCCCATTCCCTTGAACTCACAAACACTAGCGTCGTCGTGTAGTCTCATCTTCACAGCATCAAACTTGCGCTCATCAAACACTCAAAAAGCATTAAACTTAAGCTCATCAAAATTTCAACTTTCCACTCTTGACACAACCAATACGATGGAGCAAAAAAACTAACTTGGAGTAGGACACGCAAGAATCTTTGATAGCATCAAGCGTAGTCTCATCAAAAACTCAACATCGTCATACTTACGCTCCAACTTTCAACTCATTGCACTTTGGAGAAGCATACCCAACTTTAACTCAAAATAGAGAGACACGCTTCTGAGGACCTGGAAAATTGGATTCAACCAATACCCAAAATCAAAATGTAAATGTCGAAGTAAAAAATGCCCTTTCATCTATGAATCTTAGATCATCCCAAACTGCGATTTTAAACCCTACTACCCTTTCTTTAACTAGCTTTGAACCTTGCCCTTTTTTGAATGCCGAAGTCAGAGAGAAGGTTGAAGGAAGATCTTGCAGCAATCTTGGATCATTGCAAGCCCCATTCTGATTTTGAACTTGCGTAGTCACTTTCTTGTGGTGTTTGCTTATGGAGGGGAAAAAAAGAAAAGGAGCTTTCAAACCCGGGCCGCTTGCTTCACATACAATGTTAAAAACCACTACGCTAAGGGACCTTCTATGCTTTCAAAGATATTCAAACCCCTTATATGAAATTTAAAAACCTTGGATTAAAATAAGGCTCCTATAAATAAATATATGTAAATTAGTATCAATAAAATACCCCTTATTTTGACTGCACGTACTATACTTATAGTTTTGAAGGTGCACCCCCCGGGCAACAATAGACATGGCAACAATAGAGAGATTACGTGGGCTGACACTCTCACTGAACCTAATGGCTGACATCTTCGAGCCGTTGAGATCTATGCTCCAACTATAATTTTCGACATGCCAACAACCAGCATGTCATTGGGTTTTACACCCCCTGACACTTCAATCCCACCGAGCTTTGGTACTTTACCTAACATTTCCATAAATTCTATAGGTACCAACCCTTTCAACCCCTAGTTGCCCACACCTTAGATATATTGACTAGTCTAGGAAGGGGGGTTGTCCAAGGACTAAGTGAATCCGTACCCACCACACTCACATACGGCCTCAGTGACTCATACAAAAATACGACCGTATAGATTTCAAAATTTATGGGCACTTATGATGGAACAACTGATCCTATTCAATTCATACAAATGTTTGAACAAAGATGTGAAGCCTTGGAAATTCAAACTACCCCACCAAGGTACATGCATTGAACCTATGCTTAAGTGGAAAAAGCTAACCGATAGTTCATCACCTTAATGCCGACAAACAATCAAGACCAACTTTAGAACCTTGAAAGCAGCCTTTATCCACGGCTTTTCAAGACAAGGGGATTGATAGAGTGTAGTGAAAGAACTCTATTCAATTGAGCATAAACCAAACGAAACCATTAGAGACTTTATCCTTGGGATAAAACTCTTAGACTCATGATGTGAGTCATGGGAAAAACTAAATGATGCTCAATTGAAGAGATGTTTCATGATGGACCTAAAAAATAATAGCTTACACAACTTGATCATTGTATCTTATCCGAAAACATTTTATCAATGCAATATGGTTGGATGACATCATGATGGAAGTTGACTATGCTACGAAATGTTCCTCATCTAAACAAGTGAAGCGATGGCTAACAAAAAATTGATCTTGGAATTGTCATTCTGAAAATTCTACAAAGCCCTGCTTAAAAGCTTACAACCAACATCTCTAAGAGAGGATGAAATCCTTCAAAACCAAACATCCTTAATGCCTCTCCAAGTGATGAGAAAAATTCCTTGTGTTCAGTGCAATCACTATGACCATCCCTATCCCCATTGTGCGTACAAGGCACCTATTTTTATGTACTACATATATTGAAAAATCTTTGGTCATGACACTACTTTATGTCCCAATTCATCAACAATAAACTCAAAGCCTCCATATCCTGTACACCAAATAGAAATAATCCAAAGGGTAGAAAATGCTCAAGAAGAGCAGTTAAGCAAACACTTCAATGTTTCTATTATCGTGGACCACACAAAGTGGCAGATTGCATAATTTGGAATCCTTTCATGCCCATAGTCACTGACACCTTGCAACCTCTGTGTGTGGGCCTATGGCATTGACCACATGTTCCAAGATTGCCTAAGGTGAGTTACTTCAATGCAACCTGTCTCATAAAATACAACTCTTAACATCCTAAGTGTGCAAAATAGGTAGTTGTCCATGGTACCCTTGAATGTGCTTACACGCTTACAGATAAAGGCACGAGGAACAGTAAAACAGAATACAAAAGAAAAAACTTCAAAATGGGTAGAAGAACATGCTTTAAAATAGGAACCAAAAGAAAAAGCAAAACCTTCTAAACCCAAGAAAATAAGGGGCAACAAACTATAGAAACCAAATCTGAAATAAAGAACAAGGAAAAGGAGCCTGTGGAGGACTGGACCCCAAAAGAGCTAAAAGTTATACATGATGCAGAGCTTCTAAACCCAAGAAAATAAGGGGCAACAAACTATAGAAACCAAATCTGAAATAAAGAACAGGGAAAAGGAGCCTGTGGGTGGAGGACTGGACCCCAAAAGAGCTAAAAGTTATACATGATGCAGAGGTATCCACCTCCAAGGCTACCACACAAACCACAAAACCCACATGTGCAACACAGAATACAAAAGTCTGAAAGAAAGTTCGTTCTCGTCGCATGGGAAAACATAATGAACACTTGACGATTAAAAGAAAATCAGAAGATGAAACAAGTTCTAGTATGTCACTTAGTGAGGATGAAATAAGTTCTAACTCTTTACTCAGTGTAATAACCAGACCAATCCAAAAACTAGAACTCGCCCAACCATCCCAAACTGAAAATCATGATCACATGACATATGCAGAATGCAAAAAGCAAGCTCAGGAGAGCATGCTTAGCATTGTTGAGTGTCATACAAGATCACCGGTTGTGATTGAACCTAATAATGCCATTCCTAAAAAAGAAACCAAAATACAAGAACCTGAAGTATTGCTTTCCCTTTCAAGAGGAAGTCTTACTCTCTACAGAAGAGTCACTAGAGGCAGATTACACGAATTATGTGATTGAAAAATCATGTGAGCAATTCAATGAATCCCTTATGAATTAAAGTAATTTCTTAAATCCTCATTTGGAGGAGTGCTCTTCTCTCATGGTGAAGCTAGCATAGCATCAACACTTGCACCTTTAAAGGCTCAACATGAGTTATACTGAGACATAAAGAGCTCCAGAGAAAAGGACTATATGGATTCACAAGTTTCCAAACAGACCTCAGTGGAAATTGTTAGAGGACCAAGTGTGCAATTGTACACATTGGGTACTCTTGAAAAAGCTGAGACTAAAAAGAGAATGAAAGAGAATAGGAATATGAAATAGAAATGGGATCTGAAGCAAAATAAAAAACTAAAAAATCCATGGTTCCTCTTGAATACTCTATCATGATATGGTTTGATTTCCCTACGGGCAACGATGTTAAGCGCAAATACACGTTGATTAGCCATCAAGCTAGTCATAACATCATGACAGTAGACACTTGGGTGTCGTTGGGACAACCTAAAATCCTCCCTAAAGACAATAACCATATTTTCTATTATCACTTAAAACTCCTCTACATTTTGGAGAGATTGGAGCTTCTCTCTCTCTGTTCAACCATCCTTGGAGCTTTCCTCTTAACACACTAACCAATTGATTGGTTGGGGGCTTCCTTCTAAAAGAAAGAAGCAAGCCAAATCAAGAGGTATGATATAATTTCATGTTTTTCTCTAATATTCTTAATGTTTTCACTTCTCAACCCCTCTCAAGCTTGAGAAGTTTCAAATGGATTTTTTTTCAATGCAAATCAAAGTTTCTAAAGAATCCTAATGATTAATCACAAAAAGTTTATCTTTATGCTTACTTTAGGATGTTTTTATGTATATCTCTCTCTTCCCAAAAGAATGGTCATTCCTATGACCAATTCTGTGATGCTTCTCATTGATAAATTCTCAATTCAAAAATCAAACTCTATGCTAGACGTTAAAGAAATGGCTTTTTAATGCTTATATGCTAATAAAATTATGATAAACTTATGATTTAATTCCATATATTGAACTTAGGTCGTCCAATGATAGTTATTCTATCAATTATATTATAAAGTCTTATTCTTTTTAAAAATATTAAAAATTATCAGTAATAGCAGCGAACCTATGGTAAAAATTTTAAGAAATCAATACATAATTCATTTTTGTACATAATGTAAAAAGAGGACTTCCTACCATATTTTGGGATTGGTCATCCTATGCTAAAAGAATGATTTTCATCACATTCATGGAAAACTAATTTTTAGTGTTTATGCATAAATAAGTAATTAAGAAAAGAGGTAATTTTGGTTTAAAAAAATTTAATGCAAAAAGAGGAATTCCCATGATAATGGAGATCCATGTAATTAAATGGAAAAAGAGAAATTTTGGTATATTAAAATAATAAATATTTTATTTTAGATAAATTATTTTATGCATGAGAAAATTTAAATGATAAAAGAGAAATTTCCATGACATTTAGAATTCAATGATTTAAATAGTAAAAGTAGAATTCTTGGTATATTTGAATTAATGGATATTTTTATTTAAATTTGAAGAGGAATTTTAGATAAATTTAATTTATGCATGAGAAAATTTAAATGATAAAAGAGGAATTCCCATGAGATTTGGAATTCAATCATTTAAATGGTAAAAGTGGAATTCTTGGTAAAATTAAAATAATGGATATTTTATTAAAGAGAAGAGAAATTTTAGATAAATTTATTTTATGATAAAAGAGGAATTCCCATGACATTTGGAATTGAACCATTTAAATGTAAAAAGAGGAATTCCCATGATAATTGAGATCCAAGAAATTAAATGAAAAAAAGATGAATTTTTAGCATAATTCAAATTATGAGTATTTATCCAAAGTGGAATTTTAAACATTATTGGGAAATATGGGTAGAATTGATTTTTGTAAATCCCATGAATCTTTTACTGAAAAGAAGAATATTGAATATATTTCACTTGAGAAATTTGAGAAAGAATATAAAAATATCCATCGAGAAAAAGTACCTTAAACTAGACCAAGCAATTGGCAGAAATTCAAAAAAGTCCCATCGGTATCAAAAATAGAAAATGTAACTAAATGTGAACAGATGTGAATGTGATGTGATAAGATGTGAGTAGATGTGACAAGATGTGGCGTGATGTAAATGAATGTCGATGGGATGTGAGGTGACGTAAATAGATGTGGATGTGAATGAAGAGATGAGAATGAGATATGAGGATATGTGAAAATGTGATGTGATGTAAATGGATGTTGATATGGATGTGATAAGATGTGGTGTGATGTAAGTGAATGTGGATGTAGATGTGATAAGATGTGATGTGATGTAAATGGATATGGATATGGATGTGATATGATGTGATATGATGTAAATGGATGTGGTTGTGGATGTGATGTAAATGGATGTGGATGCGGATGAGATGTGATGTGATGTAAAGGGATGTGGATGTGAATGTGATGTGATGTGAATGAATGAGATGTGATGTGATGTGAATCGGGATAGATGTGAATGAATGAGATGTGAATGTGATGTAAATCGGGATAGATGTGAATGGATGAGATGTGATGTGGATCGGGGTAGTTGTGAATGGATGAGATGTGATGTGAATGGGATGTGATGTGATGTGATGTGATGTGGATATGGGTAGATGAGAATGGATGAGATGTGATGAGGATAGATGAGAATGGATGAGATGTGATGTGATGTGGATATGGGTAGATGAGAATGGATGAGATGTGATGAGGATAGATATGATGGGATGTAATATAATGTGATTGGATGAGAATGAATGAAGAAGATGGGAATACATATGATTGAATGTGGATTAAGCAATGTGAATTGACGTGGGAGAATGTGGAATAACGAGAAATGATGTGGAACAATGTGGAAAGATGAGAGTTCATTAGAAATTGTATTTATGACCTGCTGTATTTAAATGACTCTTTTATGTGAAGAATGGTGGGAATAACGAGAAATGATGTGGAACAATGTGGAAAGATGAGAGTTCATTAGAAATTGTATTTATGACCTGCTGTATTTAAATGACTCTTTTATGTGAAGAATGGTGGGAAATCATTTTGACCATCTTGTGAATGAGGTCATTTTGACCATCTTGTGAATGAGGTCATAGAGACCAAAGTGATAAAGTTGCAACAGGTGACGTAGAGTCAACGAAGGACGTCTCACATAGCAAGGTCGGTTTGATTTAAATGGTAAGCTTGCGGTACCGTGACGACTGAGGGACCAAGAAAGTGGCCTATGAATGAAGCGCTAGGTGACCTGCAAAGGATCCTAGAGGGTGTTGACCATACGGTGCTCGGGCTCTGGGTCGCCAAAGATACCCACGCATGGGTCGAGAAAGAAAAAGGAACAAGGTGTTAGAGTTGTTTTTTTAACTCGGGCAAGGATCTGGTTGATTGACCTTACTGGCCCTCAACGGATGAGTCCATGGCTCTTTTATATGAATTTGTTGGTTGATCTTGCTGATCTTAAAATGGAGAGTCCATCTGGATTTTTATAAGTGAATATATTTCCAGGTACCATAAGCTTGGAACTATTAAAAAGGCCCCTGAGTGGACAAGTGGTGAGCGTTTTGGTTGCCAATGATGCCATAGGTACACCAATGAAAGAATGATTGGAAATTAGAATTCAACCGGATATTTTAGAGGATTATGATCAGTGTGATGATATTATGGTTTCATTAAAAGATTGTTTTAAAGATAGCTGAATCTATGAAAAAGGCAATTTCATATTGGGTGTGTAAGTGGTGTGACTATCTTCAAGTTTGCATGAAGCACCGGCTAGGGGGCCTGGGAACTCTTTTCCCTGGTACCCGAGACAAAACATAATCAAATTCTTAAATGGATCCTATCACTACAGTGGTTGGCTAACCCATGGGATTGGATGCGGGCTGGGACTGATGGATCCCTAAAATGAGACTCAATTCTGTTACGGTACAATAGATGAAGTAAATCTGGGATAGTGTTGTTCTATGGAAAAGAATCAATAGTTGTGCCTCTCAATGAGGAAAAAAGCATTGGTCTCTATGATCCAAGTGCAAGCCTCCTCCTCGAGCTGACCATGTGACTTACAAGTTTGATCGGATGAGTTTGGTTAGTTAAGACTCTTGACTACGTTAGAAAAAAAATATCCTGGAGAAATCGCTTGTGCTTTTTGGGCGAGGGAAGTTTTTTCAAGTTCGGTTTTGGAAGAACCAAGGGATTAGTCTCCTATCCGGATATCCGTGGGCGAGGCCTCGAGTAAGAGACTCTGCCCTGTGCAAGAAGTGCTACTTCTGAATTTGCCAACTCTTGGTATCTACTCAATTCCAGATGTAATGACGCAAACAGAATTTCCATCGGAGTCGGGCCAAAACTAGCCCCCCCGATTTTGTTGCGTGGAGGGGGCAAGGATCTTTCAGCTGGTATCAAAGTGAATTGGTTAAAATGGATTAATCGAGAAGCAAGAAATGTCAAAAATTTATCAAGTACCAGTAAAAGATTCTAATTGTGTGATGAAATTCATACAAATTGATATTCAAAATAAAAATTGATTCAAAATCTCCACATTTGTACCTTGAATGTAATTAGCTCCTTCTTATTTCCTCATGTATTCTATAATATTCTCTATAGTTGGGAATTTCGGATATCAATATTACTCCACCCTCATATTATGGAAGGTCTATGTGCATTGAAAAGATGCAAGAAGCATAAAATAGCTCAACATAGAAGCCAATGTTCCATGACATAGCTCACAAATGTAGGGGTAGGGTGTGTCACTCACCTCATGAATACTTGTGCTAGCGATTTCCATAGGTTGCACCATTGCGGGAGCACCCAAGATCTCCACTCTGCTATGCCTCCACACTCCAAATGCGTAAGATGACAAAGCACCTTGTAGGAAATTTGGTGAGTTAAACCATGTTAACCAACAGACTATATATTCCCTTCCTAATTGTGATAGTGTCATCGTGCCACCGAACGGTAAAGCTTTACATATTGTCAAGAAGTGGATGGTTCAGAATGTGCATTGGATTTGGTGACTAAGGTTAAGTAGGTACTTCAGGACCGAGCCAGAGATGTAATGTAAAGTAACATGGGAAGATTAAGGCAGCCTTGATGTGGCAAGAAGCTTTTCAAGGTACCATGGGAATTGATAAGAAATGTAGAGGTGCTAGGCGCCTGTTAGTTATGTAAATGGTGTGGAGACTTTAAAATTAGGTACCTATGAGAAGTGATTCACACCCTATATGAAAGATCCCTACCCCCTCCGTGCAACAAAATTGGGGGTGCTAGTAGCAGAAGTAGCACTTCTTGCGCAGGGCAGCCTCTCACTTGGGGCCTCGCCCATGGATATCCGGACAAAAGACTAATCCCTTGATTCTTCCAAAACCGAACCTGAAAAAACTTCCCTCGCTCAGAAAGCACAGGCGATTCCTCTAGAATATTTTTATTCTAACGTAGTCAAGAGCCTTAACTAACCAAACTGATTCGACGACCGAACCTGTAAGTCACATGGTCAGATCGAGGAGGAATCTTGCACTTGGATCATAGAGACTAATGCTTTTTTCCTCATCGAGAGGCACAATCGTTGATTCTTTTCCATAGAACAAGACTATCCTGGATTCACTTCATCTATCGTACCATAATAGAATTGAGTCTCATTTTAGAGATCCATTAGTCCACCGGTTAGCTAACCACCCAAGACAACCATTGTAGAGATAGGATCCATTTAAGAATTTGGTTATGTTTTGTCCCGGGTACCAGAGAAAAGAGTTCCCAGACCCCCTAGCCGATGCTTCATGCAAACTTCAAGATAGTCACACCACTTATACACCCAATATGAAATAGCCTTTTTCACAAATTTAGCTGTCTTTAAAACAATCTTTTAATGAAACCATAGTATCACTGATCATAATCCTCCAAAATATCCGGTTGAATTCTAATTTCCAATCATAGGCTTTCATCGGTGTACCTATGACATCATTGGCAACCAGAACGCTCACCACCTGTCCACTAAGGGGTCTTTTCAATAGTTCCTAGCTCATAGTACCCAAAAATATATTCACTTATAAAAATCTAGATGGACTCTCCGTTTGAAGATCAGCAAGATAAACCAACAGATCCATATAAAAGAGCCATGGACTCATCTGTTGAGGAGACCAGCAAGGTCAATCAACCAGATCCATGCCCGAGTTTAGAAAACAACTCTAACACCTTGTTCCATTTTCTTCCTCAACGCACACGTGGGTATCTTCGACGACCCAGAGCCCGAACATCGTATGGTCAGCACCCTCTAGGATCCTTTGTAGGTCACCTAGCGCTTCACTCATAGGCCGCTTCCTTGGTCCCTCATCCACCGTACCGGAAGCTCACCATTTAAACCAAGGTTGGTCAAGACCTCGGCCGACCTTGCTATGCGAGACGTCCTCCATTGACTCTTCGTCACCTGTTGCAACTTTATCACTTTGGTCTCTACGACCTCATTCACAAGATGGTCGAAATGCTTTCCCAGCATTTCTTGACATGAAACAGTCATTTAAAAACAGGTCATAAATACAATTTCTAATGAACTCTCATCTTTCCACATTGTTCCACATCATTTCTCGTTATTACACATTCTCCTACATCAATTCACATTGCTTAATCCACATTCAATCATATGTATTTCCATCGTCCTTCATCCATTCTCATCCAATCACATTATATTACATCCCATCACATTATATTACATCCCATTACATCTATCCATATATATCCTCATCGTCCTTCATCCATTCTCATCCAATCACATTATATTACATCCCATCACATCTATCCACATATATCCTCATCGTCCTTCATCCATTCTCATCCAATCACATTATATTACATCCCATCACATCTATCCACATATATCCTCATCACATCTCATCCATTCTCATCTACCCATATCCACATCACATCACATCACATCCCATCACATCACATCTCATCCATTCACAACTACCCCGATCCACATCACATCACATCCATTCTCATCACATCTCATCCATTCACATCTATCCTGATTCACATCACATCACATCACATCACATCACATCACATTCACATCTATCCCGATTCACATCACATCTCATTCATTCACATCACATCACATTCACATCCACATCCCTTTACGTCACATCACATCTCATCCACATCCACATCCATTTACATCACATAACATCTCATCACATCCACATCCACATCCATTTACATTATATCACATCTTATCACATCCATATCCATATGCATTTACATCACATCACATCTAAATCCACATTCATTTACATCACACCACATCTTATCACATCCATATCCACATCCATTTACATCACATCACATCCTTTCACATATCCTCACATCTCATTCTCATCTCTTCATTCACATCCACATCTATTTACATCACCTCACATCTCATCCACATTCATTTACATCACACCACATATTATCACATCGCATTCACATCTTATTCACATCTATTCACATTTAGTAACATTTTCTATTTTTGATACCGATGGGACTTTTCTAAATTTCTGCCAATTGCTTGGCCTAGTTAAAGGTACTTTTTTTGGACGGATATTTTCATATTCTTTCTCAAATTTCTCAAGTGAAATATATTCAATATTCTTCTTTTGAGTAAAAGGTTCATCGGATTTACAAAAATCAATTCTACCCATATTTCCCAATAATGCTCAAAATTCCACTTTTGATAAATACTCATAATTTGAATTATGCTAAAAATTTCTCTTTTTTCCATTTAATTTCTTGGATCTCAATTATCATGAGAATTTCTCTTTTTACATTTAAATGGTTCAATTCCAAATGTCATGGGAATTACTCTTTTATCATAAAATAAATTTATCTCAAATTTCTCTTTTCTTTAGTAAAATATCCATTATTATAATTTTACCAAGAATTCCACTTTCACCATTTAAACAATTGAATTCCAAATGTCATGGGAATTCCTCTTTTATCATTTAAATTTTCTCATGCATAATTTAAATTTATCTAAAATTCCTCTTCAAATTGAAATAAAAATATCCATGAATTCAAATATGCCAAGAATTCCACTTTTACTATTTAACTGATTAAACTCCAAATGTCATGGGAATTCCTCTCTTATCATTTAAATTTTCTCATGCATAAAATAAATTTATCTAAAATAAAATATTCATTATTTTAATATACCAAAATTTCTCTTTTTCTATTTAATTACATGGATCTCCATTATCATGGGAATTCCTCTTTTTGCATAAAAATAAAATTACCAAAATTACCTCTTTTCTTAATTACTTATTTTTGCATAAATACTAAAAATTACTTTTTCATGAATGTGATGAAAATCATTCTTTTAGCATAGGATGACTAATCCTAAAATATGGTAGGAAGTCCTCTTTTCACATTATGTGCAAAAATGAATTATGTATTAATTTTTTTAAAATTTTGCCATAGCTTCACTGCTGCTATTACTGATAATTTTTAATATTTTTGAAAAGAATAAGACTTTATAATATATATTATGATAGAATAACTATCATTGGATCTAAATTCAATTTATGGAATTAAATCATAAGTTTATCATAATTTTATTAGCATATAAGCATTAAAAAGCCATTTCTTTAACCTCTAGCTTAACTAGCGTAGAGTTTGATTTTTGAATTGAGAGTTTATGAATGAGAAGCATCATTTGAATAGAGAATTGGTCATAGGAATGACCATTCTTTTGGGGGGAGAGAGATATACATAAAAACATCCTAAATTAAGCATAAAGATAAACTTTTTGTGATTAATAATTAGAATTCTTTAGTAATCTTAATTTGCATTGAAAAACAATCCATTTGAAACTTCTTAAGCTTGAGAGGGGTTGAGAAGTGAAAACATTGAGAATATAAGAGAAAAACCATGAAATTATATCTTACCTCTTGATTTGGCTTGCTTCTCTCTCTTAGAAGGAAGCTGCCAACCAATCAATTGCTTAGTGTGTTGAGAGAAAAGCTCCAAGGATGGTTGAAGAGAGAGAGAAGCTCCAATCTGACCAAAATGTAGAGGATTTTTAAGGGATAATAGAAAATATGCTTATTTTAATGTAATACTAGCATGGTCTAGTTCACAGATGAGAATACAAAAGAATGAGGGTCTATTTATAGGTGAGGGAGGCCACTATCTGAGTCCAACTAAGTTCTAGAATTTTCTAGAGATTTAGACCAGCTTAGCTCCCATTTTGATCCAGTTTGATCCAAGAGAGAGAAGAGATAAAAATATCACAATTTTCTTGATTAAAAAACTCATCCACAAATGTGTGAAATAGGCGCCTGCCTTAAAGTCTCCCCCCTCCTTATTACCAAGGTGTCAAAAATGTAATATTATTCCAAAATACCTCATTTTTTTAGTAATATGTCAAAGTTTTTAACTAATAAAACTTATACTCAATCAACTCTTCATCTTATGTGAGCATTTACTCATTTTTTGGTATTTTCATTTATTCTTTTGATTTATCTCATTCTCACACTTGGATTAATCCTATTGGCCCATAGGAACCTTAATTAGACCATAATCTAAAATTTTCAAAAAATCTTGACCCTTAGGCTAAGGTCTTTTAAATCATTTCTCATTGATTCCTAATGTAATTTGGAGAATTTATTTTGAACTTCTATTTTAGGGAAAATCATTTCAGACACTAGGAGGATTTTTATATCCAAAGATATCTCAATTTTGGATTATCTCTATCTAGACATTTTCTCTCTCTAGGCCAAAACAGTGTAAAACAAGATCTTTCTTTTATTTCACAGAGGGGAATCTTACACCTTTACACCTTTACACTTCAAAAGCTCGAGGGAGGAATCTTACATCCTACCCCACTAAAAAAAAATGCGAGATGTTCTCATCTCGCAGGTAGAGTAGAATCTCTTTCAACTTCTTCAGCTTCTTCTTCTTCAATTACTTCTAGGCGTTAGTGCCTTGGAAGTGGACGGCCGATTTGGGAACATCTCTCTTTGACTTCCTCTATTCTGAGGCAGAGGTCTTGCATTACTTTGGATTGAAGCTAAGGGTTGGTTAAAGGGTCTACCTCTGGGATTTCCCTAATTTTGGTGGAAAGGAACCTAATTACTCTGGAAGGAAAGGAACCTAATTTTGACTCAGGCACCCTGTAAACAGTTAAAAAACAGGCATTTGTTTACCTTTAGTGGATAATCTCTCCTAGTAAATGAAGGAATTTCGTTTCAAGTTCTTTTGTTGAAACATCATATTCAAAGTTGGAAATATAGCTGCATAATTTGATTAAGCATTAGATAGTCAAAAGTCCTCATTTTCTTAGGTACAAAGTCAATGTATACACCCTGTCCCAAATTTGAAGTAATTCCATAAAATGCTAATATCTTTTACATATAAACTCATATGAGATTCCCACTTTGTACCTTATATCTTCGCATAATATGGAGCTTAACTTGATTTTTTGAGAAAATTTTAAGATATTTGTCTATTTTCTTTAAATATTTCAAGGTCTTTAAAGTGTTATAATATACGCCACTTTTTGTACCCACAATAGCTACCACTTAAAATCCTCAATCTTGTAGATCAAAAGAGTGGGTAGATACTGAGACATTAGTAGAATGTGGTGGTTAGTAAAAATTACAAATCCAATGGTTGGATTTTTAATGATCTCTTTTTCAAAATTCTTCCAGACTATCAGAAGGCCTGTAAATATTAATAATCTAATTAGTAAAATTACATTTTTGATGTGAATCATCTAAAACCTATAGGGACTAGTGTACTTGTAATGGTGCATCGATGGAAAAATAAGTTGGATCACTCTAAGTATGGAAAGATCATTTGTTTATCATTTCATCATATTTTTGATTAATTTTGATTAATTAGATTAATTTATATTAATTTAAGTTATATTGGGTTAATTTAAGGACAAGCGTATTTTCTATTATTTGCTTGATCTCATTTTAAGTACCTTGCCCCCCAAAATTTTCTCTCCAAGCATTGTCCCAGTCCAGCATAAAACTGGATACCCTGATCTTGCAACAACCCGTCCTCCCTGATTTTCCCGCCCCGAAAACCTTGATCCAAAAGGAGTTGGGCAATCCATACTGCGATGTCCAAATCCTTGACAGTTATAGCATTTCACTTCCTTGTTGAAGGGTGGAACTTCTGAAGTTTAATTCTAGGGGAGTGAGTTCCGAGAAAAGAACCTTTCTTCCATTCTGGAACTTTCCATCTCCTGAGCTTGATGTTGTTGTCTCGTAGCCTTTGCTTAACTCCATTAACTTGGTCCGACCCATTAACTTGGTCCAACCCATTGATTAGGGTCAAGATGTCCAGACAGATGCTTGACGACATGGAGCAGCAGATGAAGTCAATTCGCAAAGATATAAAAGCTACCCAAGATAGACAGAAGCAATATGCAGATAAGAAGAGGACAGACAAAAAATTCGAAGAAGCAGATATGGTCTTCATTCGAGTACGCCCCAAAAGAAGTTCTTTATCTCTTGGGAAGTACAAGAAGCTATCCCCCAGGTATTGTGGGCCATATCTAATTACAAAGAAAGTAGGTGACTTAGCCTACGAGCTTCTTCTGCCTCCTCATCTCAAAGTACATAATGTATTTCATGTCAGCCTACTTAAAAAGTATGTGCCAAGCCCGAATCATGTGCTTGATGAGGATGAAATCTTAACTTCTTCAACCCAAGAGTAGATGGAACTCCAACAATCCTTAATGTTCGAGAGAAGGTTTTCAGGAACAGAATTCTGAGAGAATTATTGGTCAAATGGAAGTTCTATCCTTTTGAAGATGCCACCTGGGAGAAAGAAGCCGAACTGTTGCGGGATTATCCCCATTTTGCGAGATGAGGACATCTCGCATTTTTTAAGTGGGAGAGAATGTAAGATTCCTCCCCAGCCCTCAAGATGTCTAGTATCTTCCCCTGTAATCAATCCCCTCTTTAGAATAATAAAAGATCTTGTTTCTACCTATTTTGGCTTAGAGAGAGAAAATGTTCTAGAGAGAGATTATTCAGTTTTTAGATATTTTTGGATGGAAAAATATATCTTCTTATTAAAATAAATTCTCTCGAAATAGAAGTTCAAAAAGAATTTCAGAAGGTGCATTAGAAATAAATTATAATCTGTTCAAAAGGCCTTAGCCTAAGGGTACAGATTTTCTAAAAATTTTAGATTAAGGTTCCTATGGACCAATAAGATTAATCCAAATGTAGGGAGGAGATAAATTAAAGAAATAAAGAATCCCCCCTCCCCAAAGTGTTATTTTCATTCTATGCATAGAAAGATGCATATTGAAATTATTTTTATTATAAAAGCGTTATTTTCATTAGAATTAATTTCTATGCATAGAAAGATTCATATTGGATATTTTTATTATAAAAGTGTGATTTTCATTAGATTGAAATTCCATGTGTAGAAAGATGCATATTGGATATTTTTTTATTAAAGTGATGCATAAAAGAATTTTTTATTATAAAAGTGTTACTCTCATCAATATTGATTTTTATGCATAAAGTGATGCATAAAAGATTTTTTCAAACTATAAAAGTGTTACTTTCACCAATATTGATTTTTATGCATAAAGTGATGCATAAAAGAATTTTTTTATTATAAAAGTGTGACTTTCATTAAAAAAAATTTATGCATAAATTGATGCATAAATGATTTTTATATCAAAATTAAGGTTCTCTTTAATTCTATGTTTAATTTTCATGAATAATTGATAAATGAATAAGTAAATACTCTGTGAGAGAAAAATTCTATCGTTTCATATTATTCACTCGGACGATAATGAGAAAACTATCGAAGTCAAAATTTTAGATAAATGATTAATTTATTTCTTCATAGGAATTCATGATTAGTTTAGAAATGAGTTAAGCAAATATTCAATGAATAAAATTAAAAAAATAGTAATTGAAATATAACTCCCTTTTGAGAAAGATAGTTCACGAAGAACCTTACCAGACTCAAATCTTGAATCAAGCTATGACCAAGACCAAACTCCTTCGTCAGTTTCAAGGAAAGACGATGTGACCAACTAAAGAAAAATACACTCAAATCACCCACAGAATCTAAAACTAAGGTGAGACCCTTTGATTTTGATCTAAGGATCAAGATTACAGAATTTGAGGAATTCTGTTTGGAATTAAGACTTGCAATCTAGAAGTCTTGGAAACGGATTCAAGATATACTCATTGTATTCGAAAGAAAATCAAAATTGAAAACTTGCATAGAAACCCTATTTTCTTAAAGGACTGTCTTACACCAGAATGCTGGAGGGAGCATTTGGTATATGTGTTTTTCTAAGGGAAGTTCAGTTGCAAGAGCTGCTACTAGTGGGGAGTGTTCAAAGGACGGCTCACGTGGCAAAAACCTACCCAGGTCTTGACCAGCCTAGGTATGGTGTAAAATGGTGTGCTTCCGCCGATACGATGGGTGAGGGCCGATGAAGCGCTCCCTGAGTGAAGTGGCAGGACACCTAAGGAGGATCTTGGAGAGTTCTGACCAGGTGATGCACGAGCTTGTGATGCTTAGGACACCCATGCATATGTCGTGGAAGATATATATGTATGATGACGAAAAAAAATATTGTAATCTATTACTGGATCTCGTTTGTTGGCCAGTTGGTCTCTCGACGGAGAGTCCAGAACACCATATTGGGGAATATGGGAATTTCCCACAAGTTTGGGACATGTGGTCAAAAGTTTGGATTAACCATAACTTGAACACCACTAATCCAAAATGAGCGCTTTATAGCTCTTTAGATTCCATTTTTCAAGCGCTTTCCAACGATAGGTCATATGATAGGGTTTTGAGAAACTTACAAACATGTTATCCATGTCCCCTTTTTCAAAATGGGAATTGGGAAATTCCCAAATTCACTCATATGGTGTTCTAGAGTGATACTGTTTTTTGTGAGAAACAAGGATTGGATGGAAATTTTGAGCTATGACATCTGTAACCAATAGTTGTTTGTCAATGGATTGTTTTATAAAAATTAAAGTTTAAAGAGGAGTGTGTGCGTATCTGTATTCTAAAGTAAAAGTTAAGAAAGGCATTCAATTATGGGTGGAGTACTTGTCTGGTCCTACCAATTCCAGTGGTTGGGCCGGATGGAAATTTTGAGCTATGACATCTGTAACCAATAATTGTTTGTCAATGGATTGTTTTATAAATTAAAGTTTAAAGAGGAGTGTGTGCGTATCTATATTCTACAGCAAAAGTTAAGAAAGGCATTCAATCATGGGTGGGTGAGTACTTGTTTGGTCTTACCAATTCCAGTGGTTGGACGGTGGCTGACCCATGATCAGTAGAGTTTTAATAATAAAATTGATTAACAGGAATACACTTAGAACTCGAGTAGTTAAATAAAAGCCTGAAGACTTCTCAAATAAATAGACAACGGTTGTGCCTGATTCAATTAGGAAAAAAGCGTTGATTCCTTCAAGTTAAGTCTGTAATAAATTTTCCTTCTATCTGGTTTAATCAGATGAAGGTTAGTTTAATCTCTTGACCCCATTAAAAAATTCGTTAAGAAATTCAAAAAGGTGAAATCGTCCCCATTTTCCAAGCACGAGAAATTTTCTCAGTTTCGGTTTTCAGAATGACCACCAGCTTAGTCTCGTGCATGCCGAGGCCCTGAGTGGGAAACCTTGCCCTCCTGTGCAAGAGGGAGCTGCTTTCGCTCTAGCAACCTGGAATCCGATGTGCGGAGGGGGTAGTGGGATCTCACAGCTGGTATCAGAGCGCTGTTGTAAACTTATGAAACAGCAGAAACTGCCAGCGAAAAAAATGTTTTCACTTGCTAAGATTATGTTTGAAATGAATTCATAAATTGAAAAACTCATGAATTTAATTGGACTTTTAGATGGATACCCCAAATCTGTCTAGCATTCCTGGACTTTCCCAGAGTCAGGATATGATCGCCTTTGCCTTCAAACATCTCATCAACTTCGCTACATCCCGTGTAAGCAGAGTGAGGCTTGCCGATCACTTTGAGGATCTATACTTCCCTGATCCTATAGAGCAACGTCAGTATATATGTTCTTTGGAGGAAGATGTATTAATACCAATACCAATTTGCATCAAAGACTCAGGCAAAATATTTCCTTAGCCACATGATCTTGATAAGGCTAGGGGTTGTTCATTATGTACAACTCTTTAATCATTCACCTAGGAATTTTAGAATTTCTTGCCAAGTTTTAAGGCTTCTTAGCCACTTTGTCCCTAGAAGTAGAATTACAGCACCTCTTTCAGTGATGAATCGTGTTTATCATGGCATGTCTCGTTCACAGTTTTGCTTCTTTATGCGCACGCGATTGAGGCAGTGACTTTGGAGCCGTGATGCTCTATGTATATATCTCAAACTTTTGATAATAAACGATGTTTTGCAAAAAAAATCCAAACTATTTTCATGACTGTGAATATGGTTAGTAAAATTATCAGAGTAAATCTTGTTTCAAGAAGTATGATGAAATAATTATCTGTTTAAAGAAAAAATCAAAAAATTAAATAATCATAAATCTGTTGTCAAAGTTAAGTTGATAAAAATCTCGTTTTGTCAGAATCATGAGGCGCGCGGCCCGTGCAAGGCAACCGGATCCTCATGACGAAGAGTTAGATTTGGATGTTCATAAAGCCCTGCACAGATCCCAACCTGGTCCCTTCAAGGGTGAAAGTAGTGAAAAAGTCGATTGAGGCAATGGAAGAATATTCTGATGTAACTGGCTATAACGAGAGAAGCAAGAGGACTCTCGCGAGATTAAAGATTGTGGAAACGGCCAGGGTCGCTTGGAGGAATCATTGCGAGACAAATCGTCTTGACCGAAATACCCAGACCTGGTCAGATCTTAAAGCTTACCTTAGGAAGAGGTTTTGCCCTCCAGGCTTCCTTGAAACCAAAATGAATGAGTTCTTAGAACTAAAGCAAGATATCCCAACAATTGAAGAGTACCATCAGGCCTTTGCCCTTCTCTTCAAATATTCCCCACAATTGGATGAAGAGCAGTTGATGGCCAGATTCATTCGAGGAATGAACGAACCTTTGGACACCTTAGTGAAGAATGCCAAACCTGTCTCAATGGCCGAAGCTATAAGAATGGCAAAGGACTTTACCAAAGCCTTTATTGTTGAGATTCTGCCAAAGCCTTTGTTGTTGAGATTCTGCCAAAGCCTGCACCCTCTAACTTTAAAAGATTCCAAATCCTTGGAAGTAAAAACTTTCCACCCCCAAAGAGGCAGCAAGGTCCAAATCAGAATCAGGATACTGGGAGATTCAGAAGTGAAGGAAGACCCTTCCCACACATAACACTTTCTCAAGAGCCCCGCCTCTTTCAAGGATTCAGAGGGATGAGCTCAGAAGTGAGAATCGGTGTTTTGGATGTCACGGTTTTAGTCACCAACTGAAAGACTACCCGACTCCTGCCATGTCAAGGGGACAGGGAAGTTAAGGACTAAGAGTGCAAAGACCAACCCCTTCATATCAGTCAAAATCAGGGATGTCACGGTTTTAGTCACCAACTGAAAGACTGCGCGACTCCTGCCATGTCAAGGGGACAGGGAAGTTAAGGACTAAGAGTGCAAAGACCAACCCCTTCATATCAGTCAAAATCAAGCAATCCCAGGAGGACTCTAGCTCAGCCATCTGCCTCTGTATAGAGTAATCTTAGAACACCTTCCCAGAACTGGGGTAACCAAAGAGAAAGAGTTCCGCCCCAGTCTGCAGAGCAGCCAAAGCGGTTACAATAGCAGAAGTAGTGGAAGAGGAAAGAGGCCATATTTATGTCGCAATTGAAAACCAAGGGCCAAATCATCAAATCTCAGTCATCCATACTCCAATTGAGTATAAGGGTAAGTCATTCAAACTTTTGATTGATTCAGGCAGTACTCATTCATTTATTTCCCCAGGATGCTTGCGTAAGCTAGTCTTAGAACAGAAATCATGGAAACCTATGCAAGTTGAATTGGCCAGTGGGAAGATTCTTTTTACTCAGCATGAGACAGATCGTATTCTAGATGGTAATATAATTCAATTCAATTCAATTCAATTCAATCTAGATGGTAATATAACTGACTTCCAATTCAAAGTCTTACCTTTGGAATCCTTGGAATGGATTGGCTCCATAAAAATCAAGTTGACATTCATTGTCATAATGGAACCATTTCTTTCCAAGTATGCTCTCATAGCTTCCCCTTGACTAATCTTCTCAAGAAGAATACCCTGTTTCAATGGTCTGCCAGGTGCCAGAGTGCTTTTGATAAGCTGAAGACCACCTTGGTAACCAATCCTGTTCTAAAGTTGCCAGATTTCTCCCTACCCTTTGAGGTAGTAAATTGATGCCAGTGGTTTTGCCCTGGGAGATGCACTCATGCAAGAAGGTCATGCAGTGCCATATGAATCCCGAAAACTCAGAACGCATGAGAGGAATTATGCTATCCATGACCTGGAACTACTTTCAATAGTCTATGCCCTGAAGTTGTGGAGACATTACCTACTGGGTCAAAGATTCACTTTGATGATAGATCATCAGAGCTTATAGTGGATCTTCACTCAGAAGGATCTCAACATGCACTAAAGAAGGTGGATGTAACCCTGCAGGAATTTGATTTTGAAATCAAGTACCGCCCAGACAAAGAAAATGTGGTAGCAAATGCCCTCAGCAGAAAAGCCTCCTTTCTTGCAATTACAGTTGTGTCAAATCCATTGATCAATGAGGCAAGAGAGAGAAGATCATGCAGGATAGATGCTTTGGCCCTATTGCTACCCTACTTATGCAGGATAGATTCTTTGGCCCTATTGCTACCCTACTTATGTAGGAAAGCAAAACTCCATAGGAGTTGAACCGACTTCAAGGGTACTACAGCATGGATGATGGAATTATGTATTATAATTGCAGGCTATGCATTCCCAATGAAAATGGGAATTAAGGGTCAAATTTGGATGAAGCCCATGACAGCCTTACTGCAGGACATCTAGGTTTCATCAAAACCTACATGTCTGTGAAGAAAAGCTTCTTTTGGCTTGGTCTAAAAAAGGATGTGCTTAATCATGTACGTCAATGTCTAACCTAGGCCGAGAGAGTAAAAATGCATGGGAAGTTACATCCATTAGTAGACATCTCCTAGATGAAGTGGGAATGCATCAGTATGTTGAAATGTAGAGAGAAAGAGACGAGACAAGAGACACATGTATGCTCCCAAAGACTGATTCATATATTGAGGACAAGATACATATATATAGGTGAGACCAAGTTAGGTAGAGTGAGCCATATATAGAGCTCCAACACCCCCACTCAAACAAGGGTCTCTAGCTATGGATGAAAAAACCCTTGGGGAGTACAAGGGAAAAACCCAAGCCCCTATACAAATGTGAAAATATGAACCAGAAGTGATGTGAAAGTGCATTGTGCATCTATGTACAAATATACAAAAGGACCAAGAGGTCATAGTGTGCAATTGTGAAATGTGCAAAGTGCATGGTGTCTAGAAGATTACAACGATATATGTACAAAGCTACCATAAGAGTAAAGAGCCTAATCTAGAAAGAGTGAGCCCGAGGCAACTCCAAGCTCAGAGCGCAAGAGAATGAAGCGTGACTCATTGAGACCTTTGGTAAGAATATCTGCAATCAGCTGGTCACTTGGACAATGTTCAATCATGATAGTGCCTTTGCGTACTTCGTATCGAACATAATGGTAATGCACAACAATATGTTTTGACTTGTTATGTTGGACATAGTCTTTTGCAAGACTAATAGCACTCTGATTATCACACCGCAAGGGTGTTCTAGAAAGAGGAGAATGGCCAATATCTGTCAACACTTGTCGAAGCCAAATGAGTTCACGAGCTGCAAGTGATGCCGCAACATATTCAGATTCGGTGTAGAAACTGCAACACAACGTTGTTTCTTGTTGGTCCAAGAAATAAGACAACCATTAATGAAGAAACAATTGCCACTAGTAGATCCATAGATAAATGTGAGCTGGCCCAATCTGCATCTGTGTAACCCAAAAGAGAAAGAGATGGACGGATGTGAATTGTCGTTGATAAATAAAACCATAATCTGTAGTGCCTTTCAAGTATTTCAACACGCGCTTTGCTGAAGACCAATGCTTAAGAAAAGGACATGTAAGATGTTGCTCGAGATAGTTAGCAATAAACAAAATGTCAGGATGAGTGTTCAAACCAACAACTTGAAGACATCCAGCCAAATTAGCATATGGTTGATTTGTAACAAGCTGGCCACCACCATCCGAAGCTGTAACAAGGTTGATTTGTAACAAGCTGGCCACCACCATCAGAAGTGTTTTTCATGGAGCTCGCAAGACAAGGAGTAGTTGCTGAATGTGCAGATTCCAAACCAAACTTCTTAATAGTATCTTCAATAAACTTTGACTGTCGAAGTAATAAAATACCTTTGCTGCGATCCCTTTGAATCTGAATGCCAAGACACGAGTGAAGCTCTCCAAGATCCACCATATCAAATGCCGAAGATAACAAACTGCTTAATTTGGTGTAGAAATCCCAAATCATTGGAAAAAAGGATTGTATCATCCACATAAAGGGCCAGGATTACAAAACTACCATTTTGGTGTTTGGTAAATAAGTTGGGATCAGAAGAGCAAGAGAGAAAGCCATGGGAGGTAAGAAAAAGATCAAACTTGATATACCAGACCCGTGAAGCTTGTTTAAGACCATATAAAGCCCTATGAAGACGAGCAACAAGATCTTCCTTACCTGCAATAACAAATCCTTCTGGCTGCTCCATGTAAATTTCTTCATTCAAATCTCCATTCAAGAAAGTTGTGCGCACGTCCATATGATGAATTTCTAAGTCAAATTGAACACCAAATGCCAATAAAACCTGAATACTAGTATTGCAAAGCAAACAACTGGTGATTTGAAAAGGTTTCATGATAATCAACGCGAGCAACTTGAGAATAACCTTTGGCAACTAAACGTGCCTTGAATTTGTCAAAGGATCCATCTGCTTTAAATTTTCTTATATACCCACTTACACTTAATGGCAGTACGGCCAGGAGGCAGCTCAGTGAGTATCCATGTACCTTAAGAGATAAGAGAATCGTACTCTGCTTCCATAGCCTCTTGCCATTGATCCTTTTGTGGAGAACATATAGCATCACTGTACGTGGCAGGATCTTCAGAAGTAGACAAAACAATAGCATCAAAATCTCCATCATAAACATGACAAGAACTATGCTCAAAATCAATAGGCAGATCAATAAAAATGTCAACATCATCAATGACAGCATTCGGAATCACTGGTTGTGAAGAGAAAAGTTGCTCTTTAGATGGTTGTGAAGAGGAAAGTTGCTCTATAGAAGAAGATTCATCATCACACAAGAATGGAAAAGCTTGAAGCAAAGATTTAGTATCATCAGAATCATCCATGGACCATGTATCGCCCATAAGCTGTTCATTGAAAATAGCATCATGATTCACAAGCACTTTCTTGGAGGACGGGTCATAGAATTTGTAGCCTTTGAAAGTGTCAGAATACCCAATAAAAATAACTTTAAGCCCAGGAGCATCAAGCTTTGCTCGTGTTTCTTTAGGAACATGAATATAAGCAATACATCCAAAGGTTCGAAAATGAGATATAGAAGGAATTTCACCTGTCCATGCTGTGATGGGTATCTTACCAAAAGGAGCAGTAGTAGGAAGATGATTCTGAACAAAGACTACTGTCAAGCGAGCTTCACTCCAGAAAACACGAGATAACCCAGAATGAATCAGCATACATCGTATAGCATTGATAATAGTGCGATTCTTACGTTCAGCAACACCGTTCTGTTGAGGTGAATATGGAATAGTATGTTCATGATGAATACCATGGTCCGTACAATAACTCTCAAACTCACGAGACACATATTCTCCATCATTATCGACGACGACCCGTTTGAAGTTCGGCAGCCTTGTGAAATTCCTTAAAAACAGATAACGCCTCGGATTTTTGTCAAAGCAAGAAAAAGTGACAACATTTGCTACAGCATCATTAAGAGAGAGCTCAAACAAATTACCATTACGAGAAGCAGTTGCAATAATCTGTCCATATTTCTCAATGTGGCATTTGGTGTGGTCGAATCCAACAAACAAACCAAGATCAACAAGTCTTGCAACTGAAAGAAGATTACGTTGAAGTTCTGGGACGTGTAAAACCCCTCATAAAACTCGAGTTGAAGAAGATAAGGTGCCAAGATATAAATCTCCAATGCCCTTGACTTGACAAGTTGTATCATCAACAAGATAAACAACACGCTTAACAGGTAAAGAATGATAGTTATGTAGTCACTTAGATTCATATGTCATATTTCCTGTAGCACCAGAATCAATAATGAGAAGTCCTTCACGTACATGAAGTATTCTGTCTGGGGGAACTGAACATAAAACACAACTTGTTTCAGGCACAACATTATCATGATGCTCGGCTGCATATGCTCAATTTCGATCTACATCAAAGCACATGGAAGAGGGATGATCAGATTTTCCACAATAATCACAAGAAGAAGAATCTCTAGATAAACGTGGTTGTTTTGTGGTAATGTTGTGTTCTTTCATCATATTAACATGCCCAATAGTCATCTTCAGTATGACCATTTCTATTTGCAGTAAGAACAATGCTTATTAGGAAATTTGAGACGAGAGAAACTACCACCACCACGACCACCTCTGCGGTTGCCTCGTTGAAAAGGACGCCTTCGCACATAAAAGGCCCGTCACAACTGTTGTGACTCAGGCTCCTCTTGTTGTGAAAACATAGCTGCATCATGACCAACGCTACATCATTGTTGACGTTGAGAGTACTCAATCAAAGATATGCAAGTTTGGTCAAAATCAAGACCGTCCTTGTTAGAAAGAATGGTAACAATGTTGTCATAGGACGGATCCTTTATCGTATCAAGAAGAATTGTAATAAGTTGCTTTCGTGGAACAGGATCACCCGCAGAGCAGCAACAGCAAGTTGATTAATAATAGATTTGAAAGAATCAATATGCCCCGTCATAGCAGTACCAACTTCGTACTGTAACTTTGAAAGCAAACCTCTCAAATAAAGTGTTTCTGTAACATACTTTTTCTGAAAATTTGCTATACTCCCATACATCATGGGAAGTAGGAAAGTCATACACATCAAGCATGAGAGAATCACTAAGAGCAGAAAGAATGCACCAACGAGCTGCTTTATCACACCTCTGCCAATCCATATAAGCAAGACGCCATGCATCAAAAACAGTACCTTCTGTGATAAGAACGTTGTCAGAATCCGGAATAGTAGGCTGAGACGGACATAGACAATCGCCAATAACAACATCTGAGAGCTCATCGCCTTCAAGAATTAACAACATCTTTACTTTCCAACCGGGAAACCCTTGGCCTTGAAAAGAAGGAATAGAACGTTGGCCAGAAGGAAAACCATTGACGAGAACAGTCATAGCCATATCTATGTGCGAGAAGACGTATAAGATAAAATCACAAAATCTACACACCATAGACGAGGACGACCGCAAGAGATAAGAGACATCAATAAGAAAAGAGTCCTCAAAATAGAGAGACGTGGGATGCAAGATTCATTGATAGACGCTTGATGAAAAAGCTAGATTGGTCGTTTTGCTAAAAATAGCAAAATAATAAGAGACGCTTGATGAAAAATAGCAAAATAATAAGAGACGCTTGATGAAAAAGATAGATTTGGCGGTTTGCTAAAAATAGCAAAATAATAAAAGACGCTTGACGAAGACGAAACCTGTGTGCTCACACAAAGAACCTGTTTGCTTATTCAAAGAACCTGTTTTGCTGTTACACATGCAGTTTGCCTGAACTGTCATAACTTTTGACTCACAACTCTGTTTGACAAACTTTTTTGATAGGATTCACCAGCACAATACAATCTATGCACCTGCATCTAATTACAACAAAGTAAGCTATAAAATCATGTAGACAACACATAATCAAAGAGCAATCTTGTAAGATATGAAATTATAATCATGAATTTAACAAGAAGACATAGATGCTTCCCTTATAGATGCTTCCCTTATAGATGCTCTGATACCATGTTGAAATGTAGAGATAAAGAGACGAGACAAGAGACACATCATGTACGCTCCCAAAGACTGATTCATATTGAGGACAAGATACATATATATAGGTGTGAGACCAAGTTAGGTAGAGTGAGCCATATATAGAGCTCCAACATAGTATGGATTTTATTACTGGATTACCTTGAGTGCAGTCAGGTTACAACTCCATCTTTGTGGTAGTTGATAGACTAACCAAAGTTGCCCATCTGATTCCAACAATAAAAGAAACCTACACTACAGTGGATGTGGCGAACGTGTTCCTCAAAGAAATCTTCAGATTACATGGCCTACCCAGAAGAATAGTAAGTGATCGAGATCCCAAATTCACGTCAAGATTCTGGACTGCATTTTTTGAAGCAGTAGGAACTTTCTTGGATCTCAGCACAGCTTACCACCCCGAGACCCATGGTCAAATTGAAAGGGTGAACCAACAAGTAATCGAAGATATACTTTGGTCATGCTGTGTGGCAGGGAATCCAAGAAGTGGCTAAGCTATTTGCACCTAGTCGAGTTCGCCTACAATGCTTCTTATCACAGAAGTATTGGGATGATCCCTTTCAAAGCTTTGTATAGACAAGATTGCTTAACTCCATTAACTTGGTGATTAGGGTCGAGATGTCCAGACAGATGCTTGATCACATGGAGCAGCAGATGCAGTCAATTCGTAAAGATTTAAAAGTTGCCCAAGATAGACAAAAGCAGTATGCAGATAAGCAGTATGTCAGCGTTCTTAAAAAGTATATATTTTACCAAGCTCGGATCATGTGCTTGATGAGATGAAATCTTAACTTCTTCAACCCTACCTAGGGTAGATGGAACTCCAACCTGAAGAAATCCTTGATGTTCGAGAAAAGATTCTCAGGAACAGAATTCTAAGAGAATTAGTGGTCAAATGGAAGTTCTATCCTTTTGAAGATGCCACCTGGGAGAAAGGAGCTGAACTGTTTTGCGGGATTACCCCCAGTTTGCGAGATGAGGACATCTCACATTTTTCAAATGGGAGAGAATGTAAGATTCCTCCCCAGCATCTCAAGATGTCCAGTATCTTCCCCTGTAATCAAATCCCTCTTCAAAAATATAAAAGATCTTGTTTCTACCTGTTTTTTCCTAGAGAGAGAAAATATTCTAGAGAGAGATTATTTAGATTTTAGATATTTTTGGATGGAAAAATATCTCTTTTTATTAAAATAAACTCCCTTGAAACAGAAGTTCAAAAAGATTTTTAGAAGGTGCATTAGAAATCAATAATAATCTGTTCAAAAGGCCTTATCCTAGGGGTCCATATTTTTTGAAAATTTTAAATTAAGGTTTTGAGGGGCCAATCAGATTCATCCAAATGTGTGGAGGAGATAAATAGAAGAAATAAAGAAAATCCCCCCCAAAAATGAGTAAATACTCACATAAGATAAAGAGTGGACTAAGGACCAAAGGAAATACTTAAAAAATGAATTTCTGACACCTCTCAGAGTGGGGATTCCCCCTCATGAAGGAGGCCCCTATTTCACATGTGTGGTGGAGTTTTTAATTCCTAAAAATTGAGATATTTCATCTCTTCTCTCTCCTAATTCAAGTCTAGTTCCAAAAAAGTAAGCTAAACTGACCCAAAAATGGTCAAAAATTGACCAAACTGATCTGGAAAATTCTAGAATCAGTTTGCTTGGTTAGAGGCTCACTTTTTCCTATAAATAGAAGCCTCCCCCTTTGTAGAAGCTTAATAGTGTTTTATGCGCTGTTACTCTACTCCTCCCCAGAGCCAAAAACATTGAATTCTTTGATAATTCACTTGTTTTTGACTATTTCCTCTACAAAGAATTGGTGGCCACTCTTGATACAAGCAAGAGTAGAACCCTCAATCCCTCAAGCCAAAGGAAAGCTCACAAAACTCCATGTAAGTTAGAAATTCTACTTTTTCTTAATTCTATTCTATGGATTTTTGATTTCTTGCTTCTTCTAAATTGAAATTGGATGTTTTGCCTTGATGGAAAGGCTTCCCCCTTCTCTTCATTGAATTCAGCCCTTCTTTATTCTAGATGTGTAATCAATTAAATAGAGTTAAACTTTTGGTATTTTTTTCTCTTTAAAAAATGAGAATTAATTAGATTAGAGTGCTAAATTCATCTTGGGGTAAATTCTAAGTAGATTTAGAATATAAAAATTGAAAAATGGTCAGCCATACAAAGGAGGTTAGGGCAAAATTATGGGTGGGTGAGTACTTGTCTGGTTCTACCAATTCCAGTGGTTGGGCGATGGCTAACCCATGGGCCAGATGGGGTTAAGCTGGAATCAGTAGAGTTTTAATAATAAAATTGATTAATAAGAATATGCTTAGAAATCGAGTAGTTAAATAAAAGCCTGAAGACTTCTCAAATGAATAGATCAACAGCTGTTCCTGATTCAATTAGGAAAAAAACGTTGATTCCTTCAAGTTAATTTTGTAATAAATTTTTCTTCTATCTAGTTTAATCAGATGAAGGTTAGTTTAGTCTCTTGACCCTGTTAAAAAATTCGTTAAGAAATTCAAAAAGGTGGAATCGTCCTCATTTTTCGGACATGGGAAATTAGTTTCAGTTTTTGGAATGACCACTAGCTTAGTCTCGTGCCTGGACATTCAAGGGCGAGGCCCCGAGTGGGAAACCCTGCCCCATGCAAGAGGGAGCTGCTTCCGCTGCCAGCAAAACTGGGAATCCTAGTGTGTGGAGGGGGATGTGGCATCTCACAAACGAGAGGTAGAGATTGGTTTGAGACATGGAGAAGCACTCCTATTCCACTACCAAATGGGATGTCCAGACACTCAATCTTCTTTTTCGACTTCCATATTGGTGTGACATGAACATCAATCAATCATCACTTAGATCCCATGCATATCTTCAAGAATGTGGCAATAAATATTTGGGACCATTTAGTAAGGGATGCCTTACAAAACAGTGGATGCCTTCAAAGTGCATGGCTAATTGAAAGTGAGAGTGGCAAAATAGTCCTACTAAAGGCACCATGGGTATTAACCAAGAGGGAGTACAATAAGGTGAAAAGTGCGATCGCCTCTTTTTATACACTAATAGGAGTAATGCATTCATTAAAGGGTTCCTTCACAAAGACCAAAAAGAAAGGAGAGTAACAATTATAATAGACTCAAGACACATGATTAGCACAAGATATTACATGTATATAAATATTCGCTTATTCATTTTCTCTTTGTGGTACATAATTTGTAAGCTCATATACTAACTTCCATTTTTTTCTATGCATAGTTTATTCTTTTAAAATTGCTATACCTAGTTGTAGAGACAAGAAGGTGAGAGGCTATTTACAAAATGGTAAGCTTGGTGAGGTATGAATCTTCTTTTCAATTCACTAAGTTATATTGCTTATTTGGAATTCTCATGCACTCACAAGTTATGTATTGGTAAATAGTATACATAATTGCTATGTATGTAGGTACATATCCTTGAAGGAGATAGATCCTACATTCATTAAGATGGCTCGTCTCAATGCTATTGAGGTAGTGTGTATGATCAAGGATAACTTTTCTAAAACAATTAGCACTATCCAATTGCATCTTGTGGTGCATTTTGTTGATGAAGTGGCATTGTGTGGTGTTGTTCATGTTCAATGGATGTTTTTTCTTGAAAGGTTCATGAAAACCTTAAAGGACTTTGTGAGACAAAGAGTAAGTCCAGAAGCAAGCATGGTAGAGGGATGGTTGATGCAAGAGTCTCTTGTGTATATCTCAAAACATCTATCTCGCATAGATCCTTCCATGCCACGATTATGGAGCAATGAGGAGGATGACCGACTAATTACTAATGTGCCTCAGGGAAAAGGAAGGCAATGAAGACTAGATGAAACATTATGCCACAAGGTGAATACAACATGTATTCTAAATAGTCCCATCACGGAGAAGCGAATTGGGAGATACAAGGATGTAGTCAATAGACGAATGGATGAGAGAAGAGCTTTAAGAAGAGCAAATAGACGCTGGCCATTCCCACCTAGCTTGTAACCTCTACCAAATGTGATCAATATAGAATGGCTTTGCATGGTAATATTGATGGCATCACAAAATGGAGAGATGCTCACAAGAGAAGAGCATGAGTATGCAAGAGGATGTGACCCTCGAGTAAGTACATTATTCATCTCTATCTCACGTATATACCTTGCTTAATGCACTATACTAAATGTCATGATTTTGTTTAATGTTAATACAAACTATATAATGCAATATGGTCAAAGGGAAGGTGTTTTTGCATGGAGCGTGTGAATTCTAAAAGCAACACATTTGATTGTGGTGTGATGGTAACTTTTGAGCAAGAAAGTTGAGCGAGTACACATGCTACCAATGTCATAGAATCTTGAGTATTATGGAACTATTCAAGATATTCTTAAGGTTAGATTTATATCATTTAGTTTATTCATCTCTGATGTCAAATGGTTCAAGGTGATATATAGACGTGCTCAAGCAACCGTGTGAAGAAACATCCAAATGGCTTCAAATTGATTCCACCAAGTTTTGGAATGATGAGAAAGATACCTTCGTGCTACCTTAACACTATCAAACACAGGTTAGTAGCCCAACTAATCCCAAATTAAATCTTGATGTAGTATAATAGAACTATAACCCCTTTTCTTTGTGATATTAGGTTGTGTTTCATATCGATCAAAAATTGATTCAAAGTGGTGGTATGTTATACAAGTTTTTCCTCATTCAAAACATATCTTTCAAGACCAAAATGTGGAGGCTGAATCTCTAGATGGGGTGAAAGTACTACCTCAAATCGGCTCATTGGAAGAAGACAATGAATAAAACATTTTGGATGGACCGATGAAGAGCATGAGGAAACTTCAATTGAAAGGAGATGATGAGTCACCTATCAATCACCACATGGCAATGCTTCATTGGATCATGAATAGTGATATTGATATTGATATGGAACCCATCTTTTCATTGAGATTCCAATAGATATAGACATTGATGAAGCAACACACATGGATTTATCATAAGATGGGATAGATTCATGATCTTGACATTGTTTCACTTCTCAAAATTTCAACCATCTTTTTTTTTGGTCAAAACATGGCTCCAAGGATTTGAATGTTTTAAAAAAAAACTATATATCATTTTCTATGTGTATATGACATGTATTTTTAAAATTTAGTATCCAACAACTCTTTGAAATTTCATGCAGTGAAAATAGTAGTGTATTTTTGCTCCTATTTTCATTGTTCACAGCAACAATGAAATCAAAGTATAGCAGCAAAATTTTGCTGCTAAAGACGCTGCTTCAGCAGTGTGGAGTATAAAAATTTCATTGTTGCAGAGCAACGAACGGAATCCTCGACATCCTGACAAAAAAAGCACTGCTGAAATGCTGATGTGCCCTCGACATGTTGTAATGTAAGCTCTATGCATAATCCTTGTGCATAAAGCTCTATAAAGTTTTATGGATAAAGCCTTTATGCATAACACGTATGTATAGCTTTATGCATAGCCTAATGCATATAGGCTATATGGATAAAACCTTTATGCATACGCTAAGTATAAGCCGCTATGCATAGCCCATGTAAAAGCTTATACATAAGTCGCTATGCATAGCCCATGTAAAAAGCTTATGCATAGGCTATGCATAAAGCCTATGCATAAGCCTAGTTTTAATGCAAAGAGGCTTTATGCATAAGAGTTTTTTAAAATCTCTATGCATAAAGGCTTAATGCAAAGAGGCTTTATGCATAATGCTCCATGCATAAGCTTGTGCATAAATTTCTATGCACAATTTTATGCATAAGCTTGTGCATAAAGCTCTATGCATAATCTTGTGCATAAATGTCTATTCACAATTTTATGAATAAAGCTCTATGCATAAGCTTGTGCAAAAATCTCTATGCATAAAGCCTTTATGCATAGGCTATGCATTATGCATAGCTTTATGCATAAAGCCTATGTATAGCTTTATGCATAGAGACTATATGCATAAAGCTTACGTATAAAGCCTTTATACATCGGCTATGCACTATGCATAGCTTTATGCGTAAAGCCTATGTATAGATTTATGCATAGATGCTATATGCATAAAGCCTTTATGTATAGGTTTCATGCATAAGCTTTATGCATAGCCTATGCAGCTATGCATAGCACATGCATAGGCTATGCATAATTATTATGCATAGTCTATGCATAAAGCTTATGCATAACCTATAGCCTTATGCATAGGTTATGCATAATTATTATGCATAGGCTATGCATAATTATTATGCATAGTCTATGCATAACCTATAGCCTTATGCATAGGCTATATGCATAAGCCTTATGCATAAGATTTATGCATGGGCTATGGGTTTATGCATAGGCTATGCATAGCTTTAAGTATGCATAGGCTATGCATGAAGGGTTCATGCATAGGCTATGCATAAGCATTGTGTATAGCCTATTGTGTATAGCCTATGCATAAGCATTGTGCATAGGCTTATGCTGCATAGGGCCTTATGCATAGCTTATGCATGGCCTATGCATAAAGCGTATGTATAGGCAATGCATAAAGGTTATGCATAAAGGTTATGCATAAGTCATCAATAGAATGCATGAACTTGCAAACTTGTTCATAAACTAGTTTAAGAATTGTAAAGAACAAGATGAGCTATCAAAATAATATGTTCTTGATCTCGGGGGGTTCAATATATGTAAACCGTCTGTATCACGTGTGTTCAAGGCCTATTTTTAAAACCCTTTATTTGTGAATTTCTTATGAATAAATCACACCCTTTGTCTATTCAATATGTGAATACTTCCTTTAAATGGTACCCTTCTGTATGTAAAAATTGTGTAAAAAAGAGAGTTTAAAAACCCCTTATGTTGAACTCATGTGCTACGCTTACATATTTATGAGTGACCCCCCCCCGAGTTCTTGATGTGCTTAAAACAATGTTTCATGTTACATATCCGGGCCTCTCCTTTTTGGATGATTGGATGAAGAAGAGGATGAAGCTTCTCCTCACTAATAGGATGAAGAAGAGGATGATTGGATGAAGAAGAGGATGAAGCTTCTACTCTCTAATAGGAGAGAAAACATTAAGAGAGTAGCCAAGAGCAATGCTGAGAAGCCAAGTGTTTGCTCGTGAGAGGAGTGGAGGCACGCATAGAGACTTTTGAGAAAGCATCGAGATTTTTTTCAACAATAAGAGATGGCAAGTTCTTTTAGACTACGGAAGTGTTTGTATTAAAAAACAGCTGGGGCAGATTGGGAAGTCTTGTGATGACTCCCTAGTATGCCCTAACTTTTTTTATAGGTTAGGAGATCACCTATAGCCATATTTCAGTTCTATTTTTGCTACCGAGAAACAATCTCATTGCAATGAAAATAGTAGTATTTCTAGCAGCAAAATAGGCTTGACTTCTATGTGCCCTTGTAATTACAAAATCATTGGTATTTTCATGCTAGAGTGCAAAGGTTAACAATGAATTCTTGGGAATTGAGGGGCTAGAAAGTTACTATTATGGTCCTATAAGAGAAAAGCCAAACGATGCATTCAATCCAATGGTGGATGTTCAAAAACAAGCGACTTTGTGGGCATATGCCCAGCACTAAAGCCAATCAAACTATTTGGTTGAGAGTGGAATGAGCTAATGTAAATAAATGTAAATAAATGTAAATACTTTGAAAACTATGAAAAAATATCACATAATTGCATTGGGATGTATAACAAGAAAGACTAACTTTATAAGCGAAGATGTTGATTTCATTGTATGGGCATGAGTGACATTCAAGGGTCAAATAACACCTCTCATAGGATCAAAATACCTAGTGTTGCTAAAAGAAGGTCCAAGAGAGTCTCAAACTAGTGGAGGAAAATAATCCAATGATCACTCCAATAGTTTGTGATGTTTCCTATTTGAGAAGTATTGTAACTTTTTTAAAAGGCCTACACGATCACTATCTTTTATGTAACATTGTGTAATTTTATTTTCAACTAATGTATTCACATAATGGTATTTTTTTAGCAACCATGTTTAGGTCAAATTGCAAGTCTCCAAATTGACATGACCTCGACAATGAGTGGGCTCAACTTTTACAAAAGGTATTTATAATAAACACCACAAACAAAGATTACCAACCTTTGATGAAGATGTTTATGATTATAGAATCAAATTTCTTTCAAAGATATTTACATCATGCGGACACAAATTTTGGAAAAGGTGTTGGCAAACACCATAGTCAAAGATATTTATTAATGCACAAAAAAGTTCTTGAACGCAATCAAATATATTTATTAACACATAAATTTGTGAAATGATCCACCTAATTTAAGATAAAAGATGCTGTAAACCAATTTAATATAACTAAATTGAAGAGCCTGATTATTAAAATTGAAGAGCTTGATTATTAAAATTGAAGAGCCTGATAAAAGATGCTGTAAACCAATTTAATATAACTAAATTGAAGAGCCTGATTATTAAAATATCTCCAAAATTATTGAATTACGGGGGGTAACGTGCATTTCAAGATTCTCAAAATCTAGAGCTTTAATCACAGCAGTCACTAAAATAGTCTTGACTAGTTTGTATTGTGCACAAATTCTAGTCTACGATGATTAAATGTAGATAATTGCCTACTAAAATGATTTTTTACTTGGTTGAAAAAATTAAATAAAGATTTCATTTTTGGGATCAATGCATGTTCTAAGTGACCATATGTCTCTTACCTATTTGTGATTTTGGGAGGACTTTGATATTGGGATCAATGCATTTTCTAACTGACCATATGTCTCTTACTTATTCATGACTTTGATATTAAGTGAGCATAAACTTCCTTTGAAGTTGTGAATAGCTCCAAGCTTGAGGGGTCCTCATTAATGCATTGTAAAATCATATTTCTTTTATTGAAGATCCAATGGCTGAGATCTTCAAACTGTTACATATGGTGGATGATATAAGCCAAGGTCATCATGGAAGAGTAAAAGTGAACATGAAAGTGTTATTAATGTGTGGTTGTGGAATGAAAGGAATCCTTGAAAAATCCAAAATGTAGCATTAAGTGTAATGATGAAAGTGTGCTTTTCAAGCTAGATTTAACTCCACCATTGAAAGATCCCTATCCCCTCCGCGCAACGAATCCTGGGGTGCTAGCAGCGGAAGTAGCACTTCTTGCGCAGGGTAGGGTCCTTCACTCGGGGCTTCGCCCACGTATATCCGGACAAGAGACTAATCCCTCGGTTCTTCCAAAACTGAGAACCCAGAACAACTTCCCTTGCCCGGAAAGCACGGCGGGCAATTCCTCCAAGATATTTTTACTCTATTCCAGAGTCTTAACTAACTGAACTGATCTGGCCGAACCCGTAAGTTCCCATAGTCAGATCAAGGAAAAGACTTACACTTGGATCATAGAGACCAACACTTTTTTCCTCATTGAGAGAGGCACAGCCCGTTGATTCTTTTCCATAGAACAATTTTTATGTGGGATTTACTTCATCTATCGTACAATAACAAAATTGAGTCTCATATTAGGAATCCATCAGTCCAGCCTGACCCCATCCAGTCTCGTGGGCTCGGGGGGGTCACTCGTATAAATATGTAAGTATCACGTGGGTTCAACAGAAGGACATTTTAAATATTTAAAACTTACAAAAATATATTTGCAGAGGGGATTTATTTATAGTATTTTTAAAAAAAGTTACAGATTTGAATAGGAAAGGATACATTATATTCACTAAAAAATTCACAGATAAGGGACTTTTTAAATAGGCCTTGAACGCACGTGATATAGAGGATTCACATATAGTGACCCCCCCGAGCTCGTGGGTTAGCCAACCGCCCAACCACTATAGTGATGGGATCCATTTAAGAATTTGGTTAGGTTTTATCCCGGGTACCAGGGAAGAGAGTTTCGAGGCCCCCTAGCCAGATATTCATGCAAACTTAAAACTAGTCACACCACTTACACACCTAATATGAAATTGCCTTTCTCACAAATTCAGCTATCTTTAAAACAATCTTTTAAACAAACCTATAGTATCACTGATCATAATCCTCCAAAATATCCGGTTGAATCCTAATTTCTAATTTTTCCTTCATCGATGTACCTATGGAATCATTGGCAAACTAGAACGCTCACCACCTATCCACAACGGGCTTTTCGATAGTTCCTAGCTCATAGCACCCGGCAATATATTCACTTAAAAAAATCAAAATGGAATCTCCGTTGAAGATGCAGCAAGATCAGCCACAACAGATCCATATAAAAGAGCCATGGACTCATCCGTTGAGGACCAGCAAGGTCAATCAACCAGATCCATGCCCGAATTCAGAAAACTCTTACTCCTTGTTCCAATATCTTCCACGATGTACATGTGGGTATCTTCGGCGACCCAGAGCCCAAGCACTATATGGTCAGCACTCTCTAGGATCCTTCGTAGGTCACCTAGCACTTTACTCATAGGCCGCTTCCTTGGTCCCTCATCCACCGTACCGAAAGCTCACCATTTAAATCGAACCAAGGCTGGTCAAGACCTCGATCGGGTCCTGGCTATGCGAGACGTCCTCCGTTGACTCTCCGTCAGCAGCTGCAACTTTATCAGTTAGGTCTCCACCACGACCTCATTCACAAGACGGTCAAAATGCTTCCCTAGCATTTTTTACATAAAACAGTCATTTAAAAACAGGTCATAAATACAGTTTCTATAACGAACTCTGGTCTTCACACATTGTTCCACAACATCAATCCTCATTTATTTCATATGTATTCCCATTCTCATCACATCATTTTCCATCTCATCACATCTTTTCTCATTTATCCGCATCAGATCTCATCCACTCGCTTCTACCCATATCCACATCTCATCACATCATATTCATTCACATCACATATCACATCTATCCCAATTTACATGACATCTCAGTCACTCACAGCTCGATTCACATATCACATCTATCACAATTTACATCAAATCTCATCCACTCACATCCCGATTCACATGACATGACATCACATCTCATTCATTCACATCTCGATTCACATCACATCACATCTATTCACGTCCATCACATTCATTTACATCACATCCATTTACATCCATCACATCACATTCATTCATTTATAACCATACCACCACATTCATTCTCATAACCATCCTGTAAGATCCCAGTTCCCACCGAGCAACAGATTCGGGGTACTGGCAGCGGAAGTAGCACTTCTCGCGTGGGACAGGGGTCCCACACTCGGGGCCTCGCCCACGGATATCCGGATAAGCGACTAATCCGTCGGTTGTTCCAAAACCGAACCCGGAAAAACTTCCTTTACCGGAAGGCACGGGCGATTCCACCAGGATAACTTTTTACTCTAACGTAGTCAAGATCATTTCTGATCGAGATGATCCAATTACATCTATAAGATACTTAGTCAGTTCAAGGAAGAAACTTGCACTTGGATCATTGGGATCAACGCTTTTTTCCCCATTCAAGAGGCACAGCCGTTGATTCCTATCCATAGAACAGTTACTATCCGGGATTTATTTTTTTTCTATCGTAAAAACAAAAGTTTGAGTCTCGATTTACGGATCCATCAGTCCAGCCTAACCCCATCCAGTCCCATGGGTTAGCCAACCGCCCAACCACTGTAGTGATGGGATCCAATTAAGAATTTGGTTAGGTTTTGTCCCGGGTACCAAGGAAAAGAGTTCCAAGGCCCCCTAGCCGGATGTTCATGCAAAATAAAACTAGTCACACCACTCACACACCCAATATGAAATTGCCTTTTCACAGATTCAACCAGTTTAAAACAATCCTTTAATAAAACCATAATATCACTAATCACCATCTTCCAATTTATCCAGTTGATTCTCAATTTTTCCATCATTCCTTCATCAGAGTATCTATGGCATCATTGGCAACTAGGACGCTCACCACCTATCCACACAGGGGCCGTTTCTTAGTTCCTAGCCCTTAATACTCGGCAATATAATCACTTATCAAGATGGACTCTCGTTGAAGATCAGCAAGATTAACCAACGGATCCATATAAGGAGCCATGGACTCATCCATTGAAGACCAGCAAGGTCAATCAACCAGATCCATGCTCGATTTCAGAAAACAACTCCAACTCTGTTCCAATATCTTCCTCGACGCACGCGTGGGTATCCTAGGCGACCCAGAGCCCGAGCACCGTATGGTCAGCACCCTCTAGGATCCTTCGCAGGTAACCTAGCGCTTCACGCATAGGCCGCTTCCTTGGCCCCTCATCCACCGTACCGGAAGCTCACCATTTTAATCGCACCGAGGCTGGTCAAGACCTCGGCCGACCTTGCTACGCGAGACGTCCTTCATTGACTCTCCATCAGCAGTTGCAACATTATCAGTTAGGTCTCACGACCTTAATCACAAGATAGTCACAATGCTCCCCCAGCAATCTTGACATAAAACAGTCATTTACAAACAGCATTTACAAACAGTTTACAATACAGTTTCTATTTTTACTTTCATTTTTCCACATTATCCCTCATCAATCCACATTACTTATTCCATATTCCATTTATATGTATACTCATCCCATCACATCATTTTCCATCTCAACACTTCATGTTCCTTCACATCACATATCGTATATTCACATCCATACATATATCCACATCCACATCCACATCCACATTCACATCCACACATCCACATCTACATCCATACATCTAATTTGTAATCCACATCTACATGCACATTCATGCATCCACATCCATACATCCACATCTACATGCACATTCACATCCATACATCCACACCTATATGCGTACATTCTCATCTACATGCATACATCCACATCTCTATGCATACATCCACATCCACATCCACATTCACATTCTCCTCATACATCTACATCTACATGCATACATCCACCTCCACATTCACATCCACATCTATACATCTACATCTACATGCATACATCCACATCCACATCCACATCTACATCTATACATCTACATCTACATGTATATATCAACATCTCCATTCACAACTACATCTACATGCATACATCCATATCTCCATTCCCATCTACATCTATACATCTACATCTACATGCACATCCACATCTACATCTATACATCTACATCTACATGTATACATCCACATCTCCATTCACATCTACATCTATACATCTACATCTACATGCATCCATCCACATCTCCATTTACATCCTCATCTACACATCTATTTCTACATGCATACATCCACATCCCATGCATACATCCACCTCCACATTCACACTCACATCCATACATCTACATCTACATGCAACATCCACATCTCCATGCATAATAAAATTCTTTTAATTAATCTAGGATGATAGTTCCTAGAATATGGTAGGAAGTCCTCTTTTTATGCTTTGAATGAATTTATTTTATGCGTAATTTCTATAAAAATTTTGCCATAGCTTCGCTACTATGACTGATAAATCTCAATTTTTTTTCTAAGGGATAAAGCTCATTATTAAAGAAATAATTAGAATGGTCTCTAATTGGATCATCAATCCATAATGGTCCATTAAGAAAACAATTAGAATCGTCTCTAATTGGATCATCAATCCATAATGGATTGAATCATCAATGTGCATAAACTAAAAGCATAGCAAAAAAGCCATTAATTTGGCCTCAAGCATAGCTTAATCTTGGATTAAGGAAAGGCTTTATGAAAAGCTTCATTTGGATTGAGAATGGGTCATGAGTATGACCATTTCTTGAGTGAGAGAGAGAAATTACATAAAAACCATTAGAATTTAAACATAAATGGAAATTAACTTCTATAGCATTTATTAAATTATGTAACTCTTCACTACTATTCACCAATTAACTTCAATAGCATTTAAAAAAACCATACCAATTAAACTTCTCAAGCTTGAGAGGGGTTGAGAAGAGAGAATCATTGAGAAATTATAGAAAAGATCAAAATTCAATATACTTACCTTATGATTTGCTTGATTCTTTATTCACGGTAGAGGCCCCCAACCAATCAATTGGTTTAGTATGTTGATGGAGCCACCAATGGGGATTGAAGAAAGAGAGAAGTGTCAAAAACTAGTGAATTATTAAAGAATTCACAGTTCTTGGCTTAGGTGGAGTAGAGTAACAAGGCATAAGACTCCATATGCTTTGGCTTAGGTGGAGTAGAGTAACAAGGCATAAGACTCTATATGCTTTGGCTTAGGTGGAGTAGAGTAACAAAGCATAAGACACTATATGCTTTGGCTTAGGTGGAGTAGAGTAACAAAGCATAAGACACTATATGCTTTGGCTTAGGTGGAGTAGAGTAACAAAGCATAAGATACTATGTTTTTTTCAACAAGGAGAGGCTTCTATTTATAGGAAAATTTGAGCTCCTAACCAAACAAACTGATTCTAGAATTTTCCAAGTCAGTTTGGTCACTCTTTGACCATTTTTAGGTCAGTTAAGCTAACGTTTTGGAACTAGACTTGAATTAGGAGAGAGGAGAGATAAAATATCTCAATTTTTATGAGTTTAAAACTCATTCAAGCATGTGAAATATGCACCTCCTTTAAAGAATTCCCCTTCCTTACATATGTGTCATAATGGAATCATTTTAATATTGTTCATAGTTTTTTACTAATAAACCTTGTACATTTTCAACTCTTCATGTTATGTGAGCATTTAAGGGACTCCCCTTCCTTACATATGTGTCATAATAAAATCATTTAAGGGAAATATGCACCTCCTTTAAAGAACTCCCCTTCCTTACATATGTGTCATAATGGAATCATTTTAATATTGCTCATAGTTTTTTACTAATAAACCTTGTACATTTTCAACTCTTCATCTTATGTGAAATATGCACCTCCTTTAAAGAACTCCCCCTTCCTTACATAGGTGTCATAATGGAATCATTTTAATATTGCTCATAGTTTTTTACTAATAAACCTTGTACATTTTCAACTCTTCATCTTATGAGAGCATTTAAGGGACTCCCCTTCCTTACATATGTGTCATAATAAAATCATTATACCCAAAATATCTCATATTTTTAATATTGCTCATAGTTTTTTTCTAATAAACCTTGTACATTTTCTACTTTCCACCTCAAGTGAGCATTTACTCATTTTTGGATATTTTCTTTTTTTACAATTTGGATTTATCTCCTCCCTACACATGGATTGATGCTATTGGCCGATAGGAACCTTAATTGGACCATAGTCTAAAGATTTCTGAAAATCTAGACCCTTAGGCTAAGGTTCTTTATACCTATTTCCAATTAAATCCAATTGCACATTGAAAAATTCTTTTTAAATTTCTGTTTCAGGGGAACTCATCTGAATTATAAGAGATATTTTTCTATCCAAAAATATTCAAAATCTGAATATTCTCTCTCTAAAATATTTTCTCTCTCTAGATTAAAACAGCCACAAATAAGATCTCTTATATTTCAAAAAAGGAATTGATTACAGGGGAATATACTAGACATCAAAAAGGGGTTGGGGGAGGAATCTTACATTCTACCCCACTTAAAAAACGTGAGATGTCCTCATCTCGCAACTTGGAATAATTTCGCAAGATGCACGAATATGAGACTTAGAGAAAAATTTTAATCACGATTAACCACCAAGAAAAGTCTTAAAGAGAGCAAGTTTCAAAATAAGAACAAGATTTAAACTTTATTCATTCTCGAAACTTATACAGTAAAGATAGAGAAACTCTTTACACTTCCATAAGCCCGTCCATCATATGGTCACAAAAGCAGTCCTCACAAGCTACACAAGTATAGGGTAACTCATCTATGGGAATGATTCTGCTGGTTATTGCCGCACCTATCTCAGTGGTATGAGGTGATCTAACAAAAGGACCTCTGAGAGGCAAGCCAAAAACGGGGTAAAGGCATATCTTCTCATGAGGAAGAAAACATGCCAGTAAGAAGACCCGCTCAGAAAACCCAAGATGTCTTGATCTCATGACGCAGTAGTAACGGGGATCCAAACCCAAAGCTTCAATAACCATGGCCAAGCGGACATTGTTACGAAAGTGCTGCTGACCCCAGGGTGTTACCCTAGTTGCATAGTTTGAGATGGCCATGAGACCATACGGTACTTGAAAACTCTAAACGAATGATTTTGGTTTATTGAATTACATATATATATATACTTATATAGTATATATTACTTGAACAGGCACAAGCTGCTGATGATCCACCTAGCACCGTGTAGAGGGTGGACGTGAGCTCATCGGACATTCCGATCGATGTGAGCTCATTTGAGCATGGAGGGAGCACTGAGTCATCATCTGGGTCTGAGTAGTACTCAGACTTATAGTATCACATTCCATATTGAGGATGTGGTTGTATATATATTTTTGTAATTGAAGCCATGGGCTACTTCGACATATGGACTCCCTTGTATATATGTGTACACATAAAATTTTGATAGTAATATTGAATTGTGAATCGATAGTATTGCATTCATGTCTGTCTTGAATCGTGTATTGACAATGTATGCATTCATGTCATTCTTGTCTTAGTCTTCCTCGTGGATATCTTCCTCTCGCCAATGCACCAAAAAAAAAAAATCCAGAGAGTGTTATTGGGTGCTGGAATGCTGGAACAGCATTCAGGTACCGAATAGCACTCTTTGGATTTTTTTTAACTCTCTGTTTGCGTGTATAAATGCGTCAACTTTGCAAAAAGTCACGTGTATATACGCAGATAATCTGTAAAACACGCGTGTATATACGCATCAAATCTGTGAAATATGCGTGTATAAGCGCAGCTAAACTCACAAAACACGTATATAGACGCTTTTATCAGCACGTCTAAGCGCAGCTAAACTGATAGAATGCGTGTATATGCCCGTGTATCAGCGCGTCTGAACAGTCCTATACACGCGCTTTTACACGCATGTCTCTGGTCGCGACACGTGCTGATACATGAACCCGCTACTTTTTTTCACAAGTCATTTTTAGCGGCTAGGAGCACGGGTATGAGCCCGATCCCTTGTAGTGGAAAGAGTAGATGTGGATGTATGTGAAAGAATGGATGTGGATGTGTATGTGAAAGAATGTGATGTCATGTAAAGAGATGTGATGTGACATGAATATATGTGGATGTGAAGTGATAGATATGAATGTATTGATAGATGTGAGTAGTCGTACATGTGAACGACTGGATGGATGTGGATGAGATGAGATGAGATGTGTATGAATGAGATATGATATGGATAGAAGTGGTGATATAATGTGGATAGAATGTATATGATGGGATGTGTAAGATTCCTCCCCCAACCCCTTTTTGATGTCTAGTATATTCCCCTGTAATCAATTCCTTTTCTGAAATATAAGAGATCTTGTTTGTGGCTGTTTTAACCTAGAGAGAGAATATATTTTAGAGAGAGAATATTCAGATTTTGAATATTTTTGGATAGAAAAATATCTCTTATAATTCAGATGAGTTTCCCTGAAACAGAAATTTAAAAAGAATTTTCCAATGTGCAATTGGAATTAATTGGAAATAGGTATAAAGAACCTTAGCCTAAGGGTCTAGATTTTCAGAAATCTTTAGACTATGGTCCAATTAAGGTTCCTATGGGCCAATAGCATCAATCCATGTGTAGGGAGGAGATAAATCCAAATTGTAAAAAAAGAAAATACCCAAAAATGAGTAAATGCTCACTTGAGGTGGAGAGTAGAAAATGTACAAGGTTTATTAGAAAAAAACTATGAGCAATATTAAAAATATGAGATATTTTGGGTATAATGATTTTATTATGACACATATGTAAGGAAGGGGAGTCCCTTAAATGCTCACATAAGATGAAGAGTTGAAAATGTACAAGGTTTATTAGTAAAAAACTATGAGCAATATTAAAATGATTCCATTATGACACCTATGTAAGGAAGGGGGAGTTCTTTAAAGGAGGTGCATATTTCACATAAGATGAAGAGTTGAAAATGTACAAGGTTTATTAGTAAAAAACTATGAGCAATATTAAAATGATTCCATTATGACACATATGTAAGGAAGGGGAGTTCTTTAAAGGAGGTGCATATTTCCCTTAAATGATTTTATTATGACACATATGTAAGGAAGGGGAGTCCCTTAAATGCTCACATAACATGAAGAGTTGAAAATGTACAAGGTTTATTAGTAAAAAACTATGAACAATATTAAAATGATTCCATTATGACACATATGTAAGGAAGGGGAATTCTTTAAAGGAGGTGCATATTTCACATGCTTGAATGAGTTTTAAACTCATAAAAATTGAGATATTTTATCTCTCCTCTCTCCTAATTCAAGTCTAGTTCCAAAACGTTAGCTTAACTGACCTAAAAATGGTCAAAGAGTGACCAAACTGACTTGGAAAATTCTAGAATCAGTTTGTTTGGCTAGGAGCTCAAATTTTCCTATAAATAGAAGCCTCCCCTTGTTGAAAAAAACATAGTATCTTATGCTTTGTTACTCTACTCCACCTAAGCCAAAGCATATAGTATCTTATGCTTTGTTACTCTACTCCACCTAAGCCAAAGCATATAGTGTCTTATGCTTTGTTACTCTACTCCACCTAAGCCAAAGCATATAGAGTCTTATGCCTTGTTACTCTACTCCACCTAAGCCAAGAACTATGAATTCTTTAATAATTCACTAGTTTTTGACACTTCTCTCTTTCTTCAATCCCCATTGGTGGCTCCATCAACATACTAAACCAATTGATTGGTTGGGGGCCTCTACCGTGAATAAAGAATCAAGCAAATCATAAGGTAAGTATATTGAATTTTGATCTTTTCTATAATTTCTCAATGATTCTCTCTTCTCAACCCCTCTCAAGCTTGAGAAGTTTAATTGGTATGGTTTTTTTAAATGCTATTGAAGTTAATTGGTGAATAGTAGTGAAGAGTTACATAATTTAATAAATGCTATAGAAGTTAATTTCCATTTATGTTTAAATTCTAATGGTTTTTATGTAATTTCTCTCTCTCACTCAAGAAATGGTCATACTCATGACCCATTCTCAATCCAAATGAAGCTTTTCATAAAGCCTTTCCTTAATCCAAGATTAAGCTATGCTTGAGGCCAAATTAATGGCTTTTTTGCTATGCTTTTAGTTTATGCACATTGATGATTCAATCCATTATGGATTGATGATCCAATTAGAGACCATTCTAATTGTTTTCTTAATGATTCAATTAGAGACCATTATGGATTGATGATCCAATTAGAGACCATTCTAATTATTTCTTTAATAATGAGCTTTATCCCTTAGAAAAAAAATTGAGATTTATCAGTCATAGTAGCGGAGCTATGGTAAAATTTTTATAGAAATTACGCATAAAATAAATTCATTCAAAGCATAAAAAGAGGACTTCCTACCATATTCTAGGAACTATCATCCTAGATTAATTAAAAGAATTTTATTATGCATGGAGATGTGGATGTTGCATGTAGATGTAGATGTATGGATGTGAGTGTGAATGTGGAGGTGGATGTATGCATGGGATGTGGATGTATGCATGTAGAAATAGATGTGTAGATGAGGATGTAAATGGAGATGTGGATGGATGCATGTAGATGTAGATGTATAGATGTAGATGTGAATGGCGATGTGGATGTATACATGTAGATGTAGATGTATAGATGTAGATGTGTCTCATGGTCATCCACTCAAAGTCAAAAACGAGGGTGAGAACTGTGTTTTCGGCTCTGTACTCAATCAAGATTGAGCCTGGTAGCAAACACTAGATGAGAGAACTGAAATGCCTCTAACTCCCACTTCCACTGCTGGAACTCAAGACTCCCCGATGAAGTCAAATCTCCTGGTAGAACCAGCCTGCCACAATCATGCTATGGGCATCAAAAGAAAACCCATGATCATCCACTGTATCCTGGTCAAGGATGCACTTTGGCCGAGTGCAACTCATCAGATAGTAGTCTACTCCCTCGCTATTTCCATCACTGGCAATAACAGTAAATACATCACCCTCCTGTAGCAAATCTGTGTGGTCATCATAACTGACCATGAACGCAGGACCTGTGTGCTCATTAGACAACACTGGATGTGAAGGATGCTCGGGGGAGAGGAATGCATGTATCCATGCATCTGCCCATCCTTTTGAGGCACAATGTGACCAATCGCCATCCATACATGCTCCACAGAAGCATGCAAACTGTTGTGTGTAAATCGTGGGGGCCACCATGCATGTGCTCCTGATGGAATGTAAGCCCAAGGTGCCAAGTACTGTGTCACAATCATGGGAGGCTCTACGATCAATCATGCCACCATCCACATGCCAAAAAATCTCCTAGTAATCCGAGCATCATGTTTGGGATACGATGATGCTGCACTCCCACACAAATGTTGGGAGCACCACTCGACTACGTGGCCCGCATCTCTGAACCGCTCAGCATCCTGCCGCCGCAGCTGATGACGCCTCAGGGCACGTTTCAGACACGCGTCCGCACCATCATGCTCTCGCTTCCCGTGACTGGTCTCAAAGAATGACCAAATCACTGGGATACTAGACTGCACATGCCACCTATAAATCCATAAAACAAAGTCTTAGTTATTGTTTTCTTTAAGATGTTCTAGTGAATTTAGTTTAATTGCGAATATAAGAGAACCATAAGTACTACCTGTAGAGCCAATAGAATTATCGTGATGACGACTTGAACTGTGCGCCACAACCATCCGACCAAACCCATCGCTGGCCACATATGATCCCACAATCTTGTAAAAAATTGTATGGAGATGAAAACAGTGTTGCACAAAATGTGCATCATGTGAACGATCATCTCACTGATATAGAAATGATACTCTCAAATAATGACATGGTTCTCGGGGGTTCTCGCTATCCCATCTACATGAGCCTCTGCATAATATCGATAGCTAATGTGGACCATAATAGCAACCTGGTGAGGTAAGCAATATAGACGTTTAGGACACAAAACATCAAATAAGTAATATAGCTCAAACACGAAACAAATATTATGAAATATAACCATTACCTGCTCTGAGAAGTAATACTCAGATTGTATCTCCTGAAAAGGTGTGAAGGTGTAGTTCTCTGCAAAGAGACGACCACACCAATAGGAAACTCTGCCAGGCATGCTTGAAACTGACGATCCTGCCACTTGGCACAATGACTGTGCCGTATATAGTAGATATGCTCCCTAAATGTGGCTGTGAAGTGACAACGTGGTGTATGTTTGTCCACGAGCTGCAATTTCCTGGACTGTCCCCACTCTGGAGCTGGTGTGTCACATACTCATAACATTGCCATGGCACTATCTCTTGGTCACTTGCATCAAGATCTGCCATCTATAGATGTGCAAGTGAACCACATGATGTGCAATTGCTCTCCACACAAGGCATCCTATGGAACTGGGCATCCTTCGTGTGTGCACACAAAAGAGAGTGGATGAAATCACGAGGACTACGAGGCAACTCTCTATGCCCACTAAGAGAACGGAACACATCATAAAAAAGTTTGAACTCAACATGGTAGCGACAAAAACATGTGTCACGCTGACGTGAGTACCTCACAAACCAAGGCTTACACCCCTCAAATGACCTTTGCCCAATTTTAAGCTCTAGATATGAAGCCACAAACTGAGAATACAACTCAGTTTGGGTCATTTCAATAAAGCAAGCACCGTGCTCAATGAACACTCCTCTTGTCACTCTCTTACACAAAGCTTTCTTGAAAACTAGCGAGGCACAACAATTCTCCTCCCAAAAACTTTCTATCAAGGTTCTAGTGGTTTCATCTAGTAGGCGATCATGCCTAGCTACACGACCACTACTCGCCCACAAAGCACCAACCTCATTGGCATCTAAACTTTGTCGTCTAATAGACCCAACTCTAAGTGCGTGTGGTGCTATTATGGAAAGGATGCGAGATGTGGCACTCACCTTACCCTTCATTTGGGAGCTACTTATGGTGGCTGCCAAAGCGTCCACAGAGTTCCTCTTCTTGTTAACTATATAGGAATGACAAACACTTTGTGGCACTGCCATGCCAGCTCTCCTCTCTCTTCAACCTCCAATGTCAGAAAGCGCCTTGTAGTTAGCTATGTTGGGTAGATCGATCAAAGCATCAAGCTCACATGCCTGTGATGAAGGCGTGAGGTATTTGAAATAGGAATGGAGGATTGCATGGGCACGATGATGTGCCCCTGGCTGACTTTGATAGTTCTTTCTTATCCACACGATGGGCGCCCAAAGGAGGGGGGTGGGTTCTTGTAGAAGAGAAGGGGACTCAAGAAATGCGGGTTCATGTGGATTATCTAAACTAAGGGGTAGTGGGGGAGAAGAGGGCGGAGGGAGAGGAAGTGGAAGAGGAGGAGCAAGGCTTGGATCATCGCCACAACAGAAGGTGTTGCTCATTGACGTGCTCTCCACTCTCTCTTTCTCTCACGAGCTACCCTTTTCCTCTCCTCCTCTTGAACTTGGTGGTGGACGGGGGGAAGTCTAGTCCTATCACGTTTCCGACTCCTACGACTTTGAGAACCCATTCTCAAGGAAGCTAAGAGAGAAAAAATTATAAAGGCTCAATGATGGGATAGTGCTAGAGATAAGTGTGCGATAGTACTAGAGATGTGTGATTATATAGAAAAAATAGGTTATCCACTTCAAATCTCATTGGATTTCCTATCTAAGATTGATTGGATAATTAAGATAAACATAAAGATAATTAAAGATAAACTATTATCCACTTAAAAATTAATATTATTAATAATATTTATTAATAAGTCTAAATATTTATCATTACTAGATATATAAATATATTTTTTATTTTATAATTATATAACTATATTTTTTTATAATATTTTTTTTATATTTTATTCAAAGGTTTATTCTACATAAAATATTTTCAAGAAATATTAAACTTAAAAACTTATTTTTTTAAATTGAATAACATGAACTTTAAAAATAATATTATTGATCTAATCCCAAAATATAATCCTTTAAAATTAGTGATTTTAAATTATTTTATTTAATAAATTATATATATTTTATTATTTAAAATTCTATATTCTATTTCTCTAAATTACTATATTAACTTTTTCAAAAATATGTTTTTGAAAAAAAAGGGGAGGTGGGAAGGAGGTGCCACGTGTCACATGCGTGCATGACATGTGGCATTCTCTTGACATGTGGCACTATTATGGTTGATGTGGCAATTCCATGATGTGGCATGTCTGGCAAGAAGATGTGGCATTAAGGATGATGAGGTGGGGAGTCAACTAGGTTGACCATGTTGACATGGAGGGTGGAGGTGGCAAGGTGAGGTGGCAAGCTGCTTATGTGGATCCTCTCGAAGCTGATGTGGACATAAAGTGGCATGCATATATAAGATTTGTGCCTACCCAAGCCTCACACATGGAATGATATCTAAGCTTTGAAGTTTACCAAGCTTGGATTTCCAAACCTAACTAGGATTGGTTTTAGACTTGAAAAGGGGAGAGTGGACACAATATCAGAAATTTCACTTGGGAGGATTGAAAATGGACCTTCCCATACTCAAATTAAGCTATTTTTTTTAAATAAATTCATGGCAACAAGCGTATTGATCCCTAGAGTTTTTAGATTGAAAGATTCAATATTTGATTTTCTAGAATTAAATTACAATTGATTTAATGGGCCTTTGACAGTCATAATAACAAATTTTCGAAAGTAAATCTACAAAAATCCAACCGTTAGATTTGTAATTTTACCTTATACCCACATTATTTTAATCTTTCCCAATCTAATCATCACTAGATCCATACAACTTGAGCATTTTAAATGGTAGATGTGGTGGGAGGATAAAATAGTATGTTTTTTTAACAATTCTAATACATTCTAAATAATATAGAAAATAGTAGAACACATCGAAAATTACTCGTCGATAAAAAAAGTTAAGCTCTATGTTATTTGTATTTGTGATATGCAAAGTGGGAACATCATATGAGTATTAATGTAAAAGTTATAGGCAATTTACTCACATTCACTGTACCTGTCTAAACCTCCGACACGGCCTGTATACAATTCACTGTACCTGTCTAAACCTCCGACAGGGCCTGTATATAATTTTGGTTCCCAAAGAAAAGGGGATTTGCAATTATTGGATATTCGATCAGATTATAGTTCTAGGTGCCCAACTTTGCATATGATGTTTCATTTTAGAAGACCTTGAAGTGAAACTCCTTGGCTAACTAGGAGAGATTGGCTATTCTTCTTGAAAAAATGCATGTTTTCCGGCTAAAGCCAAGGGCACCCACTATATGAAACTAGATAACCTCATCTTGTAACCACCCTCAAGTCTTTGATTTAATCTTTGATCTTTGATGTATTTGTGAGTTTCTAATTATTTCTTCAAGTAGTACATAAGTTTGCTTATCCATACATTGCGTCGTTAATATTAAGGACTCCGAACATACTGTGAAGAGGAGATCCACCACTTTAGTGTGCCAGGGAATCGTGCTAGACACACTATAAATTTAGCATGTTCGTCGGTGAGGTACTCAAAATGTGGAGTCCTATTAGCTCACCTCTTGTCTCTATGTCCTCTGTATGCCCAATGTCTTAGTCTATTCATCTATACATTATGTTGAGTATTGAGGACTCCACACATACTATTCAGGGGAGAACCACCACTTTAGTGTGATAGGTATCCAGTTGTGCTACATGTACACTAAATATTTAGCATGCCCGATGGGACACTCAAAACTTGGAGTCTTGTTAGTTCACCTCTTTTCTCTATGTCCTCTGTATGCCTAATACATACTCTGAGGTTGAAGGTGGAGTTAAAAAAAACCTCAGAATTTTGATGATGCTATTGTAGTAGCTAGAGAAAAGGAGTGCAAATTGGAGATGATTTAGTCAGTTAGGCATGAATGCTATTTCAAAGGTGGAGGAGATGCCTATGTTGTTCACAAAAGGAATGCTACAATTGTATAGAAGTATCTAGTGGGTTCTAAACCACAAAAGGACAGGGATTTGAAAAAACACATGGATAACACAATGGCTACTATGCAAAACCTAAATTTGAATTTTATTGGTGGTGGATGTGGTAGAGATTGAGACTATGGTAGATGGGGTGTTGGTTACATGACATAGGGTGGCTATCCACCATCAGAGACAAGTGGGCATCCTCAAGCAAATGGGGGTTTTTTGGCCAAGAAGCTGCGAGAGGTTTGGGAATAGTGTTTTATTGTTGTGTGCTGATGCTGGCATGTTTGTTGTAGCCTGAAAGCTTATGGCAACATAGAAGCTATAGAAATGGGTTCAAGAAATACACATAGTGATTGCAAAAAGTGGATGTGATAGGAATCTTTTTCTTGGGTATGCAAAAGCATTGTATATGTTTAGGGTATCTGCTATTTTTTTAATGATGTAGTATCGTGGTCTACATTAAAATTAGGATATGCTAAACATGAACTTGGTGAAGAAGCTCTCAACTGCTCGAAACAGATGCTTCTAGAAGGTGTGCCTCCAACCAACTATTGTGATAGCATAGAAGCTTTAGCAAAGGGCCAGGAAATACGCACTGAAATATGTAAGAAGGGACTTGAAAGAGACCCTTTCCTTAGTAACATACTGGTAGACATGTATGCCAAATTCTGCTCACTTCTAGAAGGGCAGGAAGTGTTGGACAAGCTTACGACTCATGATGAAGTAGTGTTGTGGTACACACTTTCTACAGGGTATGCTGAGAGTGGTATGGGTAAGAAGCTGCCTGAAACACATTCAACTGTAGGGTGTGTCTCTGGCTACTTTGACATTTGCTTGCAGCTTGAGAGCTTGTGGGAGCATAGGGCTTCTTAACACTGTTCAAGAGCTACATGTTGTTGACATTGCCAAGAAGGGTTTTAATGGACATCCTGCTGTTGGCAACACATGAAGTGTTCAACAAACCTCCTATTCAAGATGTATTCTCTTGGAATCCACTGATTCCAGGCTATGTTGCTTTACTCAGGAAGTAGGCAATTTTCTTCAAACAAATACAAGTGGAGGGATTTTGTTTTAATTTTACCATGTTGGTCTACGCTTAAAAGCATGCAGTAGCATAGGAGTCCTATGTAAGGGTCTAGAACTACATGCTTACATCATGAAAGAGGGTAGCACATTGGTGGATATGTACAGTGAAAGAGGGTAGCACATTGGTGGATATGTACAGTGAATGTGGACCGTTTGCAAAAGCACACTATAAGGAAAAGCGACCGTAGGCGTGTTTATAGATGCATTTTGACAACGTGGTTTAAAATATTACGGGCGCGTTTATAAGTGCATCTGAAATCGCGTCTACCGATAGGCATATCTATAAGCGTGTCTATATACGCGTCTATAGGTGCATCTATAATGATATAGACGCACCTATAGACGTGCTTATAGATGCGCTTATAGGCGCGCTTATAGACGTGCTCTGAAATTTAAAAAAAAATCCAGAGAGCTGCTTGTGGAGATGTACAACTGCATTTTCTGCATATGCAACTGCATTTTCTACATATGCAACTGCATTTTCTACACAGGTAGCTCTCTGGTTTAAGGTTTTGCTTACTTGTACATAGATGAATCAAGATCACCCACGATATCAACATAAAAACTTAAATTAAAGATAGATATGCACAAAAAGATTTGTGAACACACTTCGAATATTGATTAAAGAAGATGAGAAATTACATTTTATATCCAAAAATTTGTCCATACATGATCGTAGCCACATAAGGCTTGAATAAAAACATAGATACATAAAGAAGATGAAAAATTTCATCTTATATCCAAGAAGTTGTCCATACATGATGGTAGCCAGGTGAGGCTTAAAAAAGAAACATAGTTGCATAAACCAAAACTATATATGAAGAAAAACTAGCGGGTGACTCAGAGGACTCATCACTCTCTCCGAAGTCGTCTTGTCCTACTTCTTGTCCACCTTCTTGTGCCTACACAAAGTATTATAAAGGTCAAAACGTGTTTTGTAAATAAAAATAAAAAGTATTACCGGCATTGGTGTTCTCCTTGCTCGATTGTATTGTTCGTCAGAGATGATCCCTACATCCTGAAGGTAATCCCATGTTGGTCTCCTCTTCATCGTAGCCAATATCTGCTGCGCGGTAGGATCTCTACCCACCACCACAATGTCATGCTACATCACAAGACAAAAATTATAACACAATTCAAATAGAGAGAATACAAAGAAAAGACATGAAGTTGCACTATACATACAAACTCGACCTCCCATGATGCACGACCTCCAGATCCGAAGTGCGACGATCCATATCACTCCATTTGTATTCGTCGCGCTTCTCTTTGTTGCTAGTTCACTACTCCTTCTAAGAGCTCTTTCTTCGCTTTCTTCCACTCGCCATTATGAGCAGTAGATGGCTTACCATGTCCATTTTGACCGGCATCTATTCGGGCTTTATCCTCCTTTGCATGTCTCCTTAGTAGAGACCTCCTATTCTTAAGTATGTCTTTGATTTTATGTCGCACCCATCTATTATTAAACCTTTGGGGTCGTGATTTTATTAGGATACTTCTTGTGGACAGCTTTAATGCAGTCATCCACTAAGCTCTCCCTTTACTGCTTAAAATGTATAAAGCAGACTTTATAGTGTGCAAAAACTACTTGGCGCAAGTAGTTTACCACATCCTTCCCCCACGAGAGTCATCAACTATGCCACCCACATCTATGATATCATAATATGATATATCACCATGATGTGGTGGGGTGACTCTGAAGAACTATCCCCACCCCCAAAGCACTGCCCTAGGCATCCTCTATCTCCTCTACCTCCACTCTCACTACTAGTGCGGCGTGAGGTAAGACCGCCACTATCTCTAGACTGCCCTCCCTATGATGACGATTGCCACTCTCATGAGAGCCATGATAACTATGAGGTGTCACATCTCTTGAAGGTGGAGGTGTAGGAGATGATGTAGCACTAACTGGGCTGACGGTTGAATGTAAAGGTAGGTGAAGTGCCTGGCAAGGGTAAAGTGCCAGGAAAGGGTAAAGCATGCATGAAGATTATGCATAAAGCTTATGCGCAAACCTACAAAACAAATCCCCAGTACCCAAGGGTGCAATAATAATAGACAAAAGAGAGGAAAGATAGAAAAGCACTTACCTCTTTTTGGTGATGTTGAAAGAGAGGATTGGAGGACCTACAAAACCAACAAAAGGGTGAGGAATGGATTAGTAATGCATACATACAAAAGCTTATGCAAGCTATGCCACTATGCAAGCCTTATGCAAACTATGCCGCTATGCAAGCCTCATGCAAGCTATGCTAAAGCTTATGCATAAAGCATGCATGAGGCCTTATGCATAAAGCTTTAAGCATAATGCCTTATGCAAGCCTTATGCAAGCTATGCTAAAGCTTATGCATAAAGCTTTAAGCATAATGCTTTATGCATGAGGCCTTATGCATAATAAAGATTTAAGCATAATGCTTTATGCATGAGGCCTTATGCATAAGGCTTATGCATAAAGCACTATGCAACATAAGCCCTTAAACATGAGGCCTTAAGGGTAAAACTATGCATGAGGCCTTATGCATAAAGCATGCATGAGGCCTTATGCATAAAGCACTATGCAACATAAGCCCTTAAACATGAGGCCTTAAGGGTAAAACTATGCATGAGGCCTTATGCATAAAGCATGCATGAGGCCTTATGCATAAAGCCTATGCATAAAGCTATGCATGAGGCCTTATGCATAAAGCTATGCATGAGGCCTATGCATTATGCATAAAGCTTATCCGCAAACCTACAAAACAAATCCTTAGCACCCACAAGGGTGCAATAATAATAGAGTAAAGATAGAAAAGCACTTACCTCTTTTTTGTGATGTTGAAAGAGAGGATTAGAGGACCTACAAAACCAAAAAAAGGGTGAGGAAAGGATTAGTAATGCATACATACAAAAGCTTATGCAAGCTATGCTAAAGCTTATGCAAGCTATGAACCTAATGCATACATACAAAATCAAAAAGATTAAGCTCTACGCATGCATTAAGCTCTATGCATGCATTAAGCTCTATGCATAGATCTTAATGCATGCAGAGAGCTTAATCTATGCATGCATTAAGCTCTATGCATAGATCTTAATGCATGCAGAGAGCTTAATGCATGCAGAGAGCTTAATCTATGCATTATGAATGCATGCATAGAGCTTAATCTTTACATTAAGCTCTATGAATAGAGCTTAATATATATATTAAGCTCTATGATTAGAGCTCTATTCATAGATTAAGCTCTATGCATAGAGGACCTACAAAATAAAACTCCTCTTTTTGGTTCTTAAAAATAGAGGAAAGAGAGGATAAAAAGATAGGAAAGAGAGGAAAGATAAGAAAACACTTACCTCTTTTTGGTGATGTTGAAAGAAAAGATTAGAAGACCTACAAAACCAACACAAGGGTAAGGAAAGGATTAGTAATGCATACAAACAAAATCCCCAAGAACCTAATGCATACATACAAAAATCAAAAAAAGCCGGGAAAGAGAGAAAAGCATTTACCTCTTTTTGGTGAAGTTGAAAGAGAGGATTATAATACCTACAAAACAAAACAAAAAGTTGAGAAAATATATTTAGTAATACAAAACCCTAAAAGTGTGAATAGCATGGATACACAAGGAGGTTTAAGCCTTATGCCGAAGGAGGTTTAAGTATAAGCCTCTCATGCATAAGAGGCCTCTTATGCATAAGCCTCTTAGGCTTATGCATAAGAGAGAGAGAGAGAGAGAGAGAGAGAGAGAGAGAAGAGAGTACCATTCAAAAATTTTAAACATAAGAAGCTTATGCATGAGAAAGAGAGAAAGAGGGAGTGAAGATAATACCCAATCGAAAACCCTAATTCTAAACATACCATTTAAAAACCGTGAATATATGAAGAGGTGGGAGAGACAAGTGGGATAGAGACTACCTTGTGAGAGGAATCATCCTTGGGAGGAGACTTTGTGAGGAGAGGACAAAGGGTGAGGTACAGCCATCATGAGGAAGAGGTACAGCACAGGGAGCAGAGGGGAAGTGAAAATAGTTGCGACGTCGACGACAGGCGGGATTATTCAATTTTTTTTTTAACAGAGCGCATCTATAGGCACATCTATATGCGCATCTTTAAGTACATCTATATCAAATGTATGTATGTATGAGTGTATGTGTGTGTACACACACACAGATGTATACATATGTGTGTGTGTGTGTGTGTGTATCTGTATACATAAGCATACATACATACACACATACACACGCGTGTATGTGTGTGTGTGTGAGAGAGAGAGAGAGAGAGAGATTATGTGTGTGTGGGTGGGAAGGCTTAGTGACATTGCATTACAAAATTTATGGGCGACACCACTTATGTGTCACTTAGAGGACACAAATAACAGCACTATAAATAATGAGCATAAAACTTTAACTAAAAAGAGATGTGTGTTTCTTAGCAACATTATTTGTGTTGCTAGATGTATCACTAACAAGACCTATAGTAGTGATATAAAGCACATTAATACTTGTCCAGTACTGGCATCTTGTACTTTAAAAACATACCCACCCATTTTTTATGTCATTCTTTCTCTCTCTCAGCTTCCAATTACCTCGTTAGTTTACATGCACACCTTCTCATCTTCCTCACCTCTTGAAGATACATACTTCTCCCCCTCATCTTGCCTGCCTATATCACATTACTAGTATCGATAAGGCAGATCTTGATAGTAGATGCAAAAATTCATGAAAGATGTGCTTGAGGATGCCATAATGCTTGGTATATTCTCAGACATTGTTGATCATGCCCATTATGTGCTTGGCCATTACTGATCAAGTTCAAGAGTTTATCGAGTCTTTATGTGAAAGTTTGATCCACATAGTGGGAGGTTATGGTTATTACATCCCGAGAGTGATCCATCAAGATTCAAGATTCCATCTACTGCTCTAATTTATATGGATCATGGGAAGGGGAAGGAACATGCACATGAGGTATATAAACCAAGGAAGATGATATTACAATGAGGGCAAGGCATGACTTAATCATATCAACTCCTAATTTGTCAAAGGATGCCACAATCATAAGAATCTATTTTTAGTGGGGAAACATAACTTGATCATATCAATTATTCCAAACAATACAAGCACTTGTCCCTTTATCGATAATTTTTTAAAGGGGTGATAAAATTTGTTTTGATCTTAGCTCCCATCTCGTCAGCATAAGCATCATTAAGTATGTTGGTATATGCATTGGTATCTACATCGGTATAAGCACTCGTATAAGCGTTGGCAATGTTAATACATCAAAATTATTTACATCAATTTCTTGAGAAAAATCATTAACAATTGATTTACATAAACTTCACGACTATTCATCTTCGACAAGATCCATTGCTCCAAAGAGATCAATTTCTAATTTTATGTCTGTATCCCCTACATCTTCGGCCAACATATGATTAAAAGTAATTCATTGGCATCCACATGGATGAATCTAAGGATATAACATAAATGGATTTGATGGAAGTTGATAAGGCATCATCATCACCATCGTGTTGTTCAGCATCATGATTTTCAATGTCATCACATCAATTTATTCATGATCATGAGTGTGATCTGTTATAATCTATAAATCTTGGGTTTCATGATCTAATAATTCATTTATACCCAGGGTATGATCTACTTCTTCCCTTGGAGATTCTATAGTAATAGTTTCCTCCTTCAAGTCTCTATCTTAAAAAGTTTGTTTGCTATGAGGAGAAACTTGAATTACATACATCATTTCAAATTTGAATGATCTCAATAAAGTAGTAACACATAAGCTTTAGAGAACTTGATCACATTATTACGGTATTACAAATGTATCCCGAAGATTTGTCCACAACCAAGTGGAGAAACTGCAACAACTCCACTATATCTCTTCTCACAATTGGGGTTGGTCACCATTGATAACCAGTTTAAACCATTGCACATCAAGAATAAACATGTCAAATTGTCTAAATCAAACTCTAATTATGTCTTATATAGCTCCTCAATAATCAAGATTGGAGAGAGTAACATTTAAGTTGCTAGCACTAGCTCGACTCTCTTGTAGTACAAAGATAACCAAAAGTTGTTCTTTTCTTATCTATTCGCTCCACAAAAATGATGTCCATGCAACCTTAGTGCTCTATATTTTTAATACTACATAATATATACAAAAAAATAAATTTTAAAGAGAGAATTGTCTCAATTATACATCAATAAAATTAATTATTGAATATGGATGTGTTAGTTTGATTTACATGCATGTAGCCAATCACATCCTCTTGTAACTTCCATCTCTTGCTTAGTGATACTTTCACTGTCCTCTCTTGCTTTCCTTAGGGTTTGTTTTAGCTATCTAAGCGGCATATTATTAGGGAGTTATGCAAGTTCAAGAGGACATGAGAAAGATGTTTGTGTCTTCTCCTGAAACTATTTTTGCATGTTTAATGTCTCCACTTGTGCATGTTTATATCTCTTAAGCCATTTTTTCATTTTTGGAAAATTCAATATGCAAAATCTATTGATCTTTTCTCGCAATATCTCATCCATCTTATGAGTTAGCCCTTTGCTTTGTGTTACCTCTCTAACTATATGCTTATCCTCTTTGTTGTGCAAAACTCAAGGCATGTTAAGACCAAATTTTGCCTAAGGAACTCAAAGATGTACACCAATTATTTTGTACTACCCAACTTTCTATCAAGAATGAAAAAGAAGTGCCACGTAGGATGGTCATTCATTGACCATCCTACGTGGCTTTTTTCTTTTCACAAAAAGGATTATGATAGAGAGAGAATGTGTATGAGTTTGTGTTTTGAGAGAGAGAGAGAGAGAGAGAGAGAGAGTGTGAGTGTCAAGCGAGAGAATGTGTGTGGGGGGGGTTAAGGGGGGTGTGTGGGTGTGTGGGTGTGGGTGGGTCTAGGGGTGTGTGTGTGTGTGTGTGTGTTTTTCTCTCTTTTTCAAATGTGTGTGTGGAGAGAGAGAGACAGAGACAGAGACAGAGAGAAAGAGAGAAAGAGATAAAGAGAGAGAAAATAAATGTGTGTGAGTGTGTGTTTAAGAGAGAGAAAATAAATGTGTGCAAGTGTGTGTTTAAGAGAGAGAGAGAGAGAGAGAGAGAGAGAGAGAGAGAGAAATTGTGTGTGTGTGTGTGTGTTAGAGAGAGAGTGATAGAGAGAGACATTGTGTCCGTGTGTGTGTGTGTGTGTAATGTGGGTTTAGGTTGTGTATGTGGGTGTGTGTGGATGTGGATGTGGGTCCATTTAGGGGGCACTTTTTTTTATATCTTTTCCAAATGTATGGGTGTGTTGAGAGAGAGAGAGAGAGATAGAGAGAGAATGTGTGTGTGTGTGGAGAGAGAGAAAAAGATAGAGATGATTTGAAGTACCAAAATTTGGGGGGAGGAGGGGGAGGTTATAACTTTTTTTTAATGATTTTTCCTATCTTAAAAAAAACAATTACCCGAATGAAACTGAGAAAAGAACGAAGTTGTCTCATAGTCTACGGTATAGGCCAAGCCAAAACCTTCTGAACTTGGTCATAGCCAATGCTCAACCCGTCTCTTGTGATCTTGTGTCTCAAGTAAATTATTTCTATCATAAAAATTTCACATTTACTTAATTTAACATACAATCGATTCTGTCTTAAAATAGTTAAGACAATCGTGAGGTGTCTAATGTGATCCTCAAGAGTACAACTATATATATATTAAAATATCATCCAGGAACACAACCACGAATTTTCGCAAATGTTAATGAAAAAGATCGTTCAATCATTTGCTGGAAAGTGGCCGGAGCATTGGTTAACCCAAAAGGTAATACGAGAAAATTGTAATGGCCATATCTAGTCCAAAAGGCGGTTCTTTTGACGTACCTTTCATGAATACGTATCTGGTGAAAGCCAGAACATAAATCTATCTTTGTGAAGTACTTCGCTCCGGCTAAACAATCAATCAGGACACCTGATCTAGGGAGAGGATAACGGTTCTTGATTGTCAGCTTGTTCAATCTCTTGTAATCTACACACATTCTCCTGGTGTGTTGTCCTTCTTTCTCGTGAGTAACACAGGTGCACCCTAAGGTGATTTACTTGGACGGATATGGCCCATCCTCAAATATTCTTCGAGTTGTTTGGCCAACTCATCTTCCTTAGCCTGGCTCATCCCTGTAAGGTGGAATGCTAACAAGTTGAGCACCAAGGACCACATTAATACGATGATCCACTGTCCTTTCAGGTGGTAAGCCTCATGGCAGTTCCTTAGGAAATACATCTGGAAACGAATCAAGCAACTTCTGTAATTCTTTTCTTTCAAACACACTTAATTCATTGACATCCATAATAGGTATGAGAAATGAAGAAAGTGGAATCAAGACATAGCGGAAAGCATTATATAAAGAAGAATCCATTATATTTTCAAAATTAACGTTATTTACAAGAGGTCCCTGAAAGGGATGTATACAATCACCTAAGATACAATACTGGGTGTTCCTATGCTCAAAAGAAAAAGTATGACTAGACCAATCTATCTGGACCTGAAGGGTCTTAAACCACTCAATCCCTAATAACAAGTCTACATGCTCTAGATGCATAACATAGCAGCACTCCATAATATCTTCGTAGTCCTGAATACGGATTGGTAGCTTCTCCACCTTTCGATCCCATACTTGTCGCCTCGCAAGTAGGCGTACATCATAGGTATGATCTTTAGGTGTTATGTCTAGACCCAATTTCTGCACAAGTTTGTAATTAACAAAGTTGTGTGAGCTGCCAAGGTCCAGAATAATATGGATTCTATGGCCATCACTTCTCCATAAACTCAGAGAAGATCATGCAAGCTAAAAACTCTAGAGTTAAACATATAATCAGAACAGGAACTAGGGTGAGAAAGTACAATGACTAAAGTACCTGTTAAAGACAACTAGTTGGCTATCTTCGGCTTGGGTCCTGCATTGGTTACACCCTTCTTCTTCTGGCACTTGTTACGCATATGTCCTTTTTCTTCGCAAGATGAAGCAACATCCCTCCTTCTTGAGCTTCAAAGCCTTGAGGAGACGGTTTTTCTTTGCTGGAGTCGAGGTAGAATTCTTTGAAGGTTGGTCCGAAGACTTCCCTTCTGTCGTGGTGGCCCCATCAGTGCAGAGAACTTTCTTTTGTGATTGTTCCCCTGCTCGGTCACGAGTTTAGATTTGGAAGAGACCATTGTATCATCACATAAATACGAGCAGAATGAATGGCCTTGTCTAAAGTTTTACATTTATTGTTTTTGACCTGTAAACGATACGAGTCGGGTAAATCGGCTACAAAGAAACCCAAAAGAGTAGTAGAATCCATCTTTGTAGCTTTCATCAGCAAGTCTCAAAATTTTTGGCGGTAGACCTCATAAGTGAGGTTTTGTTGAGAGGTTGGTCAAACTGGCAAACTGAGCAACGATATTGTAGTCATCCTTCTTCTTGAGGAATTCTTTTCTAAAGACTTCTTCGAATTGTGCCCAAGTTGTTGGTTTAGGTTTAAGTTCTTTCCACCAAAGCAAAGCTTTGCCTGAGAGGAAACCTGCTGCTAACTGAATCTTTTTTCCATCGTCATATGGATGAAACTAGAAATGGATCTGCCACTTATATAGTCATGTGTCCATAATCTCCTTGGTATGCTGCTTTTGCTCGCCCCCAAACTGGTCCGGAGTAATGTTGGGGCCCAAAGCAAAGGCCAAGGTATCCATACCTGACAGAGTAGAAAGGGTAGTGGTCAATAAAGAGATGGAATTTTGTAAAGCCTGCATCTGCGCGGCGACTTGTGCCTGGTGTTCCGAGAAAGAAGCTTCAACAAAAGCAAAAGCAACTTTAAACTCCTAAAACTCAAATTTGGATACAAAATCGTCGAAAAGGTCGCTCGGCGGCCTCAATAACCGGCAAGTCTTCACATTTGGGAAAAAACCATGTGTTGCTTTTGTGTTTATATATATATATATACCATGCATGAGGGCTTTTAGAAGACCCACACACAAAGCTTGGAAAAAAAACACTTTAAAAAACACATAAGTAGTCGCATAGAAGGTAAAAAATCCACATGCTTTTTGTTTTTTTTTAAACACTTTGGTTTTAATATTTTCAAAACCCCTCCATATAGGTTCGAAAAGCAACATCCGCGTTTTGTTTTAAAAAAAACAAAGGCTTAAATTACCAAAAAAACGAAGGCTTAAATTACCAAAAAAATGGCTGCCACCCATCGGATGTTTGCTTTTCGCTTTTTTCTCGGCAGCATGGTGAACGCTTCTCACCTACCTACACGCTTCTCATGGCTGGTTCGTGGGGATCTTCAGCTGCTATCTTCCCTCATAAGGACTGCGTAGCCTATATAGCTGCCAAGCATGCACAGCCGACCAGCACACAGTCACAAGGAGTCTCTTTGCCTCTTCTCTCTCTCTCTCTTGCCGTTCACACTGCCGACTGGTTCACACAGCCAACAAACTCATGCTTTCCTCTTTCGTTTATTGATTAACAATAGCCCCTTGCCAAAAACAATTCATCTTCTTTCTTAACAAGACAACCAGTTCCACATGGCCACAACCCACTTGGGTTCCAACAATGCAAACATAACATACTGAATTCTGAAAAAAAAACAGAAATATGCACGTAAAAACAGCAGTTTTCTCGAATTCATACCTCTTTCTTCTCTACCTACTGACTTGCATGTTCTCAACGCATGCACTGATACCACGATCAAATCCCCATGGATCTCCTCATAGAATGCTCCTGATACAAGACTCGAAACCTGCAAAATAGAGCCAAGCAGCGTGAAGGGGGTGTAGGCCTGACTCACCACCTAACCTTGACAGCCGTGGGCAAAACCCACAAGTCTTGGCTGTCCCCACCGAGCCACAAGCTGAGTAACTAGCAAGATGTACCAACTAGTCTCTACCCCATGACGTCCCATACCACCCCCATGAAGCCACCCTCGTGGGCCTTGAGACTGTTGCCGGCCTCAACTACATAAAGCAGGTGCACATCTGCACTATATCCAGGCTCTTGACCATAGAGCTCTCACAAAAACATGCAAGACTCTATGAACTATTGACTAACCTTGGCCACCCTTTTATAGGCTCTTGGGGCCGGTCCCTAGGCATCCACACTTGAGCGCCTGCCCATCCATACTTGGGTGTCCTCCTGTCAGTCTAGCTTGCCAATCAGCCTACCTAGCTCCAAACTTCCCCAAACCTCGAAGCTAGTCTTATGTGCGTGTAGTACACGGTAGATAAACTCTGTGCACATGACATTTTGATACCGACCTCACAAATACCCTTCATCTCCAACCATGGAGGAACAATGTAGAACATCCATCCAACTTCCTTGTATTCATCCAAATTTATGGATCCGTCGAGTCTGAACATTGGTTGGGTTTACTTTATTGGCTTGGTTTACTCTTTGGGTCGGGTTTACCCAAGTCAATCAACATCCCAGATGCCAGCTCAGCCATCCTCCATTGACCCCACTACTTCAGTTCATTTTGCTATAATCTTTCTTCTAGGACACCCACAAGATCTTTTAATACATTTGAAGCCGACATCATGGGGTTACCACTCAATGTGAGACTTCAATATGTCTACACGAATGCTCAAGGAGCTAAGATCTTTAGGGATCCACAACAACGGTATCTCATTAAGATTGATAGATCACCTCTAGTCAATGACCAGGGTAACATGTACATGGGCAGAGATGGTGTTCGCTACGAAGTCACCTATCATCCAGAGAATGTAGACAAATTAGGAGAGCTCTCTAAGAGTGAGTTCCTAGATTTATCAAAGCCTTCCGGAGCAAGGGAGTCTAGAGATGATTGGCTCATTGAGCCGGACATGCCTGGACCATCCAATGCCCAGTCCTCAAAGCCATCCATAGATGATTTACTTTTTGTAGATCTAAATTTGTAAAGGGACACGAAAGGCAAGAGCAAAATAGATCAGGGGGCTGAGAACCAATGGGAGTTTATACGACAAATTCCATTGACAAAGATCTTTCAGGATGACCCACTTCAAGAGGTCTATAAGGACTCTTTCTAAGGATATTATGCCACAACTAGATTGCTAGAGCTAGATCTTCCTCTAGCACTTGTGGTGGTAGTCGAGAAGCTTGCAGGATACAAGAACCGAATCGTTGGGCCAATGAATACCGAACCTTAGATTGGAAGGAGATTCGTGAGCTCACGTGGAGAGGACAACTATTATTCATGGAAGTGTTCTTAACTAATACAGCTAAACCAGGAGAGACAGCCTTTCTTGGAGAAACTGTTCTCCTCCCCTACGAGAGTTCACTAGAGAGGGACCCTCAACATCAAAGTGGACCACTGCAAGTAGCCCAACTCTAGCACCAAGATATTATCCTACACCAAAAGTGCGACCACAGATCACACCACAATAACGTTTTTCTCACTATGACAATAACGTTTTTCTCACTATGACAATCGGAGGGTAGGGGCGCCAACTCGGCCTCCCATAAATGCACCTCCTGAAATGCGGGTAACAGGATCTTTGGAGAGGGTTGGTGAGGCAGGTAATAGTAGATCCACACCAATTCGGGATGCATATGGACCACCTTACCAAAGAGAGGAACCACTAAGAGTGAGAGGCCGTAGGCCTGATGATGAGTATTCAAGACGAATAAGGCCATCAACTCTTTAAAAACTGGTAAAGAAGTACGAAGGGTCGGGAGATCCATATGACCATGTAGCAGAATTTAGGCAAGCAGTTCAAGCTCAGCAAGCATACACAAATTGAAGGATTTGGGCTCACTCTTGAGGGAAAGGCCCTTGCTTGGTTTCAGGCACTAGAGGCTGGAGAATATTCATCCAAGGAAAATCTCTTTGAAAGTCCCGCATATCCAAGCCAAGCACTGGAGCCTCAATCGGGGGAACAAAAATTCTTTGATGTTGCTAGGCGGCTACCAAACTAGGACTCCAGGCCCCTCAGGTCAATGGGGCAGGAAAGGAAAGTAGAAGCCAAACTAATGGGCCCTTGTTATGAGTGCGGAGAACCCCATTGGGCTCATGATTGTCCACATCGCCCAAGGCAAGCAGCTCGATCCAATACAACAATACCACAGTTTCCACCAATTGAAAGATATTGTCTAGGGTGTTGTGTAGAACACTTTCCAAAGGATTGTTTGCTGAAACCACATGAGGAAGGCACCTCTCAACCAAAGGTCTCACTCAATTTTGTAGGGGCAGTTCCATCGCCACCTTCATCAGAGAATGAGGATGTCATGCCACTTAGAGTCATGACTAGATCACAGACATGAAATGCCGAAATGCAGACTGATGAGACACCTCGAACTAGGGATGCAAAGGCAAATCTAGTGGACAAGACCCTACCTTCTAATAGAAAAAGGACCACTAGGAGGAAAAAGAACCGCAACAAGCAAACTAAGAGTGCATCCACTAGTTCTCAAGAAGTCTCTAAACAAAACATGAAGGATCAAGCTTTTACATCCCAAGAAATGCATGAGGAGAATCAACCTCATCAACCTGGGCCTAGTGCTAAACAAGACGAGGCTAGTACAATCGAGGATAGTTCAAGGGGTTTTGTTTTTGTGGATAAGGTGAACGAGACTCTAGATGCCATCATTGATTCTCATAGAAGTCACATTACAGCTTTATCTAAGCTACCCAAGAAGCTTCAAGAATACCCAAACCCTCGTGAGGAGAAGATCAATCTAGTTGTACATCAGCAACTCATTAGGGAAGCTCAATCAATACTTGAGGGCCCACCTCCACCTATCCCTCGAGGCCCCACCTCTTTTAAGCCAACGTTAGAAACCATACCAGAAGTGTCATGAATTTGGGAAATGAAAAGTGAGTTGATCTCACAAGCTCATAGTAGCGAGAAGTCTGCACCAATTGACACCCCATTGAAAGAAGGCATTCTGCCACCACCTACTCTTGCCTTCCCATGCAATGATGAAGTTATTGATGCCAATGAGGACATGGCAAATGAGATGTGGGCAGCAGTTCATGAGAAAGTTAATGAATGTCCTCTATTATTTCACCTCCATTCTCTGAAGTGGATTTTACCAGGGGCACAGAAAACAACTTTAGATGCCCAAGCATCCAAGAGGAAGTTCAAACAATTGTTTCTCCTAGAAGTAAGCATACAATGAAAACCTTACCATCTTATTTAGGAGAATATGAGGACTATTCTCAAACCTTGAGGATACCCTCCATGCATAGAAGGTTGACAAAGGAGATGGGTATCGTGCAAGCTATTTTGTTAGCACCAGTGGCTTGTACCTTACCTTTGCTTGATTTGATAAAGCTTCGACCAGAGTTGTGGAATGATATTGCCACATGTTTGTCCCAGTAGGTATTGCTACAAAAGGATCACCACATCAATGTACTATACACCCTAAGACAAAGCATGTTATGCCAGTTCCTATCAACAAAGTAGGAAAATTTTGTGAGGACGATAAGGGAAATGCTACCCTCCCATTAGAAGTGTGAAAAGTTGCTCCAACTGTAATACTTGATAGTGGTGTAGGAGTGGGCATTGTGACAAGGTCCATTTGGAAAAAGTGGGGCAAACCAACTATTAGGAGTACCAGGATGCGCTTGTAGCTAGCAGATGGAAGCTTAGAACATCCCATTGGGCTGCTAGAGAACACATTGGTCACCACATGTGGGATTGAATATGAGCACACATTTGCAGTAGTGGATTTTGGAAAGCATCCAAACTATGAAGTGATATTGGGTAGACCATTCATGCGAGAATTTCAAATGATTCAAGATTGGGGATACAATTATTTGTACCTTCGACATGATTCTGTCATCACAAGGGTCAACCTAAAGGATCACTCATATCGTGATGTAACGCAGTCTCCAATACATGAGTTTGACTCTGCTTCATCTGAGGGCTCAAGAGTTGCATTGTCAGATGGGCGAGAAGATCTGTGGATGTGTGGAGCCTCATGTAAGGATTTCAACACTGAGAGATTTAAGGGTAATCGAAGTGTATCAGATGAGGCATACATTCCACAACCCTTCCATGAGCACTTAATTAATCCCCTAGAATGGAGTCATGTCCTTGCAACATTATCGACATGTGCTTTACCTAAGCCAATTCAATTTCGTGACTCAGATGGATATGACATTATTCCTATATGAATGGTACAACCACGTGACCTTCTAGATGATTTGTACAATGGGGATGCATCCACAACAGCACTGCATGTAGAGGAAGTCTCGGTGGAGGATTTAACACTCAAATCTGCTAATGATGCTGATAAGGAAGATGGATAGGACTCTGATTTTGATGATGATGTGATAATCCCTAAGGAAGAGTTAGGAAAGGCACGCCTACTCTTGAGAGGAAGGGAGGTTCAAATAGAGATCCCTCGAAGCCGACCCAAACGTAAATGCTGTAAGAGCCATAAGAGAGTCCGTAAACAAGATGAGAGGGAATGACGTGAGAGAATACAAAAAGAAAACGAGGAGTTTAAGAATGAACACTCTCAACCACCACCTCACTTCTCAGGAAAGAATGGATATCTATACTATGTCCAAGCACAAGATAGTATCAAAGACCAAGTAAAACGATCAGATGGATTCCAACCAAGAGAAAAGCTAAAAACTATTAGCAAAAATTACAAAAAACAAAGAGACCAAAATAAAAACTCAAGTCTCAAATAGATTCAAAAGAGAGTGTCAAAAGTGCAAAGATAAAGGTTGAACAAAAAACTCTGATGCAAGATTGCAAAAGAGAGCTCAAAACCACATGGTCTTCAATTAGTGATGACTCAAGTGATGACTCAAGTGGACAAGAACAAGGTCTCAATGTTCCCCCCAACTTCACACAGTACACTCTTCAAGATCGGAAGATTGTTCTTCAACAGCCCATGCGACAAAAGCCAAGCATGCCAGGGGTTTCATACAATGCAAAAAAAATTGATATCGCTAAGCCAGGAGAAGAGCCTCGCTATGTGTGGATTGCCATAGACCTGTCCTTAGATGAGGAGAAGTTATTAATTCAAACAATAAAGGAGTATCACGATGTTTTTTCTTGGAGTTATAAAGACCTCAAAGGAGTTGATCTAAGCATATGTCAGCATACAATTCCATTGCGAGAGGATGCGAAGCCTTCCAAGCAACGTCCTTATACTTACAATGAGAATTTTGCATGAAAGATAAAAGAAGAAATAGACAAGCTCTTAGAGGCAAAATTTATCTATGAGATTGAACACACTGAATGGGTCTCCCCTATTGTAGTGGTGCCCAAGAAAAATGGAAAACTTCGAGTATTTGTAAATCTCAAGAAGGTAAATGCAGCTACTGTACGTGGTCATTACCCACTTCCAATCACGGATCATGTTTTGGAACGTGTTGCAGGGAAAAAGGCATATAGTTTCTTGGATGGATTCTTCGGTTACAATCAAGTGTCAATTGATCTGAAGGATCAACACAAGACAACCTTTGCTCTACTGAAGATGGCATCTTTGCCTACTATTGTGTTATGCCATTTGGTCTAACAAATGCACCTGCAACCTTTCAGTGGTTAATGAGTCATGTATTCAAGGAGTACCTTAGGCTGTTTCTTGAGATCTTCATGGATGATTTATGTGTTCACTCACAAGAGCGTGATGATCATATAGAACACCTCAGAGTTGTGTTTCAAAAGTGTCAAGTTTATCGTATATGCTTGAATCCTGACAAGTGCAAATTCATGGTAAGACAAGGGAAGAATTTGGGCCATATTGTTTCTCGCAATGGTATTTCAACATATATGGATAAAATTGATGTCATTGTCTCATTACCTCAGCCTATCAACCCTAAAGGGGTACAAATATTCATGGGACATTGTGGCTATTATCGTCGATTCATCTATATGTACGCTATCCTAGCCAGACCATTATATGCTCTTCTCGTAAAGTTTAATTGGACTGACGAGTGTGAGGAATCCTTTGAAAAGTTGAAGCAAGCATTAGTGTCTGCACCCATCTTGGAACCAAATCTTTCATGTCCATATTGATGCTTCAAACTTTGTAATTGGATGTATTTTGGCTCAATCGGGAGAACACAATAAGGATTTCCCAATCTCATATGCTAGTCGACAGTTGAACAATGCTGAGAAGAATTATACCACAACAGAAAGAGAAGGTTTCTCCATGATATATATAGTGAAAAAGTTTTGCCATTACCTTTTGGCAAACAAATTTATATTTTTTGTGGACCATCAAGCACTGCTATATTTGGTGAATAAGCCTTGTGCAACTGGAAGGATTGTGAGGTGGTTTGTCATCCTTCTTGAGTTTGATTTTGAAGTGGCAGTCCGAAAAGGAACAACTCATCTTAGGGCAGATCATTTGTCTCGAATCACCTCTGGCGAAGCTCCTGTGGGTGTGGGTGTGGATGATATGTTAGATTCAACACTTTTCCTTGTAGAGACAGCTCCTAAATGGTTTGAACCCATCTTAGAAATTTTGACAAGTGGGCAGATACAACTAGCGGGTCCTAATGTGGACCTATGGTGCCATTCAAGTTAATCTCAGGGAGATTATATCGTCAAGGTAATGATGGAGTGTTGCGGCTTATACCTAACCCTGACCAATATGAGGAGATCTTAGAATGGGCACATGAGGGTATTGGTGGAATCCATGCATCAGCTACTACTTGTGTGCGACGTATAACTCAGGATGGGCAATGGTGGCCTAACATGCATGCGGATGCTGAAAAATTTGTTCGTAACTGTGCTTCATGTCAAATTCAACAACCAATTCATAATGTCACATTATTCCAAATTTCAACTACACCAAGTTGGAGCAAGTATATTGTGGACTATCTTCAGCATGGTCATACTGATCGAATAATTCCTAAATATCGAAAGCACGCTATTGAAGTTGAAGCGGCCAACTATATGCTGATAGAGGGCCAACTCTACAAGAGGGGCAAGGATGGCAACTTGCGCATGTGTGTATGTGAAGCTGACTACTTGAAAATCTTGACTCATGCACATGCAGGTGTTGGGGGTGGACACTTTTTGGGCAATACCACAGCTAAGTTGATTAGGTGGTCTGGGCTTTGGTGGCCAACCTTACAAATGGATGCTGAAGAATATGTAAAACGTTGTGATGATTGTCAAAAGACCAAGCCTCCCACCATCACAAAAGACAATATGCCATTGCGGCCTATGTTAAGCACACGTGCTTTTGCCAAATGGGGTATTGATTTTGTCGGTCCCATTAAACCTCCAGCTCGTCACACGCTTTTTAAAAATTATAATAAAATGAGATCTAATAAATTTTTATTTCTATCAGCTTGAGGTTAAAAATGCTAATGGGCTTCTTGGACAAGCTAATGCAAATAAAGGAGGAAGAATTGGATAACTATAGTTTTAAATTTTATTTTAAAATTTTATAATAAATATGATCTAATAAATTTTTAATTTTATCAGCTTGAGATTGAAAATGCTTATGGGTTTCTTGGACGAGCTAGTGCAAATCGAGGAGGAACAATTGGAAGCACTATAGGATATCTACCGACGTTATTAATAAGGAGATAGTTTTTTTTTGCATGTGACCTTACGGGCCTTACTATTATCATTGTTGGTAATTATGTCAGTAGAAGCATTGTTGGATTTGAGGATGTACTATCAACAAATCAACTAGATGATTATGATCCCTCCTTGTGTTATATCAATTGATTATCAACAATAACATCATCATCTACAACATTCACAGTATAAGTATCTCTTTGATTGCCCCCCACCAACATTGGCGACATTAGCACCTTCTTGCATTTTTTCCTTTTGCCATCTTTATCTTCAAATATGTGTTTTCTTCAAGGTGCAACTTGCATTACATACCACTATTTTGATTGTGATAAAGATACTTAAATATTATAGAAAGAAAAATAATACCCATTTACTTAAATATTATAGAAGGAAAAATAATACGCATTTACTTAAATTTTTTTCCCTTCTTACGATGTTGTGTAGTACAAATGTAGCATGACTATCTATCCACAACTCTGTTGAGTCACTAGGAAAGAATCAACTTTTATCCCTTTTGATTGTTGCAATATTTGGACCATTGTAGACCACTATTAACCATTGAACATCAAGAATGAATATGTCAAATTACCTAAATCATACATTCATGATATCTTGTATATTTCCACAATAATCAAGATTGGAGGTGAGAAGAGTTATATCACTAACACTCACTCGACTCTTGTCTCGAAAGTTAACCAAAATCAAAGGTCGTTCTTCTCTTATGTATATGCTCAATGGAAAACTGACAACCATGGGACCATAATGCTCAAAATATATGATACTACAATAAACATGTAAGAAAAAAACTATCAATAAAAATATTTAAATACGGTTATGTATGTGCTTCAACTTACTTACATGCTAGTTGCATCCTCTTGTAAACTCTATGTCTTGCTTGTGCTAATCCTTTCACCATTATCCCTTCCTTGCTTTACTAAGATTATTCTCTAGACATCTAGGTGTTATATCTATGGAGAGATATGCAAGATTAGGTGGGTATGGAAGATATTGATGTCTTCTCTTGAAAACCCTTCAGATAGCATGTTCTTTCCATATGTGTCGCTTTATGTCTATCAACCCATTTTCATATTTTGGAGATTTGAAGATACAAAATTTATTAATTTTATATCGTAAGGATTCATCCAATCGTTGTTACAATCGTTAGAATCGACCTTTTACTGAGGAAAGCCTAACTTGAGCATATCAATTCCAAATTTGTCGAAGGTAATAGATTTAGAATCTACTTTTCAAAAGCTGTCCAATGTTTCACATGTGGAGGTTTTAAAATAAGATATATAAGTTTCACACATGACCTTATTTTTTTCTAGAAAAGTGATGACATGGCTCTTCTTAGGGGTTCCTTTTATAGTCCAAATTTTTCCTAATGAAAGTAATGCCATCCACATATATTTATATGTATATGTAGAAGGCTATGGAAAGTTGTAACCTTAAAATTTTAGCATGGGGAAGAATGTCACAAAACCTTCAAATTCTAGCACTGTAATACAAAGTAATCCTTTTTTTATATAGAGAGTGGTGACTCGCAATGCATAATGGACTCGTTCAACGATGCTAATTCCCATCTCACAAATGCCGACAAATGCAGATTAAATCTATGAAGTGGTAGGCTCCAAGATCTTGTTATATAGTTTGGATCCTTTTCGGCACCCTTGCCCTGATCATATACTCGCTATATTGAACCATAGTATTGATTCGAGGTCTTATGGACTCATTATATTTATCAAAACTATTAGTCAATATCTCGGGGGGTCCACCTAAAAATATGTAAGTATACCACGTGAGTTCAAATTAAGGGGTTTTTTAATTTTAAATTTTAAGAAAATTTACAGAAGGGGTTTTTTAATCGATTTTGAAGAAAAAACCAAAAATCCATTAAGAAAAAGGGGTCATTTTATTCATTAAAAAATTCATAGGTAAGGGGTTTTTTGAATTAAACCCCTTGAATGCTTGTGATACATAGGGTTCCTTCATAGTGCACTCCCCGAGGTCAATATAGCGAGGGCATGAGTCCTAGGAGTTTCAATGGATTAAAACTATTAGTCAATATAGCAAGGGCATGAGCTCTAGGAGTGGTCTATCTAATAAAATTGAGTCCTCAAATAACATAAAGGCTAGTTGGTTGGATCCAGCAAGGAATGGCATCTCCTGTCATTTTAGGTTGACGAAACCTTTTTAAAGAAATTGGATTAATCATGGTTAAAATTATATATATATACACACACATATACATATGTGTATGTATATAAAAAAATCATAGTTAAAATTATATATATATATACATACATGTACATACATACATACATATATATATATATATATATATATATACATATATATATAACTTGCAACCTTCAAATCGTCTTGCAAGTTGTTGGGAGTTTGTGCTGTACTCATACATATATATATATATAAGATATGTATTTTGTTTTTGGCCCATCCAAGATGGGTCAAGCTACTCGTTTGTATCTAATTTGTTTTGGCCCATCTAATTTGTTTTTGCACTCACAACGCGCAATGGACTCGTTCAACGACGCAAAAGCTCCCCTCACGAATGCTTGCAAAAGAAGATTAAATCTAGCTGCTGGGAGTGCTGGGCTCCAAGCTCCGCTAGTTTTGCAAGCTCCAAGCTAAGCGTGCGCCCTTGCCCTCATCAAGCTTTCCGCTAGTTCTCTAGCTGCAACAATGTCCATAAGCTCACTTACACCTCGCATCCGAGCTTCATCTGCAACGTCTGCTGTATTCAAGGCTCAGGACCCGTCCACGAATGCTCTGATTGCCAATTCCATGTCCACGCCGCCTGTGCAACGAACAACGCACCTCCCTCGAGTCTCCTCCACTGGTCTCACCCTCATCACCTCCGCCTTTCCCCAGCAGAACCTCGACAGATCTCATGCGACGCCTGCGGCCAACGCGTCTTTGGTTTCGTCTATAGCTGCAGAAGCTGCAACTTCGACCTTCACCCTGTGTGTGCATCACTTCCACGCCGCCCTCTGCATCTTCAACACCCCCAGCATCGCCTGGAGCTGCTGCTGACGCCGCCCTACGGCAGCGGTTCATTCCGGTGCAACTCTTGCAACGCAACCGGAACGACATGGGTATACCATTGCCGGGTCTGTCAATTCGACCTTCATCTGTCGTGCGCAAATCTTCGGCATCCTCTCGCAAGGGATTATCCATCGAAGGCGCCGACGCGCTTCGCTTCACTAGCTGCATCAATGATCAATAAGCTCACTTACACATCGCATCCGAGCTTCATCTGCAACGTCTGCTATATTCAAGGCTCAGGACACGAATGCTCCGACTGCCAATTCCATGTCCACCCCGCCTGTGCAACGAACAACGCACCTCCCTCAAGTCTCCTCCACTGGGCTCACCCTCATCACCTCCGCCTTTCCCTTCACAATAGCACCGGTCCAGCAGAACTTCGACAGATCTCATGCAACGCCTGCGGCCAACGCGTCCTTGGTTTCGTCTATAGCTGCAGAAGCTGCAACTTCGACCTTCACCCTGTGTGTGCATCACTTCCACGCCGCCCTCTGCATCGTCAACACCCCCAGCATCGCCTAGAGCTGCTGCTGAAGCCGCCCTACGACAGTGGTTCATTCCGGTGCGACGCTTGCAGCGCAATCGAAACGAGATGGGTATATCATTGCCCGGTCTGTAAATTTGATCTTCATCTGTCGTGCGCAAATCTTCGACATCCGCTCGCAAGGGATTATCCATCGAAGGCCCCGATGCGCGAGCAAGGAGCAGGGCGCTCCGTTGATGTTCCTCCTCCTCGTAGTGACGGCCAAAGGCGGCCGACGCCAGTACAAGCTTCCGGTTCGCAACTCGATACTCGGCATCCGTTGGCAAGGGGTTATGGTGAATCGCAGACCCCAATGCGCCAGGGGAGAGCACCCTCCGCAGCTAATGCGCCTCCGCGTTTCTCGAGTTACCATCAGCCAACGCCTCCAGCTTTCGGTTCGCAATTCGGTACTCGGCTCATAGAGACAGTAGCGGTGGCAACTACCCAGAGAGCTGTGAATGAGGCCTTCCAAAATTGCTTCTACAACCCAAACTCGTATCCTCACAGCTCCGTCCACAATGGGGGCAACTACGACAATAATTCATTCGACTATAGCAGTGGCAGCTACGTCGACAATTCTGTCGACAGTGGTGGTGGCATTTACCACAATTCATTCGACCATAGCGGCAACTACGAAGATTCATTCAACTATGGCAGTGGTAGCTACCTCGACAACTCTGTCGACAATAGTGGTGGCATTTACCACGATTCATTCGACCATAGCGGCAACTACGACGATTCACTCGACATGATAGAGAATAGAACTTTCGAGTGGACCAATGAGATGAGCAATAAAATCTGAAGTCATCCACCAAATGTTGACCATTTTGCATTGTCAAAAAGTTATTCATGCGGATGGTACAAAGGAAGGTAGTGGTTGCATGCAAAGTCAGGATAAAAGCTAAAATGGGGCATTATCAAAATTTTGGTGATAAGGGCGGCACAAAGAGAAGCATTTTTTGTCACATGCAAAGACGAGATATATGCAAGACATGTGCACCAAAATACTCATGTATTTAGCCTTAGGGGATGATGGGACATATGATCTACATTGATGAAATGTTATTTGTATTCACCAAAGAGTAACTAGCTCAGTAGAATGGAAATCACTCATGAATCTCTACAAATGCAAGTGGCAAGGAAGATGCTAATCAGCCACCCATAAATCAAGGAGAGTGAATAGTGGAGTGTGGAGAGATTCTAGGGAGAGAATCTAGGAGAAATCAGAGGAGATGCTTTTGGCTCCTTTGTTTGTACTCAACCTATATATTGGGCACCTCATTATAAATATTGAACTCTTAATTCTCCTTAATGCTACTCGTGTGATTGAGGTTGTCATTAGCTTCTCTTAATCTCTTTCTTAATCATCGTCGTTAATCATGTCTTTGATTAAGTTTATATGCTACCTTGATCCACCATAGCTTTAGCTTTTTCTCTTGCTTAAGTTCTAAATCATGAGCTCCAACATGGTATCAAACTAGGATTCAACTCTCTAGCCACTCATATCACTAAATTAGTGGAAGCTACAAATTTTCGCTTTCGTTGTTTTCTTCCATGTCTTTCCATTCAGTTCAAATCTGTAATCATGGAGCTTTTTACTCATTTTGCAAAGCATTCTTACCTCTTGTCAACACTCCAAGCAACCTCAACAAGCATCAAATCGAGCTCGAAATAGGTGGTAATTAAGAAATCTATAGGCGGTACATCCTCTGATAACTCCTAAATGATGTGTCAATTCTTCTATTTTTGGTGAAATAGATCATACAATCTTTTAATTCATAGTTCCATAATCTAAAAGCATTTCATCAACAAGTATTTAAAGGTGATGTGGTTAAATATGTACATCAAAATGGGCCTCTAATCATTTATGATTTTCTAATCACCATCTGGGATTCTCTAATCGCCGACACTATGGTGGTTGTATCTTGCATTGCCAAATGCACCGAGTGCAAGAGCTATTGATCTGATTGTAAAATTTTTGTCTAATCCTAGTCTGATACCATGATTCTTCTGTTCAATCATCCAATTGCTTAAACAATCGCACGATCCAATTAGGTGATTGACAATTTCTAATTGTCAGACTCTTATCATCCGATTATATCTTAAATTGATGATTCATTTGAACAATCGTTAGATTCTTCCTGAAATTGATTGCGACTCAACCCTCCAATTGTCTCGCGATCTAATTATCCAATCGTCTGATTTTATTTAACACAATCACCGATTCAATATACCAGTTGGTCCTATATCGATCGAAGGTGCCGATTCCTGTACCAACTGCAATTCATCGTTTACACATAAATGAACCTCATAGATTAACAAAGGCTAGCCCCTACTTGTTGGCTTTCCCTCTTTTCTAAGACCAACTCTTGGATTGTCAAGCATAACGAGAACTTAACTAGCCTTGCCATCGTAACTGGTAAGACCAAGAGAGCACCAACAGCATAAGCATAACTCGCATAACTAGAATTAGCATTGCTAGCATAACAGGAGCATGACCATGAATATTTTGTTGAGGGAGGGTGTTAAAATATGCACCAAAATATTCATGTATATAGCCTTAGGGAATACTGGGGCATATGGTCTACATTGATCAAAGGTTATTTGTATTCACCAAAGAGTAAATATCTCAATAGAATGGAAATCACTAAGGAATCTCTAGAAATGCAAGTGGCAAGGAAGATTTCCAAGAGCCCACCATAATTCAGGGAGCTAAAATTAGGGAGAGTGGATAGTGGAGTGTGGAGAGATTCTAGGGAGAGAATCTCTCCACACTCTACTATTAGAGAATCTAGGAGAGAATTAGAGGAGATTCTTTTAGCTCCTTTTGTTTGTACTCTATATATTGGGCACCTCTTTATGAATGATTAACTCTTAATTCTCCTTAATGCTGCTTGTGTGATTGAGCTTGTCATTAGATTTTCTTTATTTCTTTTTAATCATTAAGTTTGATAAAGCTTATGTGCTACCTTGATCCACCATAGCTTTAGCCTTTTCTCTTGCTTAAGATCTAAACCATAAGCTTATGTGCTACCTTGATCCACCATAGCTTTAGCCTTTTCTCTTGCTTAAGATCTAAACCATGAGCTCCAACATGGTATCTCAGATGGTATCGGAGTAGGATTCCACTCCCTAGCCACTCCAACAAGCATTAGATCTAGCTCAAATAAGCAACAATTAACAAATTTGCAAGAGGTGCATCCTCTTATAAATCCAAACGATGTGTCGATTCTTCAATATTTGATCAAATTAATCATATTATTTTTTAATTCATAGTTCAGTCATCCTATGGTTAAAATCTAAAAGCATTTCATTGAGTATTCAAGGTGATTTGGTTAAATTGCACATCAACTAATGAAATTGGGCCTCCAATTTTCCAATCACCGTGTCTGGGATTCTCCAATTTGTCAACAGTGAAGCTCTCCCACCCGATGGAGATGATGAAGAACAGCTCGAATATGCCCTAGAATATTAACAGAAAGAGCATCTAGCTTATGTGCTCATTTGTCTAAGCTTACGGGATGGCCTAGTGGCGGCTAAAGTTAAACATACACAGACACCCAAAGAGGTGTGGGGGCGTGCTGTCTACCAACTACGAGTCAAGGAATCTTGCCAATGTGCTGAGACTCAAGCAAGAACTAATGGCAACCAAGATGGGGTCCAAGGACAAGATGTGGGACCACATAACCAAGTTCAAGAGCATAACTGCTCAATTGGGTTTTGAGGGCGAACCAGTTCCCAAAATAGGACTTTGCTACATCCTACTCAATAGCCTCCCTACCCGATTTTCCCATCTTGTTGTCACTTTAGATGGACGAGAGAAATCAAGGAATTTCTAATCATTAGCTGGATGCTTGGAGCAATAAGAGTAGCGACAAAACTTGGACAACAAACCCGACATTGAGGAGAGAGCTTATTTTGTCAAGGCAAAAGGCACAACAATAGAAAGATGGAATGGGAGTTCAAGCAAGTATGCTACCAACTCAAATAGGATGTTCAAGGACCCTCAAGAGATTATATGTTTTTATTTGCAAGGGACAAGTCATATTACCAGAGGGTGTGCCAAGAAGATGTCTGACCTTAGGAAGAAACGAGGAGAGCAAGGAAATATTGCAGCAACTAAAGCTCATGTGTGGCGCTAATGGAGATTCCCCTTCTAATTCAAATTGGCATATTGATTCAAGGGCTTCCACTCACATGTGTAGAAACAAAGAAATTTTTTCATTCTACAAGAAATTTGAGCACCCAACCCAAGTGTTCCTAGGTGACAATGCCCCTATTGAGGCAGTGGGAGCAGATCATGATCCAGCTTGCAAATGGGCAAATGAGTGTGATACTGGTTACCTAGTGTTATTGGTATAGCTTGAGACCATGCTTGACGGGTGTATATGTTGAGGTGTAACAAGTAGTGCCATGCTTGTATTATGGTTAAAGTGAAACAAGTGGAATATACTAGACAATTGTATTGTGGTCAAAGTGAACCAAGTGAACTATGCTAGACAACTGCACATGGTGCAATAAGTGCTTTATGAAATTAATATGCCATGCTAGTTGAAAGTGTAACAAGTGGAAATACACTCCATTTATTGTGGTCAAAGTAAAACAAGTGGACTATGCTCGATAACTACACATGGTCAAAGTGTAACAAGTGGTTTATGCAATTGATATGCTATGCTAATTGAAAGTGTAACAAGTGGCAATACACTCCATGCTAGATGATGTGTATAATGATACTCTCATCATAGTAAAACAAGTGGTAAGTGTATGTTGAGTTTATGCCTATCAATGTTTCATATTGGGATTAATTATAGAGAAGGGCAATTAATTGAAACAACTAATGTGTTTACGTTTGTGACATAGGTGATGAGCAGTGCGCGTGTCACACATGGAGGATCTTGTCTATATTATCTTGAAACATTATTATTTTGTTGGCCACATGCCAAATATTTGTATATATTATTTATGCATGCTTGTGCATGGCGTTGCTATATTCCTAGCATATATGTTAGAAAAGTTTTGATTATTTATACTGTGTGTGAACAAGCTCTAGTGTTTGAGATATTTTTGATATTTTTGTAAAAATGGAAAAGAAAGCCCAATTTTGTATGCACAACTATTAATAGCTCCTTGGGCTATTTATTGAATAAAGATTCTCAATATAGTCATGTTGTGGAAGTGGAGCTACACACATGAGGGGAGAGATTGCACCCAACAGTGTCTTGATGGTTCTATTTCTCTTGTTTTATGCTATGCTATTCTCTATCATATCAATTTGATTCAAGGGCGGTTGTAAGATGAGGGTACTCACTTTCGTTCACTCTCTCTAAAATTGGGACATCCACGCATCTCGGGTGGAGTACCTCGATTGTGATATCGCCATCAATCAAAACACGACACGTGCCTCCCAAGCCTAACGCGACATATCTCGAACGAGATACCAACTAATGCTACGCTAGCAGGTCTGGGTTTCCAGTCATCATCCATGTCACCAATACAGGTCACCGCCACCACACTATCTCGATCGAGATATTCATGCCACTCAGATCCACATCAATGCCACGCTGTATCCCCCTAGGCATATTTGACTAGCCCATCTCCACCGTCCACATATCTCGAACGAGCTATTGAAATAAAATCTCGACCATTCATTGAAATACCTCGTTTGAGGTATAGAGATGCAATCTCCACCGTCCACATATCTCGAACGAGATATTGAAATAAAATCTCGACCATTGAAATACCTCGTTTGAGGTAAAGAGATGCAATCTCCACCGTCCACATATCTCATTCGAGGTACAAAGATGCAATCTCCACCGTCCATTCACGCACATTGGAAGATGCGATCCCAGCCGTTTAAATATCTCGATCGAGGTATTTAATGAATCTCGACCGTCGTGGTAATGACTTAAAATCTAAGCCGTCCATGTACCTCGAACGAGATACTAATTTCAAATCTCAGCCGCCGTCGATCCTTCATCAACCCTAAAATTAAGTGTGTATCTTGGCCGTTTGTCTCACTAACCCTAAAATCCAGAGCATACATCTTGCAAACCCTAATGTGCATGATGTCACCGAACCTCGTTCGAGGTTATATAATCGGAAAACTTTTTTTTTTGCAGAAGTCGTTTTCACTCTCCTTACTCTCTTGATTTGGATTAGCATTAGTGGGCCCATTAGCATTGTTTTATAGCTTCATTAGTGCTACTTAGCACTAATCATAGGACCCTTCACATTGGACCTTTCACATTGGACTTTTGCGTTAGGCTTAGGTTTTAGCATGGAGTCACACGAGGAGGGCCGCTTATCTATTGTGGACCTCATCGGCGGAGATAGACCGCCGCGAGTTAGTGGCTATCCATAGGAGTGCTATTAGTGGCTATCCGTAGGAGTGCTAGAGACACACCGTCTACATTACATATCGTGGAAGACTTGGAGGCGATGCTTTCATCCCTTCGTAGCCTTCACGATAATGTTTATGTAGATGAGTGGATAGCCCACCATCGCACTGCTCCTGTGTCATATGGCCAGACATATCGTCAAGTCTGTGATCTTGGTCCGATTAGGGATGGAGCCTAGTTAGATCTTTTCCTCGATAGTCGTGGGATGAGGCCTGAGGCGACGGGCAAGCCCCTTACTATTTCACGGTATTCGCATCCTCGTCGTATAGCGGCACATATCTATAGTCGATATGTTGCCGCATATGGGAGGATGCCGACGAACAACCACCAAATTCCCATATACTTCGCAAAGCAATTATATGCGGAGTTTGTCTTAGGGAAGGAGGTGGATTACACTAGCCATCGGATGGGTGTGGTGGTGCTGGTGGCCGAGGCCATCTCCAGCGTGACCAGGGTAGGCGACCTCCACCAGCCCTTCGTGTAGCTCCTACAGTTCCTTTATTTGTGCCTATGTCGACAGTCGAGGCTCTTGGCGCCTAGGTTGGCATTGACGTACAGAGTATCACAGAGAGCATCCAGCACGTGGTGCGCTTGTTCTCACGATCGATACCGACGACGACAAATGTCGAGGTATTTATTACTTCTTAAGTTTTTTTAGTCATTTATTTACATGTTTATATGTACTTTTCTATATTTTTACATGAGCGGCATGGTTGATTGTGTCACGTAGGGTCCCACACATACCACTGAGAGACTCACTCAGGAGTTGGTAGAGGCGAGAGTGGAGATTGATCGCCTTAGAGCTGCGTTATAGATGGCACAGGTAGCTACTTCAGAGGCACGACATGTGAGAGAGTCTGACATCCAGCAGGTAGGTTTCTCTTGCACGTAAAAGAGTTATAATTAAGGTCCTAAGTTATAAATTTCTTTAAGTAATACCTAATGAGAGAGACTAATCAATTATTTTTATGCTTTACTTTTTTGCATAGGATCGGACTGAGGTAGAGAGTTCTAGAGCTGAGGCGTAGCATCACATGATTATGGAGCGGATTGCACAGCATAGGGCATAGCAGTTGATGCTGCATGTTCGAAAGTTCTGCAGACCCTCAGACGTGACAGTGCCCTACTTGCCTTTATATCTACGGCCTGTTATTTATAGAGGTTTTTTGACGACCTCTCCCTTAGGATGCACCACCATTCCTCCGTGATGCCTGCTGCGCTCTCTGTATCGAGGACATTGACAGTACTAGTGGATATGCTCTGGGATGTGGACATTTTTTCCATTTGTCTTACATCACCCAAGAGCTAGTACGCTTCTCAACATGTCCCTCTTGCCGTGCATGCGTCGACCTAGCGACATACAGAGTTTTGGGCATTGATGATCTTCACCCAGGCTTCGCTCGAGTAGATGCTAGGACTGGTAGGCCTCTTGATTTTACCTCAGCTCTACTGATTTGGGACTCGACGCCGCTGATGATGACAGAGATCAGAAGCCTGAGGTGCCTCCAGAGATTGAGTGGAGTGCACATGAGTTTGATGCATACCAGAGAGTCCTTCACGAGAGCCAGATCACAGCATACGAGCGTGTGCGTGGTGTCGGTCCTAGTGGCACCTCGGGTGATGGTGCTAGCAGCAGTGCTGCTTCTCATGAATGAGTAGCGTGTCCTTACAGAGCAGAGGAGCTTACACGAGCAGAGTGGTAGACATGTACCATTGCTGATTATAGATTTTGGGTTTACAGGCAGAGACGTCTTGTAGTAGCACGGCGTAGAGAGAGGGAAAGGACTATAGCAGCTTATGGGACTCATGAGCTCCCGAGTACACCGGCACCAGCTCATGATCGTGCCTTTGAGGCAGACCTCCCCGCAGATATTCGACGACCCCCGCAGTCTGCACAGCCTCCTCGACGTGTAGAGCAGCCTCGACGTGCACGTCGACCCCAGCAGTTAGAGATGACGATTTGGATTGGGTTACCATTGACGTTGACAGTGACTAAACTCAGACTCGCTGGGTTAGCTCACTTACATTGTACTTAGATTTATGGGCAGTGACTAAACTCAGACTCGCTGGGTTAGCTCACTTACATTGTACTTAGATTTATGGGCAGTGACTAACCTTAGACTAGTTGGGGTAGCTCATTTTCATTATGATGTACTTATTTGATGTATATCATTATGAGTTTTTTCATTATTGAGTATCATTACATTTTAGTTGATGTTCTTGATTTTTTTAAAATTTTTAACACTTTGGCTATCATATTGTTTGTTGAAAATCTCCATGCCATCGTACCCAAACATGCTCTGATGATGGGGGGAACCAAGCATGTAGGGGGAGCCCACCCCCACATTCTTGCAAAGTTTGGTCATGATCGGAGCATGTTTGGGTTAGTAATTAGCACCCAGTGTGGATTTTTCAAGTCTCTTGGTGCTTCATGGAAAATCCGAGCCTTCCCCATACCATCATACCCAAACATGCCCCGGATGGGAACCAAACTTTGCAAGCATGTGGGGGGAGCCCACCCCCACATGCATGCAAAGTTTGGTCATAATCGGAGCATGTTTGGATTGGTAATTAGCGCCCAGTGCAGATTTTTCAAGTCTCTTGGCGCTTACCAATTAAAACATGCTTCGATTGTGACCAAACTGGGTGCTAATTACCAATTAAACTTTGCAAGCATGTGGGGGGGATTGGTCATGATCGAAGCATGTTTTAATTGGTAATTAGCACCCAGTGTGAATTTTTCAAGTCTCTTGGTGCTTTAGAGGCCATGGAAAATCCAGGCCTTCCCCATACCATCGTACCCAAACATGCTCCAATGGGGACCCAACTTTTCAAGCATGTGGGGGGGGCCCCACCCCCACATGCTTGCAAAATTTGGTCATGTGATCGGAGCATGTTCGGGTTAGTAATTAGCGCCCAGTGCTTGCAAAGTTTGGTAATTTTCAACAAACAATATCATGATGGTGATTTTCAACAAACGATATGATAGCCAAAATGTTAAAAAATCAAAAAACCATGAACATCAACTAAAATGCAATGATCCTTAATAATGAATGAGAAAACTCATAATGATATAAACATCAACTAAGTACATCAGAATGTGAGCTAACACAGCTACTCTAGGTTTAGCCACCACTAACTCAAAAGATCAAGGTATTTTGAAAATGAGCTACCCTAGCTATTCTGAGATTAGTCACTCCCAAAAAATCTAAGTACAATGTAAGTGAGCTAACCCAGCTAGTCTGAGTTTAGTCACTATCAAGATAGAGATCTAGTCAAATTAGTCACTCCCAAAAAATCTAAGTACAATGTAAGTGAGCTAACCCAGCTAGTCTGAGTTTAGTCACTATCAAGATAGAGATCTAGTCAAAGCAGCACCCTCTCTAGCTCTCAACTGCTCTAGAATGCTCTCATGGTCATCCACTCGAAGTTGAAAACGAGGGTGAGAACTGTGTTTTCGGCTCTGTACTCAATCAAGATTGAGCCTGGTAGCAAACACTAGATGAGAGAACTGAAATGCCTCTAACTCCCACTTCCACTGCTGGAACTCAAGACTCCCCCGATGAAGTCAAATCTCCTCGTAGAACCAGCCTGCCACAATCATGCTATGGGCATCAAAAGAAAACCCATGATCATCCACTGTATCCTGGTCAAGGATGCACTTTGGCCGAGTGCAACTCATCAGATAGTAGTCTACTCCCTCGCTATTTCCCTCACTGGCAATAACAGTAAATACATCACCCTCCTGTAGCAAATCTGTCTGGTCATCATAACTGACCATGAACGCAGGACCTGTGTGCTCATTAGACAACACTGGTGGATGTGAAGGATGCTCGGGGGAGAGGAATGCATGTATCCATGCATCTGCCCATCCTCTTGAGGCACAATGTGACCAATCGTCGCCATCCATACATGCTCCACAGAAGCATGCAAACTGTCGTACGTAACTCGTGGGGGCCACCATGCATGTGCTCCTGATGGAATGTAAGCCCAAGGTGCCAAGTACTGTGTCACAATCATGGGAGGCTCTATGATCAATCATGCCACCATCCACATGACAAAAAATCTCCTAGTAATCCGAGCATCACGTTTGGGATACGATGATGCTGCACTCCCACACAAATGTTGGGAGCACCAATCGACTACGTGGCCCGCATCTCTGAACCGCTCAGCATCCCGCCGCCGCAGTTGATGACGCCTCAGGGCACGTTTCAGACATGCGTCCGCACCATCATGCTCTCCCTTCCCGTGACTGGTCTCAAAGAATGACCAAATCACTGGGATACTAGACTGCACATGCCACCTATAAATCCATAAAACAAAGTCTTAGTTATTGTTTTCTTTAAGATGTTCTAGTGAATTTAGTTTAATTGCGAATATAAGAGAACCATAAGTACTACCTGTAGAGCCAATAGAATTATCGTGATGACGACTTGAACTGTGCGCCACAACCATCCGACCAAACCCATCGCTGGCCACATATGATCCCACAATCTTGTAAAAAATTGTATGGAGATGAAAACAGTGTTGCACAAAATGTGCATCATGTGAACGATCATCTCACTGATATAGAAATGATACTCTCGAATAATGACATGGGTCTCGGGGGTTCTCGCTATCCCATCTACATGAGCCTCTACATAATATCGATAGCTAATGTGGACCATAATAGCAACCTGGTGAGGTAAGCAATATAGATGTTTAGGACACAAAACATCAAATAAGTAATATAGCTCAAACACGAAACAAATATTATGAAATATAACCATTACCTGCTCTGAGAAGTAATACTCAGATTGTATCTCCTGGAAAAGGTGTGAAGGTGTAGTTCTCTGCAAAATCAATCACAGAGACGACCACACCAATAGGAAACTCTGCCAGGCATGCTTGAAACTGACGATCCTACCACTTGGCACAATGACTGTGCCGTATATAGTAGATCTGCTCCCTAAATGTAGCTGTGAAGTGACAACGTGGTGTATGTTTGTCCACGAGCTGCAATTTCCTGGACTGTCCCCACTCTGGAGCTGGTGTGTCACATACTCATAACATTGCCATGGCACTATCTCTTGGTCACTTGCATCAAGATCTGCCATCTGTAGATGTGCAAGTGAACCACATGATGTGCAATTGCTCTCCACACAAGGCATCCTATGGAACTGGGCATCCTTCGTGTGTGCACACAAAAGAGAGTGGATGAAATCACGAGGACTACGAGGCAACTCTCTATGCCCACTAAGAGAACGGAACACATCATAAAAAAGTTTGAACTCAACATGGTAGCAACAAAAACATGTGTCACGCTGACGTGAGTACCTCACAAACCAAGGCTTACACCCCTCAAATGACCTTTGCCCAATTTTAAGCTCTAGATATGAAGCCACAAACTGAGAATACAACTCAGTTTGGGTCATTTCAATAAAGCAAGCACCGTGCTCAATGAACACTCCTCTTGTCACTCTCTTACACAAAGCTTTCTTGAAAACTAGCGAGGCACAACAATTCTCCTCCCAAAAACTTTCTATCAAGGTTCTAGTGGTTTCATCTAGTAGGCGATCATGCCTAGCTACACGACCACTACTCGCCCACAAAGCACCAACCTCATTGGCATCTAAACTTTGTCGTCTAATAGACCCAACTCTAAGTGCGTGTGGTGCTATTATGGAAAGGATGCGAGATGTGGCACTCACCTTACCCTTCATTTGGGAGCTACTTATGGTGGCTGCCAAAGCGTCCACAGAGTTCCTCTTCTTGTTAACTATATAGGAATGACAAACACTTTGTGGCACTGCCATGCCAGCTCTCCTCTCTCTTCAACCTCCAATGTCAGAAAGCGCCTTGTAGTTGGCTATGTTGGGTAGATCGATCAAAGCATCAAGCACACATGCCTGTGATGAAGGCGTGAGGTATTTGAAATAGGAATGGAGGATTGCATGGGCACGATGATGTGCCCCTGAATTTGATAGTTCTTTCTTATCCACACGATGGGCGCCCAAAGGAGGGGGGTGGGTTCTTGTAGAAGAGAAGGGGACTCAAGAAATGCGGGTTCATGTGGATTATCTAAACTAAGGGGTAGTGGGGGAGAAGAGGGCGGAGGGAGAGGAAGTGGAAGAGGAGGAGCAAGGCTTGGATCATCGCCACAACAGAAGGTGTTGCTCATTGACGTGCTCTCCACTCTCTCTTTCTCTCACGAGCTACCCTTTTCCTCTCCTCCTCTTGAACTTGGTGGTGGACGGGGGGAAGTCTAGTCCTATCACGTTTCCGACTCCTACGACTTTGAGAACCCATTCTCAAGGAAGCTAAGAGAGAAAAAATTATAAAGGCTCAATGATGGGATAGTACTAGAGATAAGTGTGCGATAGTACTAGAGATGTGTGATTATATAAAAAAAATAGGTTATCCACTTCAAATCTCATTGGATTTCCTATCTAAGATTGATTGAATAATTAAGATAAACATAAAGATAATTAAAGATAAACTATTATCCACTTAAAAATTAATATTATTAATAATATTTATTAATAAGTCTAAATATTTATCATTACTAGATATATAAATATATCTTTTATTTTATAATTATATAACTATATTTTTTATATTTTATTCAAAGGTTTATTTTACATAAAATATTTTCAAGAAATATTAAACTTAAAAACTTATTTTTTTAAATTGAATAACATGAACTTTAAAAATAATATTATTGATCTAATCCCAAAATATAATCCTTTAAAATTAGTGATTTTAAATTATTTTATTTAATAAATTATATATATTTTATTATTTAAAATTTTATATTCTATTTCTCTAAATTAACTTTTTCAAAAATATGTTTTTGAAAAAAAAGGGGAGGTGGGAAGGAGGTGCCACGTGTCACATGCGTGCATGACACGTGGCATTCTCTTGACATGTGGCACTATTATGATTGATGTGGCAATTCCATGATGTGGCATGCCATGTCACCAAGTGCGAGGTGGCAAGAAGATGTGGCATTAATGATGACTAGGATGATGGGGAGTCAACTACGTTGACCATGTTGACATGGAGGGTGGAGGTGGCAAGGTGAGGTGGCAAGCTGCTTATGTGGATCCTCTCGAAGCTGATGTGGACATAAAGTGGCATGCATATATAAGATTTGTGCCTACCCAAGCCTCACACATGGAATGATATCTAAGCTCTGAAGTTTACCAAGCTTGGATTTCCAAACCTAACTAGGATTGGTTTTAGACTTGAAAAGGGGAGAGTGGACACAATATCGAAAATTTCACTTGGGAGGATTGAAAATGGACCTTCCCATACTCAAATTAAGCTATTTTTTTTAAATAAATTCATGGCAACAAGCGTATTGATCCCTAGAGTTTTTAGATTGAAAGATTCAATATTTGATTTTCTAGAATTAAATTACAATTGATTTAATGGGCCTTTGACAGTCATAATAACAAATTTTCCAAAGTAAATCTATAAAAATCCAACCGTTAGATTTGTAATTTTACCTTATACCCACATTATTTTAATCTTTCCCAATCTAATCATCACTAGATCCATACAACTTGAGCATTTTAAATGGTAGATGTGGTGGGAGGATAAAATAGTATGTTTTTTTAACAATTCTAATACATTTTAAATAATATAGAAAATAGTAGAACACATCAAAAATTACTCGTCGATAAATAAAGTTAAGCTCTATGTTATTTGTATTTGTGATATGCAAAGTGGGAACATCATATGAGTAATAATGTAAAAGTTATAGGTAATTTACTCACATTCACTGTACCTGTCTAAACCTCCGACACGGCCTGTATACAATTCACTGTACCTGTCTAAACCTCCGACAGGGCCTGTATATAATTTTGGCTCCCAAAGAAAAGGGGATTTACAATTATTGGATATTCGATCAGATTATAGTTTTAGGTGCCCAACTTTGCATATGATATTTCATTTTAGAAGACCTTGAAGTGAAACTCCTTGGCTAACTAGGAGAGATTGGCTAACTAGGAGAGACTGGCTATTCTTCTTGAAAAAATGCATGTTTTCCGGCTAAAGCCAAGGGCGCCCACTATATGAAACTAGATAACCTCATCTTGCAACCACCCTCAAGTCTTTGATTTAATCTTTGATCTTTGATGTATTTGTGAGTTTCTAATTATTTCTTCAAGTAGTACATAAGTTTGCTTATCCATACATTGCGTCGTTAATATTAAGGACTCCGAACATACTGTGAGGAGGAGATCCACCACTTTAGTGTGCCAGGGAATCGTGCTAGACACACTATAAATTTAGCATGTTCGTCGGTGAGGTACTCAAAATGTGGAGTCCTATTAGCTCACCTCTTGTCTCTATGTCCTCTGTATGCCCAATGTCTTAGTCTATTCATCTATACATTATGTTGAGTATTGAGGACTCCACACATACTATTCAGGGGAGAACCACCACTTTAGTGTGATAGGTATCCAGTTGTGCTACATGTACACTAAATATTTAGCATGCCCGATGGGACACTCAAAACTTGGAGTCTTGTTAGTTCACCTCTTTTCTCTATGTCCTCTGTATGCCTAATACATACTCTGAGGTTGAAGGTGGAGTTAAAAAAAAACCTCAGAATTTTGATGATGCTATTGTAGTAGCTAGAGAAAAGGAGTGCAAATTGGAGATTATTTAGTCAGTTAGGCATGAATGCTATTTCAAAGGTGGAGGAGATGCCTATGTTGTTCACAAAAGGAATGCTACAATTGTATAGAAGTATCTAGTGGGTTCTAAACCACAAAAGGACAGGGATTTGAAAAAACACATGGATAACACAATGGCTACTATGCAAAACCTAAATTTGAATTTTATTGGTGGTGGATGTGGTAGAGATTGAGACTATGGTAGATGGGGTGTTGGTTACATGACATAGGGTGGCTATCCACCATCAGAGACAAGTGGGCATCCTCAAGCAAATGGGGGTTTTTTGGCCAAGAAGCTGCGAGAGGTTTGGGAATAGTGTTTTATTGTTGTGTGCTGATGCTGGCATGTTTGTTGTAGCCTGAAAGCTTATGGCAACATAGAAGCTATAGAAATGGGTTCAAGAAATACACATAGTGATTGCAAAAAGTGGATGTGATAGGAATCTTTTTCTTGGGTATGCAAAAGCATTGTATATGTTTAGGGTATCTGCTTTTTTTTAATGATGTAGTATCGTGGTTTACATTAAAATCAGGATATGCTAAACATGAACTTGGTGAAGAAGCTCTCAACTGCTCGAAACAGATGCTTCTAGAAGGTGTGCCTCCAACTATTGTGATAGCATAGAAGCTTTAGCAAAGGGCCAGGAAATACGCACTGAAATATGTAAGAAGGGACTTGAAAGAGACCCTTTCCTTAGTAACATACTGGTAGACATGTATGCCAAATTCTGCTCACTTCTAGAAGGGCAGGAAGTGTTGGACAAGCTTACGACTCATGATGAAGTAGTGTTGTGGTACACACTTTCTACAGGGTATGCTGAGAGTGGTATGGGTAAGAAGCTGCCTGAAACACATTCAACTGCAGGGTGTGTCTCTGGCTACTTTGACATTTGCTTGCAGCTTGAGAGCTTGTGGGAGCATAGGGCTTCTTAACACTGTTCAAGAGCTACATGTTGTTGACATTGCCAAGAAGGGTTTTAATGGACATCCTGCTGTTGGCAACACATGAAGTGTTCAACAAACCTCCTATTCAAGATGTATTCTCTTGGAATCCACTGATTCCAGGCTATGCTGCTTTACTCAGGAAGTAGGCAATTTTCTTCAAACAAATACAAGTGGAGGGATTTTGTTTTAATTTTACCATGTTGGTCTACGCTTAAAAGCATGCAGTAGCATAGGAGTCCTATGTAAGGGTCTAGAACTACATGCTTACATCATGAAAGAGGGTAGCACATTGGTGGATATGTACAGTGAATGTGGACCGTTTGCAAAAGCACACTATAAGGAAAAGCGACCGTAGGCGTGTTTATAGATGCATTTTTACAACGTGGTTTAAAATATTACGGGCGCGTTTATAAGTGCATCTAAAATCGCGTCTACCGATAGGCATCTATAGGCGTATCTATAAGCGTGTCTATATACGTGTCTATAGGTGCATCTATAATAATATAGACGCACCTATAGACGTGCTTATAGATGCGCTTATAGGCGCGCTTATAGACGCGCTTATAGACGTGCTCTGAAATTTAAAAAAAAAATCCAGAGAGCTGCTTGTGGAGATGTACAACTGCATTTTCTGCATATGCAACTGCATTTTCTACATATGCAACTGCATTTTCTACACAGGTAGCTCTCTGGTTTAAGGTTTTGCTTACTTGTACATAGATGAATCAAGATCACCAACGATATCAACATAAAAACTTAAATTAAAGATAGATATGCACAAAAAGATTTGTGAACACACTTCGAATATTGATTAAAGAAGATGAGAAATTACATTTTATATCCAAAAATTTGTCCATACATGATCGTAGCCACATAAGGCTTGAATAAAAACATAGATACATAAAGAAGATGAAAAATTTCATCTTATATCCAAGAAGTTGTCCATACATGATGGTAGCCAGGTGAGGCTTGAAAAAGAAACATAGTTGCATAAACCAAAACTATATATGAAGAAAAACTAGCGGGTGACTACTCAAAGGACTCATCACTCTCTCCGAAGTCATCTTGTCCTACTTCTTGTCCACCTTCTTGTGCCTACACAAAGTATTATAAAGGTCAAAACATGTTTTGTAAATAAAAATAAAAAGTATTACCGGCATTGGTGTTCTCCTTGCTCGATTGTATTGTTCGTCAGAGATGATCCCTACATCCTGAAGGTAACCCCATGTTGGTCTCCTCTTCATCGTAGCCAATATCTGCTGCGCGGTAGGATCTCTACCCACCACCACAATGTCATGCTACATCACAAGACAAAAATTATAACACAATTCAAATAGAGAGAATACAAAGAAAAGACATGAAGTTGCACTATACATACAAACTCGACCTCCCATGATGCACGACCTCCAGATCCGAAGTGCGACGATCCATATCACTCCATTTGTATTCGTCGCGCTTCTCTTTGTTGCTTGTTCACTACTCCTTCTAAGAGCTCTTTCTTCGCTTTCTTCCACTCGCCCTTATGAGCAGTAGATGGCTTACCATGTCCATTTTGACCGGCATCTATTCGGGTTTTATCCTCCTTTGCATGTCTCCTTAGTAGAGACCTCCTATTCTTAAGTATGTCTTTGATTTTATGTCGCACCCATCTACTATTAAACCTTTGGGGTCGTGATTTTATTAGGATACTTTTTGTGGACAGCTTTAATGCAGTCATCCACTAAGCTCTCCCTTTACTGCTTAAAATGTATAAAGCAGTCTTTATAGTGTGCAAAAACTACTTGGCGCAAGTAGTTTACCACATCCTTCCCCCACGAGAGTCATCAACTATGCCACCCACATCTATGATATCATAATATGATATATCACCATGATGTGGTGGGGTGACTCTGAAGAACTATCCCCACCCCCAAAGCATTGCCCTAGGCGTCCTCTATCTCCTCTACCTCCACTCTCACTGCTAGTGCGGCGTGAGGTACGACCGCCACTATCTCTAGACTGCCCTCCCTATGATGACGATTGCCACTCTCATGAGAGCCATGATAACTATGAGGTGTCACATCTCTTGAAGGTGGAGGTGTAGGAGATGATGTAGCACTAACTGGGCTGACGGATGAGGGGTGAATGTAAAGGTAGGTGAAGTGCCTGGCAAGGGTAAAGTGCCAGGAAAGGGTAAAGCATGCATGAAGATTATGCATAAAGCTTATGCGCAAACCTACAAAACAAATCCCCAGTACCCAAGGGTGCAATAATAATAGACAAAAGAGAGGAAAGATAGAAAAGCACTTACCTCTTTTTGGTGATGTTGAAAGAGAGGATTGGAGGACCTACAAAACCAACAAAAGGGTGAGGAATGGATTAGTAATGCATACATACAAAAGCTTATGCAAGCTATGCCACTATGCAAGCCTTATGCAAACTATGCCGCTATGCAAGCCTTATGCAAGCTATGCTAAAGCTTATGCATAAAGCATGCATGAGGCCTTATGCATAAAGCTTTAAGCATAATGCCTTATGCAAGCCTTATGCAAGCTATGCTAAAGCTTATGCATAAAGCATGCATGAGGCCTTATGCATAAAGCTTTAAGCATAATGCTTTATGCATGAGGCCTTATGCATAATAAAGATTTAAGCATAATGCTTTATGCATGAGGCCTTATGCATAAGGCTTATGCATAAAGCACTATGCAACATAAGCCCTTAAACATGAGGCCTTAAGGGTAAAACTATGCATGAGGCCTTATGCATAAAGCCTATGCATAAAGCTATGCATGAGGCCTTATGCATAAAGCATGCATGAGGCCTTATGCATAAAGCACTATGCAACATAAGCCCTTAAACATGAGGCCTTAAGGGTAAAACTATGCATGAGGCCTTATGCATAAAGCATGCATGAGGCCTTATGCATAAAGCCTATGCATAAAGCTATTCATGAGGCCTTATGCATAAAGCTATGCATGAGGCTTATGCATTATGCATAAAGCTTATGCGCAAACCTACAAAACAAATCCTTAGCACCCACAAGGGTGCAATAATAATAGAGTAAAGATAGAAAAGCACTTACCTCTTTTTCGTGATGTTGAAAGAGAGGATTAGAGGACCTACAAAACCAAAAAAAGGGTGAGGAAAGGATTAGTAATGCATACATACAAAAGCTTATGCAAGCTATGCTAAAGCTTATGCAAGCTATGAACCTAATGCATACATACAAAATCAAAAAGATTAAGCTCTATGCATGCATTAAGCTCTATGCATGCATTAAGCTCTATGCATAGATCTTAATGCATGCAGAGAGCTTAATCTATGCATGCATTAACCTCTATGCATAGATCTTAATGCATGCAGAGAGCTTAATCTATGCATAGATCTCTATGCATTATGAATGCGTGCATAGAGCTTAATCTTTACATTAAGCTCTATGAATAGAGCTTAATATATATATTAAGCTCTATGATTAGAGCTCTATTCATAGATTAAGCTCTATGCATAGAGGACCTACAAAATAAAACTCCTCTTTTTGGTTCTTAAAAATAGAGGAAAGAGAGGATAAAAAGATAGGAAAGATAAGAAAACACTTACCTCTTTTTGGTGATGTTGAAAGAAAAGATTAGAAGACCTACAAAACCAACACAAGGGTAAGGAAAGGATTAGTAATGCATACAAACAAAATCCCCAAGAACCTAATGCATACATACAAAAATCGAAAAAAGCCGGGAAAGAGAGAAAAGCATTTACCTCTTTTTGGTGAAGTTGAAAGAGAGGATTATAATACCTACAAAACAAAACAAAAAGTTGAGAAAATATATTTAGTAATACAAAACCCTAAAAGTGTGAATAGCATGGATACACAAGGAGGTTTAAGCCTTATGCCGAAGGAGGTTAAGAGGCCTCTTATGCATAAGCCTCTTAGGCTTATGCATAAGAGAGAGAGAGAGAGAGAGAGAGAGAGAAGAGAGTACCATTCAAAAATTTTAAACATAAGAAGCTTATGCATGAGAAAGAGAGAAAGAGGGAGTGAAGATAATACCCAATCGAAAACCCTAATTCTAAACATACCATTTAAAAACCGTGAATATATGAAGAGGTGGGAGAGACAAGTGGGATAGAGACTACCTTGTGAGAGGAATCATCCTTGGGAGGAGACTTTGTGAGGAGAGGACAAAGGGTGAGGTCAGCCATCATGAGGAAGAGGTACAGCACAGGGAGCAGAGGGGAAGTGAAAATAGTTGCGACGTCGACGACAGGCGGGATTATTCATTTTTTTTTTTAACAGAGCGCATCTATAGGCGCATCTATATGCGCATCTTTAAGCACATCTATATCAAATGTATGTATGTATGAGTGTATGTGTGTGTACACACACACAGATGTATACATATGTGTGTGTGTGTGTGTGTGTATCTGTATACATAAGCATACATACATACACACATACACACGTGTGTATGTTTGTGTGTGTGTGTGAGAGAGAGAGAGAGAGAGAGAGATTATGTGTGTGTGGGTGGGAAGGCTTAGTGACATTGCATTACAAAATTTATGGGCGACACCACTTATGTGTCACTTAGAGACACAAATAGCAGCACTATAAATAATGAGCATAAAACTTTAACTAAAAAGAGATGTGTGTTTCTTAGCAACATTATTTGTGTTGCTAACAAGACCTATAGTAGTGATATAAAGCACATTAATACTTGTCCAATACTGGCATCTTGTACTTTAAAAACATACCCACCCATTTTTTATGTCATTCTTTCTCTCTCTCAGCTTCCAATTACCTCGTTAGTTTACATGCACACCTTCTCATCTTCCTCACCTCTTGAAGATACATACTTCTCCCCCTCATCTTGCCTGCCTATATCACATTACTAGTATCGATAAGGCAGATCTTGATAGTAGATGCAAAAATTCATGAAAGATGTGCTTGAGGATGCCATAATGCTTGGTATATTCTCAGACATTGTTGATCATGCCCATTATGTGCTTGGCCATTACTGATCAAGTTCAAGAGTTTATCGAGTCTTTATGTGAAAGTTTGATCCACATAGTGGGAGGTTATGGTTATTACATCCCGAGAGTGATCCATCAAGATTCAAGATTCCATCTACTGCTCTAATTTATATGGATCATGGGAAGGGGAAGGAACATGCACATGAGGTATATAAACCAAGGAAGATGATATTACAATGAGGGCAAGGCATGACTTAATCATATCAACTCCTAATTTGTCAAAGGATGCCACAATCATAAGAATCTATTTTTAGTGGGGAAGCATAACTTGATCATATCAATTATTCCAAACAATACAAGCACTTGTCCCTTTATCGATAATTTTTTAAAGGGGTGATAAAATTTGTTTTGATCTTAGCTCCCATCTCATCAGCATAAGCATCATTAAGTATGTTGGTATATGCATTGGTATCTACATCGGTATAAGCACTCGTATAAGTGTTGGCAATGTTAATACATCAAAATTATTTACATCAATTTCTTGAGAAAAATCATTAACAATTGATTTACATAAACTTCACGACTATTCATCTTCGACAAGATCCATTGCTCCAAAGAGATCAATTTCTAATTTTATGTCTGTATCCCCTACATCCTCGGCCAACATATGATTAAAAGTAATTCATTGGCATCCACATGGATGAATCTAAGGATATAACATAAATGGATTTGATGGAAGTTGATAAGGCATCATCATCACCATCGTGTTGTTCAGCATCATGATTTTCAATGTCATCACATCAATTTATTCATGATCATGAGTGTGATCTGTTATAATCTATAAATCTTGGGTTTCATGATCTAATAATTCATTTATACCCAGGGTATGATCTACTTCTTTCCTTGGAGATTCTATAGTAATAGTTTCCTCCTTCAAGTCTCTATCTTAAAAAGTTTGTTTGCTATGAGGAGAAACTTGAATTACATACATCATTTCAAATTTGAATGATCTCAATAAAGTAGTAACACATAAGCTTTAGAGAACTTGATCACATTATTACGGTATTACAAATGTATCCCGAAGATTTGTCCACAACCTAGTGGAGAAACTGCAACAACTCCACTATATCTCTTCTCACAATTGGGGTTGGTCACCATTGATAACCAGTTTAAACCATTGCACATCAAGAATAAACATGTCAAATTGTCTAAATCAAACTCTAATTATGTCTTATATAGCTCCTCAATAATCAAGATTGGAGAGAGTAACATTTAAGTTGCTAGCACTAGCTCGACTCTCTTGTAGTACAAAGATAACCAAAAGTTGTTCTTTTCTTATCTATTCGCTCCACAAAAATGATGTCCATGCAACCTTAGTGCTCTATATTTTTAATACTACATAATATATACAAAAAAATAAATTTTAAAGAGAGAATTGTCTCAATTATACATCAATAAAATTAATTATTGAATATGGATGTGTTAGTTTGATTTACATGCATGTAGCCAATCACATCCTCTTGTAACTTCCATCTCTTGCTTAGTGATACTTTCACTGTCCTCTCTTGCTTTCCTTAGGGTTTGTTTTAGCTATCTAAGCGGCATATTATTAGGGAGTTATGCAAGTTCAAGAGGACATGAGAAAGATGTTTGTGTCTTCTCCTGAAACTATTTTTGCATGTTTAATGTCTCCACTTGTGCATGTTTATATCTCTTAAGCCATTTTTTCATTTTTGGAAAATTCAATATGCAAAATCTATTGATCTTTTCTCGCAATATCTCATCCATCTTATGAGTTAGCCCTTTGCTTTGTGTTACCTCTCTAACTATATGCTTATCCTCTTTGTTGTGCAAAACTCAAGGCATGTTAAGACCAAATTTTGCCTAAGGAACTCAAAAATGTACACCAATTATTTTGTACTACCCAACTTTCTATCAAGAATGAAAAAGAAGTGCCACGTAGGATGGTCATTCACATTGACCATCCTGTGTGGCTTTTTTCTTTTCACAAAAAGGATTATGATAGAGAGAGAATGTGTATGAGTGTGTGTTTTGAGAGAGAGAGAGAGCGAGAGAGTGAGTGAGTATCAAGCGAGAGAATGTGTGTGGGGGGGGTTAAGGGGGGTGTGTGGGTGTGTGGGTGTGGGTGGGTCTAGGGGTGTGTGTGGGTGTGGGTGGGTCTAGGGGTGTGTGTGTGTGTGTGTGTTTTTCTCTCTTTTTCAAATGTGTGTGTGGAGAGAGATAGACAGAGACAGAGACAGAGAGAAAGAGAGAAAGAGAGAGAAAATAAATGTGTGTGAGTGTGTGTTTAAGAGAGAGAAAATAAATGTGTGCAAGTGTGTGTTTAATAGAGAGAGAGAGAGAGAGAGAGAGAGAGAGAAATTGTGTGTGTGTGTGTGTGTGTGTTAGAGAGAGAGTGATAGAGAGAGACATTGTGTCCGTGTGTGTGTGTGTGTGTGTGTGTGTGTGTGTGTAATGTGGGTTTAGGTTGTGTATGTGGGTGTGTGTGGATGTGGATGTGGGTCCATTTAGGGGGCACTTTTTTTTTATCTTTTCCAAATGTATGGGTGTGTTGAGAGAGAGAGAGAGAGAGAGAGAGAGAGAGAGAGAATGTGTGTGTGTGTGGAGAGAGAGAAAAAGATAGAGATGATTTGAAGTACCAAAATTTGGGGGGAGGAGGGGGAGGTTATAACTTTTTTTTAATGATTTTTCCTATCTTAAAAAAAACAATTACCCGAATGAAACTGAGAAAAGAACGAAGTTGTCTCATAGTCTATGGTATAGGCCAAGCCAAAACCTTCTGAACTTGGTCATAGCCAATGCTCAACCCGTCTCTTGTGATCTTGTGTCTCAAGTAAATTATTTCTATCATAAAAATTTCACATTTACTTAATTTAGCATACAATCGATTCTATCTTAAAATAGTTAAGACAATCGTGAGGTGTCTAATGTGATCCTCAAGAGTACAACTATATATTAAAATATCATCCAGGAACACAACCACGAATTTTCGCAAATGTTAATGAAAAAGATCGTTCAATCATTTGCTGGAAAGTGGCCGGAGCATTGGTTAACCCAAAAGGTAATACGAGAAAATTGTAATGGCCATACCTAGTCCAAAAGGCGGTTCTTTTGACGTACCTTTCATGAATACGTATCTGGTGAAAGCCAGAACATAAATCTATCTTTGTGAAGTACTTCGCTCCGGCTAAACAATCAATCAGGTCACCTAATCTAGGGAGAGGATAACGGTTCTTGATTGTCAGCTTGTTCAATCTCTTGTAATCTACACACATTCTCCTGGTGTGTTATCCTTCTTTCTCGTGAGTAACACAGGTGCACCCTAAGGTGATTTACTTGGACGGATATGGCCCATCCTCAAATATTCTTCGAGTTGTTTGGCCAACTCATCTTCCTTAGCCTGGCTCATCCCTGTAAGGTGGAATGCTAACAAGTTAAGCACTAAGGACCACATTAATACGATGATCCACTGCCCTTTCAGGTGGTAAGCCTCATGGCAGTTCCTTAGGAAATACATCTGGAAACGAATCAAGCAACTTCTGTAATTCTTTTCTTTCAAACACACTTAATTCATTGACATCCATAATAGGTATGAGAAATGAAGAAAGTGGAATCAAGACATAGCGGAAAGCATTATATAAAGAAGAATCCATTATATTTTCAAAATTAACGTTATTTACAAGAGGTCCCTGAAAGGGATGTATACAATCACCTAAGATACAATACTGGGTGTTCCTATGCTCAAAAGAAAAAGTATGACTAGACCAATCTATCTGGACCTGAAGGGTCTTAAACCACTCAATCCCTAATAGCAAGTCTACATGCTCTAGATGCATAACATAGCAGCACTCCATAATATCTTCATAGTCCTGAATACGGATTGGTAGCTTCTCCACCTTTCGATCCCATACTTGTCGCCTCGCAAGTAGGCGTACATCATAGGTATGATCTTTAGGTGTTATGTCTACACGCTTCTCATGGCTGGTTCGTGGGGATCTTCAGCTGCTATCTTCCCTCATAAGGACTGCGTAGCCTATATAGCTACAAGCATGCACAGCCGACCAGCACACAGTCACAAGGAGTCTCTTTGCCTCTTCTCTCTCTCTCTCTCTTGCCGTTCACACTGCCGACTGGTTCACACAGCCAACAAACTCATGCTTTCCTCTTTCGTTTATTGATTAACAATAGCCCCTTGCCAAAAACAATTCATCTTCTTTCTTAACAAGACAACCAGTTCCACATGGCCACAACCCACTTGGGTTCCAACAATGCAAACATAACATACTGAATTCTGAAAAAAAAAATAGAAATATGCACGTTAAAACAGCAGTTTTCTCGAATTCATACCTCTTTCTTCTCTACCTACTGACTTGCATGTTCTCAACGCATGCACTGATACCACGATCAAATCCCCATGGATCTCCTCATAGAATGCTCCTGATACAAGACTCGAAACCTGCAAAATAGAGCCAAGCAGCGTGAAGGGGGTGTAGGCCTGACTCACCACCTAACCTTGACAGCCGTGGGCAAAACCCACAAGTCTTGGCTGTCCCCACCGAGCCACAAGCTGAGTAACTAGCAAGATGTACCAACTAGTCTCTACCCCATGACGTCCCAGACCACCCCCATGAAGCCACCCTTGTGGGCCTTGAGACTGTTTCCGGCCTCAACTACATAAAGCAGGTGCACATCTGCATTATATCCAGGCTCTTGACCATAGAGCTCTCACAAAAACATGCAAGACTCTATGAACTATTGACTAACCTTGGCCACCCTTTTATAGGCTCTTGGGGCCGGTCCCTAGGCATCCACACTTGAGCGCCCGCCCATCCATACTTGGGTGTCCTCCCGTCAGTCTAGCTTGCCAATCAGCCTACCTAGCTCCAAACTTCCCCAAACCTCGAAGCTAGTCTTATGTGCGTGTAGTACACGGTAGATACACTCTGTGCACATGACATTTTGATACCGACCTCACAAATACCCTTCATCTCCAACCATGGAGGAACAATGTAGAACATCCATCCAACTTCCTTGTATTCATCCAAATTTATGGATCCGTTGAGTCTGAACATTGGTTGGGTTTACTTTATTGGCTTGGTTTACTCTTTGGGTCGGGTTTACCCAAGGTGATCAACATCCCAGATGCCAGCTCAGCCATCCTCCATTGACCCCACTACTTCAGTTCATTTTGCTATAATCTTTCTTCTAGGACACCCACAAGATCTTTTAATCCATTTGAAGCCGACATCATGGGGTTACCACTCAATGTGAGACTTCAATATGTCTACACGAATGCTCAAGGAGCTAAGATCTTTAGGGATCCACAACAACGGTATCTCATTAAGATTGATAGATCACCTCTAGTCAATGACCAGGGTAACATGTACATGGGCGGAGATGGTGTTCGCTACAAAGTCACCTATCATCCAGAGAATGTAGACAAATTAGGAGAGCTCTCTAAAAGTGAGTTCCTAGATTTATCAAAGCCTTCCGGAGCAAGGGAGTCTAGAGATGATTGGCTCATTGAGCCGGACATGCCTGGACCATCCAATGCCCAGTCCTCAAAGCCATCCATAGATGATTTACTTTTTGTAGATCTAAATTTGTAAAGGGACACGAAAGGCAAGAGCAAAATGGATCAGGGGGCTGAGAACCAATGGGAGTTTATACGACAAATTCCAATGACAAAGATCTTTCAGGATGACCCACTTCAAGAGGTCTATAAGGACTCTTTCTAAGGATATTATGCCACAACTAGATTGCTAGAGCTAGATCTTCCTCTAGCACTTGTGGTGGTAGTCGAGAAGCTTGCAGGATACAAGAACCGAATCGTTGGGCCAATGAATACCGAACCTTAGATTGGAAGGAGATTCGTGAGCTCACGTGGAGAGGACAACTATTATTCATGGAAGTGTTCTTAACTAATACAGCTAAACCAGGAGAGACAGCCTTTCTTGGAGAAACTGTTGCTCCTCCCCTACGAGAGTTCACTAGAGAGGGACCCTCAACATCAAAGTGGACCACTGCAAGTAGCCCAACTCTAGCACCAAGATATTATCCTACACCAAAAGTGCGACCACAGATCACACCAAAATAACGTTTTTCTCACTATGACAATAACGTTTTTCTCACTATGACAATCGGAGGGTAGGGGCGCCAACTCGGCCTCCCATAAATGCACCTCCTGAAATGCGGGTAACAGGATCTTTGGAGAGGGTTGGTGAGGCAGGTAATAGTAGATCCACACCAATTCGGGATGCATATGGACCACCTTACCAAAGAGAGGAACCACTGAGAGTGAGAGGCCGTAGGCCTGATGATGAGTATTCAAGACGAGTAAGGCCATCAACTCTTTAAAAACTGGTAAAGAAGTACGAAGGGTCGGGAGATCCATATGACCATGTAGCAGAATTTAGGCAAGCAGTTCAAGCTCAGCAAGCATACACAAATTGAAGGATTTGGGCTCACTCTTGAGGGAAAGGCCCTTGCTTGGTTTCAGGCACTAGAGGCTGGAGAATATTCATCCAAGGAAAATCTCTTTGAAAGTCCCGCATATCCAAGCCAAGCACTGGAGCCTCAATCGGGGGAACAAAAATTCTTTGATGTTGCTAGGCGGCTACCAAACTAGGACTCCAGGCCCCTCAGGTCAATGGGGCAGGAAAGGAAAGTAGAAGCCAAACTAATGGGCCCTTGTTATGAGTGCGGAGAACCCCATTGGGCTCATGATTGTCCACATCGCCCAAGGCAAGCAGCTCGATCCAATACAATAGTACCACAGTTTCCACCAATTGAAAGATATTGTCTAGGGTGTTGTGTAGAACACTTTCCAAAGGATTGTTTGCTGAAACCACATGAGGAAGGCACCTCTCAACCAAAGGTCTCACTCAATTTTGTAGGGGCAGTTCCATCGCCACCTTCATCAGAGAATGAGGATGTCATGCCACTTAGAGTCATGACTAGATCACAGACATGAAATGCCGAAATGCAGACTGATGAGACACCTCGAACTAGGGATGCAAAGGCAAATCTAGTGGACAAGACCCTACCTTCTAATAGAAAAAGGACCACTAGGAGGAAAAAGAACCGCAACAAGCAAACTAATAAGAGTGCATCCACTAGTTCTCAAGAAGTCTCGAAACAAAACATGAAGCATCAAGCTTTTACATCCCAAGAAATGCATGAGGAGAATCAACCTCATCAACCTGGGCCTAGTGCTAAACAAGACGAGGCTAGTACAATAGGATAGTTCAGGGGGTTTTGTTTTTGTGGATAAGGTGAACGAGACTCTAGATGCCATCATTGATTCTCATAGAAGTCACATTACAGCTTTATCTAAGCTACCCAAGAAGCTTCAAGAATACCCAAACCCTCGTGAGGAGAAGATCAATCTAGTTGTACATCAGCAACTCATTAGGGAAGCTCAATCAATACTTGAGGGCCCACCTCCACCTATCCCTCGAGGCCCCATCTCTTTTAAGCCAACGTTAGAAACCATACCAGAAGTGTCATGAATTTGGGACATGAAAAGTGAGTTGATCTCACAAGCTCATAGTAGCGAGAAGTCTGCACCAATTGACACCCCATTGAAAGAAGGCATTCTGCACCACCTACTCTTGCCTTCCCATGCAATGATGAAGTTATTGATGCTAATGAGGACATGGCAAATGAGATGTGGGCAGCAGTTCATGAGAAAGTTAATGAATGTCCTCTATTATTTCACCTCCATTCTCTGAAGTGGATTTTACCAGGGGCACAGAAAACAACTTTAGATGCCCAAGCATCCAAGAGGAATTTCAAACAATTGTTTCTCCTAGAAGTAAGCATACAATGAAAACCTTACCATCTTATTTGGAAGAATATGAGAACTATTCTCAAACCTTGAGGATACCCTCCATGCATAGAAGGTTGACAAAGGAGATGGATATGGGTATCGTGCAAGCTATTTTGTCAGCACCAGTGGCTTGTACCTTACCTTTGCTTGATTTGATAAAGCTTCGACCAGAGTTGTGGAATGATATTGCCACATGTTTGTCCCAGTAGGTATTGCTACAAAAGGGTCACCACATCAATGTACTATACACCCTGAGACAAAGCATGTTATGCCAGTTCCTATCAACAAAGTAGGAAAATTTTGTGAGGACGATAAGGGAAATGCTACCCTCCCATTAGAAGTGTGAAAAGTTGCTTCAACTGCAATACTTGATAGTGGTGCAGGAGTGGGCATTGTGACAAGGTCCATTTGGAAAAAGTGGGGCAAACCAACTATTAGGAGTACCAGGATGCGCTTGTAGCTAGCAGATGGAAGCTTAGAACATCCCATTGGGCTGCTAGAGAACACATTGGTCACCACATGTGGGATTGAATATGAGCACACATTTGCAGTAGTGGATTTTGGAAAGCATCCAAACTATGAAGTGATATTGGGTAGACCGTTCATGCGAGAATTTCAAATGATTCAAGATTGGGGATACAATTATTTGTACCTTCGACATGATTCTGTCATCACAAGGGTCAACCTAAAGAATCACTCATATCGTGATGTAACGCAGTCTCCAATACATGAGTTTAACTTTGCTTCATCTGAGGGCTCAAGAGTTGCATTGTCAGATGGGCGAGAAGATCTGTGGATGTGTGAAGCCTCATGTAAGGATTTCAACACTGAGAGATTTAAGGGTAATCGAAGTGTATCAGATGAGGCATACATTCCACAACCCTTCCCTGAGCACTTAATTAATCCCCTAGAATGGAGTCATGTCCTTGCAACATTATCGACATGTGCTTTACCTAAGCCAATTCAATTTCGTGACTCAGATGGATATGACATTATTCCTATATGAATGGTACAACCACGTGACCTTCTAGATGATTTGTACTATGGGGATGCACCCACAACAGCACTGCATGTAGAGGAAGTCTCGGTGGAGGATTTAACACTCAAATCTGCTAATGATGCTGATAAGGAAGATGGATAGGACTCTGATTTTGATGATGATGTGATAATCCCTAAGGAAGAGTTAGGAAAGGCACGCCTACTCTTGAGAGGAAGGGAGGTTCAAATAGAGATCCCTCGAAGCCGACCCAAACATAAATGCTGTAAGAGCCATAAGAGAGTCCGTAAACAAGATGAGAGGGAATGACGTGAGAGAATACAAAAAGAAAACGAGGAGTTTAAGAATGAACACTCTCAACCACCACCTCACTTCTCAGGAAAGAATGGATATCTATACTATGTCCAAGCACAAGATAGTATCAAAGACCAAGTAAGACGATCAGATGGATTCCAACCAGGAGAAAAGCTAAAAACTATTAGCAAAAATTGCAAAAAACAAAGAGACCAAAATAAAAACTCAAGTCTCAAACAGATTCAAAAGAGAGTGTCAAAAGTGCAAAGATAAAGGTTGAACGAAAAACTCTGATGCAAGATTGCAAAAGAGAGCTCAAAACCACATGGTCTTCAATTAGTGATGACTCAAGTGATGACTCAAGTGGACAAGAACAAGGTCTCAATGTTCCCCCCAACTTCACACAGTACACTCTTCAAGATCGGAAGATTGTTCTTCAACAGCCCATGCGACAAAAGCCAAGCATGCCAGGGGTTTCATACAATGCAAAAAAAATTGATATCGCTAAGCCAGGAGAAGAGCCTCGCTATGTGTGGATTGCCATAGACCTGTCCTTAGATGAGGAGAAGTTATTAATTCAAACAATAAAGGAGTATCACGATGTTTTTGCTTGGAGTTATAAAGACCTCAAAGGAGTTGATCTAAGCATATAAGTCAATATTAGGTAATTTGGGAAAAATCTCACATTTTGGGAATCAATTACTCCATATAGTTCTGGACATATCTTAAACAAACTAACTCCAAATTTGTCGGAGATCATAGATTTAGATTCTACTCTTCAAGATCTTTCCGATGATATGTCACATGAGGGGGTTTTGACAAACTTTTGGACAAGTTCACCATGCTCCCATTTTACAAATGGGAATGGGATTTTTCCCAAATTATCTAATATGGTGTTATATGTCAGCATACAATTCCATTGCGAGAGGATGCGAAGCCTTCCAAGCAACGTCCTTATACTTACAATGAGAATTTTGCATGAAAGATAAAAGAAGAAATAGACAAGCTCTTAGAGGCAAAATTTATCTATGAGATTGAACACACTGAATGGGTCTCCCCTATTGTAGTGGTGCCCAAGAAAAATGGAAAACTTCGAGTATGTGTAAATCTCAAGAAGGTAAATGCAGCTACTGTACGTGGTCATTACCCACTTCCAATCACGGATCATGTTTTGGAACGTGTTGCAGGGAAAAAGGCATATAGTTTCTTGGATGGATTCTTCGGTTACAATCAAGTGTCAATTGATCTGAAGGATCAACACAAGACAACCTTTGCTCTACTGAAGATGGCATCTTTGCCTACTATCGTGTTATGCCATTTGGTCTAACAAATGCACCTGCAACCTTTCAGTGGTTAATGAGTCATGTATTCAAGGAGTACCTTAGGCTAATTCTTGAGATCTTCATGGATGATTTATGTGTTCACTCACAAGAGCGTGATGATCATATAGAACACCTCAGAGTTGTGTTTCAAAAGTGTCAAGTTTATCGTATATGCTTGAATCCTGACAAGTGCAAATTCATGGTAAGACAAGGGAAGATTTTGGGCCATATTGTTTCTCGCAATGGTATTTCAACATATATGGATAAAATTGATGTCATTGTCTCATTACCTCAGCCTATCAACCCTAAAGGGGTACAAATATTCATGGGACATTGTGGCTATTATCATCGATTCATCTATATGTATGCTATCCTAGCCAGACCATTATATGCTCTTCTCGTAAAGTTTAATTGGACTGACGAGTGTGAGGAATCCTTTGAAAAGTTGAAGCAAGCATTAGTGTCTGCACCCATCTTACGGGCACTAGATTGGAACCAAATCTTTCATGTCCATATTGATGCTTCAAACTTTGTAATTGGATGTATTTTGGCTCAATCGGGAGAACACAATAAGGATTTCCCAATCTCATATGCTAGTCGACAGTTGAACAATGCTAAGAAGAATTATACCACAACAGAAAGAGAAGGTTTCTCCATGATATATGCAGTGAAAAAGTTTCGCCATTACCTTTTGGCAAAAAAATTTATATTTTTTGTGGACCATGAAGCACTGCTATATTTGGTGAATAAGCCTTGTGCAACTGGAAGGATTGTGAGGTGGTTTGTCATCCTTCTTGAGTTTGATTTTGAAGTGGCAGTCCAAAAAGGAACAACTCATCTTAGGGCAGATCATTTGTCTCGAATCACCTCTGGCGAAGCTCCTGTGGGTGTGGGTGTGGATGATATGTTAGATTCAACACTTTTCCTTGTAGAGACAGCTCCTAAATGGTCTGAACCCATCTTAGAAATTTTGACAAGTAGGCAGATACAACTAGCGGGTCCTAATGTGGACCTATGGTGCCATTCAAGTTAATCTCAGGGAGATTATATCGTCAAGGTAATGATGGAGTGTTGTGGCTTATACCTAACCCTGACCAATATGAGGAGATCTTAGAATGGGCACATGAGGGTATTGGTGGAATCCATGCATCAGCTACTACTTGTGTGCGACGTATAACTCAGGATGGGCAATGGTGGCCTAACATGCATGCGGATGCTGAAAAATTTGTTTGTAACTGTGCTTCATGTCAAATTCAACAACCAATTCATAATGTCACATTATTCCAAATTTCAACTACACCAAGTTGGAGCAAGTATATTGTGGACTATCTTCAGCATGGTCATACTGATCGAATAATTCCTAAATATCGAAAGCACGCTATTGAAGTTGAAGCGGCCAACTATATGCTGATAGAGGGCCAACTCTACAAGAGGGGCAAGGATGGCAACTTGCGCATGTGTGTATGTGAAGCTGACTACTTGAAAATCTTGACTCATGCACATGCAGGTGTTGGGGGTGGACACTTTTTGGGCAATACCACAGCTAAGTTGATTAGGTGGTCTGGGCTTTGGTGGCCAACCTTACAAATGGATGCTGAAGAATATGTAAAACGTTGTGATGATTGTCAAAAGACCAAGCCTCCCATCACAAAGGACAATATGCCATTGCGGCCTATGTTAAGCACACGTGCTTTTGCCAAATGGGGTATTGATTTTGTCGGTCCCATTAAACCTCCAGCTCGTCACACGCATGCCAAATATATTATAGTCGCAAACTGACTATTTGACCAAATGGGTAGATGCAAAGGCTACAGTCAAAAATGATGCCAGAACCACAGCCAAGATCATGGTTAAGTGCTACCAATTGTTCATTAGATTGGAAGAATAGACAATACAAATTGCAAATTGATTCTGATTGCATCTTGGGATCTGCTGCTCCACGAGTTTTATCATGTCAAAAGGGTGGTAGTTCTACCTTACACAACCCACTTTCAACATCTGCTCTTTAAGCTCCAAGACAAATGATGTGGATGAGTCCTCAAGTGAGGGCCATGGCTGGCATGTTCCAACTACTCTAGTCACTGCTCAAAGAAGGCCAGGCAAGAAGGAATCATCAATTTGGCTACCCAAAGAGGCGTACAAACTTGTACCATCTAGCCTAGTTACTAAACCTCCTAAAAAGCATATCTTTTCCAAGCCTAAGCCTCAGATTGTTACTTCCCCAAAGTATGTTCTTAAAGCACAAGGCTATTATGAGGGTGCAACAACACTTTGGCTTCCCAAATGCCATGGTTTGCTACACTACAAGGGATTGGGCTCATACCCGCGCTCTTAGCCGCTAAAAATGACTTGTGAAAAAAAGTAGCGGGCCCGTGTATCAGCGCGTGTATAATCGCGGCCAGAGACATGCGTGTAAAAACGCGTGTACAATACCTCTCAGACGCGCGTATACACGGGTGTGTAGCTGCGTTTTTTTTTGCAGACGCGTTAATACACGCCAGTATACACGCTTCTTATTCTATTAGACGCGGTTATACACGGGTGTATAGCCGCATCCTGTTCAGTTCCAATGTCCCAGACGCGTTTTTACTTGCGTCTATACACGCGTTTCTTTTATTTAGATGCGCTTATACACGCGTTATTGCCAGTTTATACGCGTTTATACACGTATAAACTGAGAACCAATGGGAGTTTATACGACAAATTCCAATGACAAAGATCTTTCAGGATGACCCACTTCAAGAGGTCTATAAGGACTCTTTCTAAGGATATTATGCCACAACTAGATTGCTAGAGCTAGATCTTCCTCTAGCACTTGTGGTGGTAGTCGAGAAGCTTGCAGGATACAAGAACCGAATCGTTGGGCCAATGAATACCGAACCTTAGATTGGAAAGAGATTCGTGAGCTCACGTGGAGAGGACAACTATTATTCATGGAAGTGTTCTTAACTAATACAGCTAAACCAGGAGAGACAGCCTTTCTTGGAGAAACTGTTGCTCCTCCCCTACGAGAGTTCACTAGAGAGGGACCCTCAACATCAAAGTGGACCACTGCAAGTAGCCCAACTCTAGCACCAAGATATTATCCTACACCAAAAGTGCGACCACAGATCACACCAAAATAACGTTTTTCTCACTATGACAATAACGTTTTTCTCACTATGACAATCGGAGGGTAGGGGCGCCAACTCGGCCTCCCATAAATGCACCTCCTGAAATGCGGGTAACAGGATCTTTGGAGAGGGTTGGTGAGGCAGGTAATAGTAGATCCACACCAATTCGGGATGCATATGGACCACCTTACCAAAGAGAGGAACCACTGAGAGTGAGAGGCCGTAGGCCTGATGATGAGTATTCAAGACGAGTAAGGCCATCAACTCTTTAAAAACTGGTAAAGAAGTACGAAGGGTCGGGAGATCCATATGACCATGTAGCAGAATTTAGGCAAGCAGTTCAAGCTCAGCAAGCATACACAAATTGAAGGATTTGGGCTCACTCTTGAGGGAAAGGCCCTTGCTTGGTTTCAGGCACTAGAGGCTGGAGAATATTCATCCAAGGAAAATCTCTTTGAAAGTCCCGCATATCCAAGCCAAGCACTGGAGCCTCAATCGGGGGAACAAAAATTCTTTGATGTTGCTAGGCGGCTACCAAACTAGGACTCCAGGCCCCTCAGGTCAATGGGGCAGGAAAGGAAAGTAGAAGCCAAACTAATGGGCCCTTGTTATGAGTGCGGAGAACCCCATTGGGCTCATGATTGTCCACATCGCCCAAGGCAAGCAGCTCGATCCAATACAACAGTACCACAGTTTCCACCAATTGAAAGATATTGTCTAGGGTGTTATGTAGAACACTTTCCAAAGGATTGTTTGCTAAAACCACATGAGGAAGGCACCTCTCAACCAAAGGTCTCACTCAATTTTGTAGGGGCAGTTCCATCGCCACCTTCATCAGAGAATGAGGATGTCATGCCACTTAGAGTCATGACTAGATCACAGACATGAAATGCCGAAATGCAGACTGATGAGACACCTCGAACTAGGGATGCAAAGGCAAATCTAGTGGACAAGACCCTACCTTCTAATAGAAAAAGGACCACTAGGAGGAAAAAGAACCGCAACAAGCAAACTAATAAGAGTGCATCCACTAGTTCTCAAGAAGTCTCGAAACAAAACATGAAGCATCAAGCTTTTACATCCCAAGAAATGCATGAGGAGAATCAACCTCATCAACCTGGGCCTAGTGCTAAACAAGACGAGGCTAGTACAATAGGATAGTTCAGGGGGTTTTGTTTTTGTGGATAAGGTGAACGAGACTCTAGATGCCATCATTGATTCTCATAGAAGTCACATTACAGCTTTATCTAAGCTACCCAAGAAGCTTCAAGAATACCCAAACCCTCGTGAGGAGAAGATCAATCTAGTTGTACATCAGCAACTCATTAGGGAAGCTCAATCAATACTTGAGGGCCCACCTCCACCTATCCCTCGAGGCCCCATCTCTTTTAAGCCAACGTTAGAAACCATACCAGAAGTGTCATGAATTTGGGACATGAAAAGTGAGTTGATCTCACAAGCTCATAGTAGCGAGAAGTCTGCACCAATTGACACCCCATTGAAAGAAGGCATTCTGCACCACCTACTCTTGCCTTCCCATGCAATGATGAAGTTATTGATGCTAATGAGGACATGGCAAATGAGATGTGGGCAGCAGTTCATGAGAAAGTTAATGAATGTCCTCTATTATTTCACCTCCATTCTCTGAAGTGGATTTTACCAGGGGCACAGAAAACAACTTTAGATGCCCAAGCATCCAAGAGGAATTTCAAACAATTGTTTCTCCTAGAAGTAAGCATACAATGAAAACCTTACCATCTTATTTGGAAGAATATGAGAACTATTCTCAAACCTTGAGGATACCCTCCATGCATAGAAGGTTGACAAAGGAGATGGATATGGGTATCGTGCAAGCTATTTTGTCAGCACCAGTGGCTTGTACCTTACCTTTGCTTGATTTGATAAAGCTTCGACCAGAGTTGTGGAATGATATTGCCACATGTTTGTCCCAGTAGGTATTGCTACAAAAGGGTCACCACATCAATGTACTATACACCCTGAGACAAAGCATGTTATGCCAGTTCCTATCAACAAAGTAGGAAAATTTTGTGAGGACGATAAGGGAAATGCTACCCTCCCATTAGAAGTGTGAAAAGTTGCTTCAACTGCAATACTTGATAGTGGTGCAGGAGTGGGCATTGTGACAAGGTCCATTTGGAAAAAGTGGGGCAAACCAACTATTAGGAGTACCAGGATGCGCTTGTAGCTAGCAGATGGAAGCTTAGAACATCCCATTGGGCTGCTAGAGAACACATTGGTCACCACATGTGGGATTGAATATGAGCACACATTTGCAGTAGTGGATTTTGGAAAGCATCCAAACTATGAAGTGATATTGGGTAGACCATTCATGCGAGAATTTCAAATGATTCAAGATTGGGGATACAATTATTTGTACCTTCGACATGATTCTGTCATCACAAGGGTCAACCTAAAGAATCACTCATATCGTGATGTAACGCAGTCTCCAATACATGAGTTTAACTTTGCTTCATCTGAGGGCTCAAGAGTTGCATTGTCAGATGGGCGAGGATCTGTGGATGTGTGAAGCCTCATGTAAGGATTTCAACACTGAGAGATTTAAGGGTAATCGAAGTGTATCAGATGAGGCATACATTCCACAACCCTTCCCTGAGCACTTAATTAATCCCCTCGAATGGAGTCATGTCCTTGCAACATTATCGACATGTGCTTTACCTAAGCCAATTCAATTTCGTGACTCAGATGGATATGACATTATTCCTATATGAATGGTACAACCACGTGATCTTCTAGATGATTTGTACTATGGGGATGCATCCACAACAGCACTGCATGTAGAGGAAGTCTCGGTGGAGGATTTAACACTCAAATCTGCTAATGATGCTGATAAGGAAGATGGATAGGACTCTGATTTTGATGATGATGTGATAATCCCTAAGGAAGAGTTAGGAAAGGCACGCCTACTCTTGAGAGGAAGGGAGGTTCAAATAGAGATCCCTCGAAGCCGACCCAAACATAAATGCTGTAAGAGCCATAAGAGAGTCCGTAAACAAGATGAGAGGGAATGACGTGAGAGAATACAAAAAGAAAACGAGGAGTTTAAGAATGAACACTCTCAACCACCACCTCACTTCTCAGGAAAGAATGGATATCTATACTATGTCCAAGCACAAGATAGTATCAAAGACCAAGTAAGACGATCAGATGGATTCCAACCAGGAGAAAAGCTAAAAACTATTAGCAAAAATTGCAAAAAACAAAGAGACCAAAATAAAAACTCAAGTCTCAAACAGATTCAAAAGAGAGTGTCAAAAGTGCAAAGATAAAGGTTGAACGAAAAACTCTGATGCAAGATTGCAAAAGAGAGCTCAAAACCACATGGTCTTCAATTAGTGATGACTCAAGTGATGACTCAAGTGGACAAGAACAAGGTCTCAATGTTCCCCCCAACTTCACACAGTACACTCTTCAAGATCGGAAGATTGTTCTTCAACAGCCCATGCGACAAAAGCCAAGCATGCCAGGGGTTTCATACAATGCAAAAAAAATTGATATCGCTAAGCCAGGAGAAGAGCCTCGCTATGTGTGGATTGCCATAGACCTGTCCTTAGATGAGGAGAAGTTATTAATTCAAACAATAAAGGAGTATCACGATGTTTTTGCTTGGAGTTATAAAGACCTCAAAGGAGTTGATCTAAGCATATGTCAGCATACAATTCCATTGCGAGAGGATGCGAAGCCTTCCAAGCAACGTCCTTATACTTACAATGAGAATTTTGCATGAAAGATAAAAGAAGAAATAGACAAGCTCTTAGAGGCAAAATTTATCTATGAGATTGAACACACTGAATGGGTCTCCCCTATTGTAGTGGTGCCCAAGAAAAATGGAAAACTTCGAGTATGTGTAAATCTCAAGAAGGTAAATGCAGCTACTGTACGTGGTCATTACCCACTTCCAATCACGGATCATGTTTTGGAACGTGTTGCAGGGAAAAAGGCATATAGTTTCTTGGATGGATTCTTCGGTTACAATCAAGTGTCAATTGATCTGAAGGATCAACACAAGACAACCTTTGCTCTACTGAAGATGGCATCTTTGCCTACTATCGTGTTATGCCATTTGGTCTAACAAATGCACCTGCAACCTTTCAGTGGTTAATGAGTCATGTATTCAAGGAGTACCTTAGGCTAATTCTTGAGATCTTCATGGATGATTTATGTGTTCACTCACAAGAGCGTGATGATCATATAGAACACCTCAGAGTTGTGTTTCAAAAGTGTCAAGTTTATCGTATATGCTTGAATCCTGACAAGTGCAAATTCATGGTAAGACAAGGGAAGATTTTGGGCCATATTGTTTCTCGCAATGGTATTTCAACATATATGGATAAAATTGATGTCATTGTCTCATTACCTCAGCCTATCAACCCTAAAGGGGTACAAATATTCATGGGACATTGTGGCTATTATCGTCGATTCATCTATATGTATGCTATCCTAGCCAGACCATTATATGCTCTTCTCGTAAAGTTTAATTGGACTGACGAGTGTGAGGAATCCTTTGAAAAGTTGAAGCAAGCATTAGTGTCTGCACCCATCTTACGGGCACTAGATTGGAACCAAATCTTTCATGTCCATATTGATGCTTCAAACTTTGTAATTGGATGTATTTTGGCTCAATCGGGAGAACACAATAAGGATTTCCCAATCTCATATGCTAGTCGACAGTTGAACAATGCTAAGAAGAATTATACCACAACAGAAAGAGAAGGTTTCTCCATGATATATGCAGTGAAAAAGTTTCGCCATTACCTTTTGGCAAAAAAATTTATATTTTTTGTGGACCATCAAGCACTGCTATATTTGGTGAATAAGCCTTGTGCAACTGGAAGGATTGTGAGGTGGTTTGTCATCCTTCTTGAGTTTGATTTTGAAGTGGCAGTCCAAAAAGGAACAACTCATCTTAGGGCAGATCATTTGTCTCGAATCACCTCTGGCGAAGCTCCTGTGGGTGTGGGTGTGGATGATATGTTAGATTCAACACTTTTCCTTGTAGAGACAGCTCCTAAATGGTCTGAACCCATCTTAGAAATTTTGACAAGTAGGCAGATACAACTAGCGGGTCCTAATGTGGACCTATGGTGCCATTCAAGTTAATCTCAGGGAGATTATATCGTCAAGGTAATGATGGAGTGTTGTGGCTTATACCTAACCTTGACCAATATGAGGAGATCTTAGAATGGGCACATGAGGGTATTGGTGGAATCCATGCATCAGCTACTACTTGTGTGCGACGTATAACTCAGGATGGGCAATGGTGGCCTAACATGCATGCGGATGCTGAAAAATTTGTTTGTAACTGTGCTTCATGTCAAATTCAACAACCAATTCATAATGTCACATTATTCCAAATTTCAACTACACCAAGTTGGAGCAAGTATATTGTGGACTATCTTCAGCATGGTCATACTGATCGAATAATTCCTAAATATCGAAAGCACGCTATTGAAGTTGAAGCGGCCAACTATATGCTGATAGAGGGCCAACTCTACAAGAGGGGCAAGGATGGCAACTTGCGCATGTGTGTATGTGAAGCTGACTACTTGAAAATCTTGACTCATGCACATGCAGGTGTTGGGGGTGGACACTTTTTGGGCAATACCACAGCTAAGTTGATTAGGTGGTCTGGGCTTTGGTGGCCAACCTTACAAATGGATGCTGAAGAATATGTAAAACGTTGTGATGATTGTCAAAAGACCAAGCCTCCCATCACAAAGGACAATATGCCATTGCGGCCTATGTTAAGCACACGTGCTTTTGCCAAATGGGGTATTGATTTTGTCGGTCCCATTAAACCTCCAGCTCGTCACACGCATGCCAAATATATTATAGTCGCAAACTAACTATTTGACCAAATGGGTAGATGCAAAGGCTACAGTCAAAAATGATGCCAGAACCACAGCCAAGATCATGGTTAAGTGCTACCAATTGTTCATTAGATTGGAAGAATAGACAATACAAATTGCAAATTGATTCTGATTGCATCTTGGGATCTGCTGCTCCACGAGTTTTATCATGTCAAAAGGGTGGTAGTTCTACCTTACACAACCCACTTTCAACATCTGCTCTTTAAGCTCCAAGACAAATGATGTGGATGAGTCCTCAAGTGAGGGCCATGGCTGGCATGTTCCAACTACTCTAGTCACTGCTCAAAGAAGGCCAGGCAAGAAGGAATCATCAATTTGGCTACCCAAAGAGGCGTACAAACTTGTACCATCTAGCCTAGTTACTAAACCTCCTAAAAAGCATATCTTTTCCAAGCCTAAGCCTCAGATTGTTACTTCCCCAAAGTATGTTCTTAAAGCACAAGGCTATTATGAGGGTGCAACAACACTTTGGCTTCCCAAGTGCCATGGTTTGCTAGCTAGAGCCAGAAGAGTGTATCAATAATATTCCAAAAGCCACTCTTGGGTTTTCATATCAGTGCGTGCAAAGGAAATCAACACAACCTCTTCAAGATAGGATAGGTGGTTTTGGTAGCACCTACAAATCTCCTTGTGTTGACCTTCCCCAAACATTTATTGAATTGCCAGTTGTCCCAACTTCTCCTTGTTACACACTTCCACCATCAACTTGTGTACCTAAGACAAATCCAACTTTACATGAGTCTCCTTTGAGCATAGATTCTAGCACTTCACTGCCTAAATCCTCTTATCTTGCTCAAATTCCTCGACAATTGCTATCCTTCCCACCTCTTAAGGACATACCCAAAAACCAAAGGTAAGGCATTAACACTACAATTGAAGCTCTTTGGTAGATCAGTGTTTGAATAGTCTCACTTTTACTAATGTGGTTCCTTGTGCCATTACATGATTGTGTTCTTTTTCAGATGATCTTATCTACAATGTTTTTGATAGGGATTGTAATGATGGATATGAGTGTATAAAGTTTGAAGTTTCTAAATTTCATTGTTCTATGCCCAGATATACCTCCTGATGGATACTTGGCGAGATACATGTCCACCATGCATTGACCCTGATAGTACTCAACCTGAACATCGCCGGGTTATAGTGCTCCTCCTTTTCAAACTCATTCTAGGTACTTTTATGCTCCCTTAGGTGAAATTTGCTGTGGGCATCACTTTGTCACTTTATTCTATCAAGAGCATCATCCATTTCTACATTGTCAAGAGTGTGCACGACTCGTATTAGGGGAAGCTTCACACATTTGTTGGCTACGCCGCTCTTAGTTTCGACGATATGGCATGGGCTTAATCAAACAAATTGTGGGAATTACATCCCAACGCCATAACCTTCTTGATATGAGAGTACCAGACCAAGGACCAAATCAATGTAGATTACTTGAGGAGGTTCAAGCACAACAATGGAGGGATACATGCATAAATGACTTGCAACCACCTATCTTGCAAGCCCTTCTTCCCCCAGTCTCAACATGTCAATTTTGGATCACTATGAGCACCTATATTGAGCAATTCCAAAATCGGCATTGTCTGTTTAACCTTCCCATAGAACCAATGCCATATTTTAGCGAGGAAGCACTCCTTCCTCTACCACCTTCTCCAGAGGCCGTCTTTTGTATAGGGTTGTCCTTGCATCCTGAAGTGATTGATACAATCTTTCCAGCAGAAGTGGACACGATCCACCGCCAGTGCAAGGATAAGCTCATCAACTCCACAATAAGATCAACAAGCCAGGGCACTTTTCTCCCACTAGGTTTTTTCCCTTGGCTATATTCGGTGATTGGCACCAATAACAAATTTTATTCTTTTCTTTTCTTGTTTGTTAATAAGACATTTTGTAGAGATCTAGAGTATACAAACATGCTCCAACAGTCCACCTACCGTGCACACAAATTAGGAAGGGGGGAGACATGCAATGCCTACAAAGAGCAAAGAGAAGCAATCTGCACATCAGCAATGCATCAAGACAAACGCGCCACATCAACGAGCACTACAATAGGTGTATTCAAATCATAATCTTTTGTTTGTGCTTTTCACTTTTGCATATATTGTTTGCATGTTCACACACAGTTGGCTGGTTTAAGTTTTAAATTAGTTGTTACTATGTGGAAGGTGATTTCTAGATTCTTAGAGGACTTAGTAGAAGGTATTTCTATTTGAAGACGGTGTAAGACATATACCAACAGAGTATGCCAAGTTCTTATGCTCTAGAAGTATATTAGTTATCCCTAGTTATAGCTACCTCTTAGGTATGGGCTAGGTGCTACGAGAAACAAAAATTTACGAAACATATGCCCTAAAAAATATATAGAAATGACTTGAGACATGACGTGTCTACGGCCATGTGGAATGCTTGGTAGTAGGACCTTGGGTTGTTTTAGCACCTTGGGGCCGATGCCTTGGTTTCCATGGGGTGAACACTGACATCTCAAAGATTAAGAAGAAGACCTACTACAAGGACTCTATCGCCTTGATAGATGCTAGTAGGACTCTTGGGTACATTATGGGCCTTCGAGACCGATGCCCTCATCTTCATGGGGTACTCCTTATGTCAGAAAAGGGTCTATCGCCCTTGAGATACTTAGCGGCCTTTAGATTCTCTTGCGGAGGTCTCTTGGCCATTGCTTGGGTCTCATTGGGATGGAACCTTTCTCTTTATCAAGCTAAAAATAATAAGTCTCTTTAATCTTCTGCTCTTTACACAAAAAAAAAAAGAAGAGAAAGAAAGAAAGAAAGAAAGGTCTAATCACCATGGCTCATATATTAATATTTAGGAGTAAGGTTGCCACTTAGGAATAACTTAAACACTTGTAGGACATTGAGACTGCGGTCATAACCTGCGGTGTACAAACACACTTGCCTTTGCATAACACTATCTACCACTTAGTCTCACTTTGACTAGTCTCTACTCGCTCCTTTCTAATGGGCCTTTCACTTGCATGCTCACGTGTGAGATTGTCATTGCTGGTTTTTTTTCAATAAAAGGCTTTACTTGTCTTCCATTGTTTTTTGCAGCTTTTGTTTCTACCGCGCCCGAGGACGTGCACGATTTAGGAAGGGGGGAATGTTCCACGGGAACACTCACGAGAACAGAGATTATGGAAGGAGGCCAGAAGCAATTAACGTGAGAGAGCGGGATTGTAGCCATGGGAACATAAAGACGCACATAATTTTTCCATATTTTTGTGCCGAAGTGCAATGTAAATCATTTTAGGCCAATGTGGGTTCTAAATGAGAGTTCTAAGTGTATTAAGCAAGGCTCACTTATGGGGTTCTAAATGAGAGTTCTAAGTGTATTAAGCAAGGCTGACTTATGGGGTTGTCCGTCCATGTGTGAAAGAGGCCTAGGGTTAGTGACATCTCTATAAAAGAGATGTTAGCTAAAGCAAGAGGACGTTTTTTGTCATTCTCATAAGCTATTGAGTGAAGCTCTTGAGCTCTCAAGCTATGGCAACTCTGCAACTCTCTCTCTATTGTACTCTAATGAGCATCAAGCTCCAATGAGTATAGCCCCACTTCTTTCTCTTAATCTGTTTTAGCATCATTGAAGTGGATTAATCTATGATTAGTTGAATGCTTCTTTCTTTCTCTTGTGTATGCATGCTTGTAGTGTGTGTGTGTGTAGTCTCCATTGATGCAAGCTCTTGCGCCCACTTCATTGGCAATGAATTATTCATGGATAGACTCTCTCTATGAGCTTGTGGGTTTGTGAATGTTACATTCTATGCTTGCTTAAGCTTGTGGGTTAGTAGATGCACACTTATGGGTTTGCTGGCATTAGGGAAAGCTAAGATTTAATCAATGTTTGAAGGGATTAAGAGATTGCCATGCATTGCTTGTTCTCTTGATTAGTGTAGTGGGTTTAAGGGATTGAGAGATTGATTGAGGTGTTGAATGGTTGAATCGTCAAGTGGTGGTTTGTGTATGTGAGCTCTCCCGCAAGGGATAAGCCTTCATGCACTAATTGGGTCGAGTCCTCGGATTGACATTGTGTTTCTTAACACATTTGTTGATCGGTAGTACTCTATGAGCACTATATTGCACGGTAGAGAGAACCACTCTATAACGATGATAATAGTGAGTATTTTTTAATGATGATATCTTTTATGATGCGGTGTCCAAGTTAGAGTATTATGATTCTCTAGATGATATTCTAGTGGAGTATCATACTCTTGATCTTGTGCCTTTGATGGATCATTCAGATTTGATGATATTCTCTTTGGAGGATGATCCGTCCATCCATGAGTTGCTGATGCACTTTGTTGATGTCTTATTTGGCATGGTTTTATGGTGATGATCTTTCACCATGTGCTTCATTGAATTATTCTTTGGTGGTTTAACTTTATTGCCATGTGTCCCAGCTCTTGGAGGATCAACATGTTATATGTACCAATTGTTGGAGGTTCTTCATCGACATACCCTTATGGTGATAGGCTATTTCTGGCCTAAGATGCAAATGCTAGAGCATCATGTAGATGTTTATGTGGAAGTTTTACATGGGCCACTCCATGCTCTTGGAGTGTGGATCTCATTATTGATTCATGGTTCCATACATTCAACATCACTCTCCGGCACAAGGAAGGAAGGTGGGCCCCTTGGTGGACACCATCAATTTTACATTTTATTTTTAAAAATTATAATAAAATGAGATCTAATAAATTTTTATTTCTATCAGCTTGAGGTTAAAAATGCTAATGGGCTTCTTGGACAAGCTAATGCAAATAAAGGAGGAAGAATTGGATAACTATAGTTTTAAATTTTATTTTAAAATTTCATAATAAATACGATCTAATAAATTTTTAATTTTATCAGCTTGAGATTGAAAATGCTTATGGGTTTCTTGGACGAGCTAGTGCAAATCGAGGAGGAACAATTGGAAGCACTATAGGATATCTACCGACGTTATTAATAAGGAGATAGTTTTTTTTTGCATGTGACCTTACGGGCCTTACTATTATCATTGTTGGTAATTATGTCAGTAGAAGCATTGTTGGATTTGAGGATGTACTATCAACAAATCAACTAGATGATTATGATCCCTCCTTGTGTTATATCAATTGATTATCAACAATAACATCATCATCTACAACATTCACAGTATAAGTATCTCTTTGATTGCCCCCCAACATTGGCGACATTAGCACCTTCTTGCATTTTTTCCTTTCGCCATCTTTATCTTCAAATATGTGTTTTCTTCAAGGTGCAACTTGCATTACATACCACTATTTTGATTGTGATAAAGATACTTAAATATTATAGAAAGAAAAATAATACCCATTTACTTAAATATTGTAGAAGGAAAAATAATACGCATTTACTTAAATTTTTTTCCCTTCTTACGATGTTGTGTAGTACAAATGTAGCATGACTATCTATCCACAACTTTGTTGAGTCACTAGGAAAGAATCAACTTTTATCCCTTTTGATTGTTGCAATATTTGGACCATTGTAGACCACTATTAACCATTGAACATCAAGAATGAATATGTCAAATTACCTAAATCATACATTCATGATATCTTGTATATTTCCACAATAATCAAGATTGGAGGTGAGAAGAGTTATATCACTAACACTCACTCGACTCTTGTCTCGAAAGTTAACCAAAATCAAAGGTCGTTCTTCTCTTATGTATATGCTCAATGGAAAACTGACAACCATGGGACCATAATGCTCAAAATATATGATACTACAATAAACATGTAAGAAAAAAACTATCAATAAAAATATTTAAATACGGTTATGTATGTGCTTCAACTTACTTACATGCTAGTTGCATCCTCTTGTAAACTCTATGTCTTGCTTGTGCTAATCCTTTCACCATTATCCCTTCCTTGCTTTACTAAGATTATTCTCTAGACATCTAGGTGTTATATCTATGGAGAGATATGCAAGATTAGGTGGGTATGGAAGATATTGATGTCTTCTCTTGAAAACCCTTCAGATAGCATGTTCTTTCCATATGTGTCGCTTTATGTCTATCAACCCATTTTCATATTTTGGAGATTTGAAGATACAAAATTTATTAATTTTATATCGTAAGGATTCATCCAATCGTTGTTACAATCGTTAGAATCGACCTTTTACTGAGGAAAGCCTAACTTGAGCATATCAATTCCAAATTTGTCGAAGGTAATAGATTTAGAATCTACTTTTCAAAAGCTGTCCAATGTTTCACATGTGGAGGTTTTAAAATAAGATATATAAGTTTCACACATGGCCTTATTTTTTTCTAGAAAAGTGATGACATGGCTCTTCTTAGGGGTTCCTTTTATAGTCCAAATTTTTCCTAATGAAAGTAATGCCATCCACATATATTTATATGTATATGTAGAAGGCTATGGAAAGTTGTAACCTTAAAATTTTAGCATGGGGAAGAATGTCACAAAACCTTCAAGTTCTAGCACTGTAATACAAAGTAATCCTTTTTTTATATAGAGAGTGGTGACTCGCAATGCATAATGGACTCGTTCAACGATGCTAATTCTCATCTCACAAATGCCTACAAATGCAGATTAAATCTATGAAGTGGTAGGCTCCAAGATCTTGTTATATAGTTTGGATCCTTTTCGGCACCCTTGCCCTGATCATATACTCGCTATATTGAACCATAGTATTGATTCGAGGTCTTATGGACTCATTATATTTATCAAAACTATTAGTCAATATCTCGGGGGGTCCACCTGAAAATATGTAAGTATACCACGTGAGTTCAAATTAAGGGGTTTTTTAATTTTAAATTTTAAGAAAATTTACAGAAGGGGTTTTTTAATCGATTTTGAAGAAAAAACCAAAAATCCATTAAGAAAAAGGGGTCATTTTATTCATTAAAAAATTCATAGGTAAGGGGTTTTTTGAATTAAACCCCTTGAATGCTTGTGATACATAGGGTTCCTTCATAGTGCACTCCCCGAGGTCAATATAGCGAGGGCATGAGTCCTAGGAGTTTCAATGGATTAAAACTATTAGTCAATATAGCAAGGGCATGAGCTCTAGGAGTGGTCTATCTAATAAAATTGAGTCCTCAAATAACATAAAGGCTAGTTGGTTGGATCCAGCAAGGAATGGCATCTCCTGTCATTTTAGGTTGACGAAACCTTTTTAAAGAAATTGGATTAATCATGGTTAAAATTATATATATATACACACACATATACATATGTGTATGTATATAAAAAAATCATAGTTAAAATTATATATATATATACATACATGTACATACATACATATATATATATATATATATATATATATATATATATATATACATGTACATACATACATATATATATATATATATATATATATATATATATATATATATATATATATATATATATATATACATATATATATAACTTGCAACCTTCAAATCGTCTTGCAAGTTGTTGGGAGTTTGTGCTGTACTCATACATATATATATATATAAGATATGTATTTTGTTTTTGGCCCATCCAAGATGGGTCAAGCTACTCGTTTGTATCTAATTTGTTTTGGCCCATCTAATTTGTTCTTGCACTCACAACGCGCAATGGACTCGTTCAACGACGCGAAAGCTCCCCTCACGAATGCCTGCAAAAGAAGATTAAATCTAGCTGCTGGGAGTGCTGGGCTCCAAGCTCCGCTGGTTTTGCAAGCTCCAAGCTAAGCGTGCGCCCTTGCCCTCATCAAGCTTTCCGCTAGTTCTCTAGCTGCAACAATGTCCATAAGCTCACTTACACCTCGCATCCGAGCTTCATCTGCAACGTCTGCTGTACTCAAGGCTCAGGACCCGTCCACGAATGCTCCGATTGCCAATTCCATGTCCACGCCGCCTGTGCAACGAACAACGCACCTCCCTCGAGTCTCCTCCACTGGTCTCACCCTCATCACCTCCACCTTTCCCCAGCAGAGCCTCGACAGATCTCATGCGACGCCTGCGGCCAATGCGTCTTTGGTTTCGTCTATAGCTGCAGAAGCTGCAACTTCGACCTTCACCCTGTGTGTGCATCACTTCCACGCCGCCCTCTGCATCTTCAACACCCCCAGCATCGCCTGGAGCTGCTGCTGACGCCGCCCTACGGCAGCGGTTCATTCCGGTGCAACTCCTGCAACGCAACCGGAACGACATGGGTATACCATTGCCGGGTCTGTCAATTCGACCTTCATCTGTCGTGCGCAAACCTTCGGCATCCTCTCGCAAGGGATTATCCATCGAAGGCGCCGACGCGCTTCGCTTCACTAGCTGCATCAATGATCCATAAGCTCACTTACACATCGCATCCGAGCTTCATCTGCAACGTCTGCTATATTCAAGGCTCAGGACCTGTACACGAATGCTCCGACTGCCAATTCCATGTCCACCCCGCCTGTGCAACGAACAACGCACCTCCCTCAAGTCTCCTCCACTGGGCTCACCCTCATCACCTCCGCCTTTCCCTTCACAATAGCACCGGTCCAGCAGAACTTCGACAGATCTCATGCAACGCCTGCGGCCAACGCGTCCTTGGTTTCGTCTATAGCTGCAGAAGCTGCAACTTCGACCTTCACCCTATGTGTGCATCACTTCCACGCCGCCCTCTGCATCGTCAACACCCCCAGCATCGCCTGGAGCTGCTGCTGAAGCTGCCCTACGACAGTGGTTCATTCCGGTGCGACGCTTGCAGCGCAATCGGAACGAGATGGGTATATCATTGCTCGGTCTGTAAATTTGATCTTCATCTGTCGTGCGCAAATCTTCAACATCCGCTCGCAAGGGATTATCCATCGAAGGCCCCGATGCGCGAGCAAGGAGCAGGGCGCTCCGTTAATGTTCGTCCTCCTCGTAGTGACGGCCAAAGGCGGCCGACGCAGTACAAGCTTCCGGTTCGCAACTCGGTACTCGGCATCCGTTGGCAAGGGGTTATGGTGAATCGCAGACCCCAATGCGCCAGGGGAGAGCACCCTCCGCAGCTAATGCGCCTCCGCGTTTCTCGAGTTACCATCAGCCAACGCCTCCAGCTTCCGGTTCGCAATTCGGTACTCGGCTCATAGAGACAGTAGCGGTGGCAGCTACCCAGAGAGCTGTGAATGAGGCCTTCCAAAATTGCTTCTACAACCCAAACTCGTATCCTCACAGCTCCGTCCACAATGGGGGCAACTACGACAATAATTCATTTGACTATAGCAGTGGCAGCTACGTCGACAATTCTGTCGACAGTGGTGGTGGCATTTACCACAATTCATTCGACCATAGCGGCAACTACGAAGATTCATTCGACTATGGCAGTGGTAGCTACCTCGACAACTCTGTCGACAATAGTGGTGGCATTTACCACGATTCATTCGACCATAGCGGCAACTACGACAATTCACTCGACTATGGCAGTGGCAGCTACGTCGACAACAGGGTTCGGGAAAACAATTTTAGGGAAAAGGAACTAAATCCTTTTCACCACTAAATGAGAAGGAAATTGCTATTTTTGAGATGGTATTTTCTATGTGAACTTAGAAAATATAAAAAAAACTTGTAAAATTTGAAAGGGTTTTATTTCCTTCTCATAAGAATTTGAGAAGGATTTTCCCGAAGTTGAACAAGTTCTAGGCTAAAGCAAACCTGTCTTTTCCCGAACCCTTGTCGACAACTCTGTCGACAATAGTGGTGGCATTTATGACAATTCATTAGACCATAGCGGTGGCAGCTACGACAATTCATTCGACTGGTAGTTTGGTAAATATACAACCAGTAGCAAGCAAGTGTTTGTTTGTACAAACTCCTACCTTGCTTTCTTTCAAAGGGAAGATGTGCATGACAAGTCTCTCCTTAATTCTGTCTTCTTTCAAAGGGAAGATGTGTATGAGAAGACTCTCCTTTCTGTCTTCTTGAAGACTCTCCTTTCTGTCTTCTTTAAAAGGGGAGATGTGTATGAGAAGACTCTCTTGGTGTTGTCTATTATAATCTTCACCAGTACCAAGCAAGTGTTTGTTTCGAAACTCCCTTCCTGCTTTCTTTCAAATAGAAGAGGTATGAGGAAAACTCCCTTGGTGTTGTCTATTTTTATGTTCACCATCCTATTATTGGAATGGCATTGTAACAATTAAGGTGTTATGACACGTAGCATGGGCTAGGTTGGTTTTAGGGAAAACATTTGTTCACACTACCTTGAAAGAACTAATCTTGTGTTTCTAAATTACATTGAAGAGAAAGAGAACATGTGTCCACACTACCTTGAAAGAACTAATCTTGTGTTTCCTAATTACATTGAAGAGAAAGAGAACATGTGTCCACACTACCTTGAAAGAACTAATCTTGTGTTTCCAAATTACATTGAAGAGAAAGAGAACATGTGTCCACACTACCTTGAAAGAACTTATCTCGTGTTTCCAAATTACATTGCAAATGTTTGCAAGGCGGCAACCTAGTGGATAAGACTTTGGACTTTCTATGGGAGGTTTAGGGTTTAAATCTTCTTGGGGACATCTTATACTAAGGGTGTGTTCGCGTATAGGTAGGCATGTATGTAGCCATCCGCACTCTTTAGGCCGTCATCATACGGTCGTCATGGTGCTTGCTTCCACCTTCCTCTTTGGTGATCCTGTGGTGATGACAACAGTGTGCAATGCTTGCCCTTCAAGCTTACACTCTGGATCAGAGGACGATATTTGCCATGGACATCAAAGATTGTGACTCGACTTACGATGCCCAATTCTACCAAAGCTGTGCAGGGTGTTCACTCCAATCGGCCGAGCGACTAACTTGTTGGGTTCGTCTTGCGTCTTGTCCACTCACTATAAAGAACGGTGGTACACTCGAGTGTGTGTGTGTGTAGCCGGGTGAAATTCCCGCGTGCAACTAGGAATGGAATAAGACCTCATGGAAAAAAAAAAGTGCAAAAAGGTCTAGAAATGGAGGAGAGGTTGATGTTGAAAATAAAACACAAAAAGATGTGGGGGGCATATAGGTATGACAATATAAGTGACGGTGGAGTTAAATCTCAATTTTGTTAGCTTGAAAAGAACACTTTCATCATTACACTAAATGCTACATTTTGGATTTTTCAAGGATTCTTCATTCCACAACCACACATTAATAACACTTTCATGTTCACTTTTACTCTTCCATGATGACCTTGCCTTATATCATCCACCATATTCAACAGTTTGAAGATCTCAACCATTAGATCTTCAATAAAAACAAATAGGATTTTACAATGCATTAATGAGGACCCCTCAAGCTTAGAGCTATTCACAACTTCAAAGGAGGTATATGCTCACTTAATATCAAAATCATGAATAAGTGACATATGGTCAGTTAGAACATGCATTGATCCCAAAAATGAAATCTTTACTTAATTTTTGCAACCAAGTAAAAATCCTTTTAGTAGGCAATTATCTACATTTAATCATTGTAGATTGGAATCTGTGCACAATACAAACTAGTCAAGACTACTTTAGTAACCGTGAGTAAAGCTCTATATTTTGAGAGTCTTGAAATGCACGTTACCCATAGTTCAATAATTTTGGAAATATTTTAATAATCAAGCTCTTCAATTTAGTTATATTAAATTGGTTTACAACATCTTTTATCTTAAATTAGGTGGATCATTCACAAATTTATGTGTTAATAAATATATTTGATTGCGTTCAAGAACTTTTTTTTTGTGTGTTAATAAATATCTTTGACTATGGTGTTGCCAACACCTTTTCCAAAATTTGTGTGCACATGATGTAAATATCTTTGAAAGAAATTTGATTCTATATTCATAAACATCTTCATCAAAGGTTGGTAATCTTTGTTTGTGGTGGTGTTTATAAATACCTTTTATAAAAGTTGAGCCCACTCAATGTCGAGGTCATGTCAATTTGGAGACTTGCAATTTGACCTAAACATGGTTGCTAAAAAATACCATTCCGTGAATACATTAATTGAAAATAAAATTGCTCAATGCTACATAAAAGATAGTGATCGTGTAGGCCTTTTAAAAAAGTTACAATACTTCTCAAATAGGAAACATCACAAACTATTGCAAGTGATCATTGGATTATTTTCCTCCACTAGCTAGTTTGAGACTCTCTTGGACCTTCTTAGCAACACTAGGTATTTTGATCCTACAAGGTGTTATTTGACCCTTGAATGTCACTCATGCCCATACAATGAAATCAACATCTTTGCTTATAAAGTTAGTCTTTCTTGTTATACATCCCAATGCTTATTCCAATAATTTATATACAATTATGTACCATTTACACTCCTTTTTGCTAAATGGGTGGCCAATATTGTGTTGATACTTTTTTATAGTTTTCAAAGTGTTTACATTTGTTTACATTTATTTACATTAGCTCATTCCACTCTCAACCAAATAGTTTGATTGGCTTCATGGTAGGAATATGCCCACAAAGTCTCCCGGTTTTTTTAACATCCACCATTAGATTGAATGCATCGTTTGGCTTTTCGCTTATAGGACCACAATAGTAACTTTCTAGCCCCTCAACTCCCAAGAATTCATTGTTAACCTTTGCACTCTAGCAATGAAAATAGCAATGATTTTGTAATTACAAGGGCACAGAGATGTCAGGCCTATTTCGCTGGGCTGCTAGAAACGCTACTATTTTCATTGCAATGAGATTGTTTCTCGGTAGCAAAAATAGAAGTGAAATATGGCTGCAGGTGATCTCCTAACCTAATATAAAAAAACGTTAAGGCAGACTGGCGAGTCATCACAAGACTTCCCAATCTACCCCAACTTTTATTTAATACAAACACATTAAAACTTTAATACAAACACATTAAAACTTTAAAAACAAATTAAAACTTTAAAGATGCAAGTGAACAAAAATTAATTTATATTGCTCGATTTTATTGAAAATACATCAAGTTCAAGTAATTACAAAACATTAACGGCGGCTGGCCACACAAAACATTACCGCAATGGTAAGTTCTTTAGCCATATACAAAAGAAAACAAGAAATGGATGGCTAACCAGAATCTTCATTGGAATCCTCCAGCCCATGTTCATCTTCTCTTACTTCACATTCATAGTCTGAATCTTCCTCTTCCTCTTCCTCTTCCTCTTTCTCTTCCTCTTCCTCTTCCTCTTTCTCTTCATCCATCATACATGCAAACAAGAGTAAGATAAATATAAAATAATTAAGACAACATATAGATAAGAGAAGAGCTTATGTGTTACTTACCTCATCAGCTTGAGTCCCCAATGGACTCGTGCAAACGCACACCTCGCGTATGAATCCAAGTCCACAATTACAGATCAGGGGCTCTATACCCATAATCATACTGGTCTTTTGGTTGGTCACACCCAATAACCTCCCTCTAAAAAAATAATTAAAAAATGATACAATTAAATTAAAGGGAACAATATAGTTTAAAACCAAATTATGCATATTACCTCTATGCATAAAGCTATACATAGGCTTTATACATAAAGCTATGCATAGTGCATAGCCTATGCATAAAGGCTTTATGCATAGAGATTTTTGCACAAGCTTATGCATAGAGCTTTATGCATAAAATTGTGAATAGACATTTATGCACAAGATTATGCATAGAGCTTTATGCATAAAACTGTGCATAGAGATTTATGCACAAGCTTATGCATAGAGCTTTATGCATAAAGTCTATGCATAAAGCCTCTTTGCATTAAGCCTTTATGCATAGAGATTTTAAAAAACTCTTATGCATAAAGCCTCTTTGCATTAAACCTAGGCTTATGCATAGGCTTTATGCATAGCATATGCATAAGCTTTTTACATGGGCTATGCATAGCGGCTTATACATAGCATAAAAACTATACATAGCCTATGCATAAAAACTATACATAAAGGATTTATCCATATAGCCTATATGCATTAGGCTATGAAGGATTTATCCATAAAGGATTTTTATGCATAGCCTATGCATAAAAACTATACATAAAGGATTTATCCATATAGCCTATATGCGTTAGGCTATGCACAAAGCTATACATAGGCTTTATGCATAAATTTATGCAGCATAAAGCTATGCATAAAGGCTTTATCCATAAAACTTTATAGAGATTTATGCACAAGGATTATGCATAGAGCTTACACTACAACATGTCGACGAGGGCACATTAGCATTTCAGCAGCGCTTTGTTTGTCAGGATGTGGAGGATTTCGTTCGCTGCTTCATAAAATGAAATGTTGCTGCTGCTGCTGCTGTGGGCAGCGCTATTAACAATGAAACTTTTCTACTCCACAGTGTTTATAGCAGTGAAATTCCATTGCTGAGCAACATCTTTAACATTAAAATTTTACTGCTATACTGTGATTTTGCTACTGAACCACGAAAATAGCAGTGAAAATATGCTACTATTTTTGCTGCATCATGAAATTCCAAAGAGTTGTTGGATGCTAAATTTTAAAAATACATGTCACATAAACACAAAAAATGATTATATATAGGTTTTTTAAAAAACATTCATTAAAACCCTTGGAGCCATGTTTCGAGCCAAAAAAAAAGATACTTTTGAGAAGCGAAACGATGTCAAGATCATGAATCTATCCCATCTTATGATAAATTCATATGTGTTGCTTCATCAATGTTTATATCTAATGAAATCTCAATGAAAAGATGGGGTTCCATATCAATATCAATATCACTATCATGATCCAATGAAGCATTGCCATGATTGATAGGTGACTCATCATCTTCTTCCGATTGATGTTCCTCATGCTCTTCATCGACCCATCTATTAGGTCTAAGATTCTTAAGGAGTGTCACAACGCCCCTTTTGCTGGACACCTTGGGGTACACAGGACATTATCGTTAGTGAAACACACTTTTTATTGGCCAAAGATGAAAGGGTATGTAGAAGATTATGTTCTCAAGTGTCAAGTTTGTCAAGCAAATAAAGCTGAACGCTTTAGACAGGCTGGGTTGTTGCATCCTTCGCAAATCCCAGGTAATAAATGGGAAAGTATTTCCATGGATTTTATTACCGGATTGCCAAGAACACATCAAGGCCACGATTCTATTTTGGGTTGTGGTAGATCGTTTGATAATATCGTCTTCTTCCAATGAGCCGATTTGAGGTAGTACTTTCACCTCATCCAGAGATTCGGCCTCCACATCTTGGTCTTGAAAGATATGTTTTGAACGAGGAAAAACTTGTATAACATACCACCACTTTGGATCACTTCGATCGACATGAAATACAACCTAATATCACAAAGAAAAGGAGTTACAGTAATATAAAATAGACACACCACTTACGCACCCAATATGAAATTGCTTTTTTTCATATTCAATTATCCTCAAGATAGAACTGCAATAAAACCACAGTGTTTCCATCATAATCCTCAATATTCTAGTTCCATTGTTTTTACGAACAAGTGTCATCCCGACTCTCCATTGAAGACCAGCTAGTCAACCACAACGAGATCCAATTTCATAGTTTCGAGTTCACTTAAATAATTTCTCGCCAATCCATGAATATCTCCCTCGACATACGCATGGGTGTCCTAGCAACCGTGAGCCCATGCATCGCCTGGTCAGAACCCTCTAGGATCCTCCTTAGGTGTCCTAGCACTTTACTCAGGGACCGCTTCATTGGCCCTCTCCCATCTTGAAGTGCACCATTTTTAACTGTATCGAGGCTAGTCTCAAGACCTTGGCAGGCTTTGCCGCGAGAGATGTCCTTCGATGACTCCTCGCTAGCTGTTGCAACGTAAACTCTCCTTTAAACAATAATAAACCAAATGCTTCCTCCAACATTTTGGCGTAAGACAGTCCTTTACAAAAACAGAGTTTCTATGCAAGTAAGAATTTTCCCATTGAGTTTACTTCATCTCACAAAATCTTTTTCACGAGAAAACATCTCTAGTGTTGATTTCACAAGACCTTTTTCTCAAAACCCAGACTTCCTTAATGAAAATCACGAATCTCGTATCTCGGTGATCCATCCATCAATTACAATTTAAAACGAATTTCTAACGTATTTCTAGGTCTTAGGGGAAATTATCTAAATCACACAGTTATCCCTTCTTCGTAATAACTGAAGAAATGGGAATGGTCACAAGTCTTGGCTTAATTTACAATTCAAGAGATGGGCAGGCATCTTAGTGACCCACCTTTCTTACATGGTCATGGTCTAGCACACAATTACTTGAATTTATTCTTAGATTTATTTCCTAAAGATATTTATCTCATAAAATAACTGTGATTTCTAATCATAAGGGTAACATCCAATAATATGAAAATTCCTTCTTCCTTGGATATAATAGAACTATAAATAATTCTATTCGTGAATAATGGAATTTAACAAGTATATTTCTTTTTCTAAATGATCCTTTAATAAATATGCATACATCATTTTATTAAAATATTCACATATAAAACTTCCTCATAGCCCACCCCTTCCTTTCGTGCCCATCTTCCACCTCTCTTCCAACCACTCTTCATCCTCACTCCCTGTTACTCTTTGCCAACTCTCCTTGTTCAGCGCTTTGCCATCTCTCTCTTTCACGCTGGCCATCAATCTTCAGCACCGCAGTGCGATCACTCATGGTTCTAATACACCAACCTCACAAATACCCTACATCTCCAACCATGGAACAATGTAGAACATCCATCCGACTTCCTTGTATTCATCCAAATTTATGGATCTGTCGGGTCTCAACATTGGTTGGGTTTACTTTATTGGCTTGGTTTACTCTTTGGGTCGGTTTTACCCAAGGTGATCAACGGCCTAGATGCTAGCTCAGCCATCCTCCATTGACCCCATTGCTTCAATTCATTTTGCTATAATCTTTCTTCTATGTGTAAGTCCTGTGTGTGGCAGACTCCTTCCTTCCTCCTTCCCTTCCAAGTCTTATGGTGGTAGACTTCTCTATTCATCTTCCTCTCTCTCATTCCTCTATGGTGGACTCCTTTCAGTAATTCTATCATGACAATGTAATATATCTCTCTCTTTCTTTCTTACTGACTTTCCCCTGATTCCTCTCACATGACTCCTTCCTCTTCTTCCTCCCTTATGAATCCTCTCTCTACTTTCTCTCATCTAAATCCTCTCACCTAACGCATCTCTCCTCTTCCTCTCACCTAATTCCTCCCTTCTGAGTCCTCCTCTTTGCTTCCTCTCATCTGAATCCTTTCACCTGACTCCTCCCTCAGTTTCCTCCCTTTTGACTCCTCTCTGTGCTTCCTCTCACCTAAATCCACTCACATGACTCCTCTCTTTGCTTTGTTTCACCTGACTCATCTCCCATGACTCCTCCCTCTGCTTCCTCCCTTCTGAGTTCTCCTCTCTTCTTCCTCTCACCTAAATCCTTTCACTTGACTTGTAAGATTCCTCCATCCAGCTTTTGAGATGTAAAGGTGTAAGAACCTCCCTTTATGTCTCTTGTAATCATTTCCCCCCTCAGAAAATGGAAAAAGATCTTGTTTTACCCTGTTTTGGCCTAGAGAGAGATAATTCAAAATTGAGATATTTTTGGATACAAAAATTCTCCTGATATCGAAAATGAATTCCCCTAGAAAAAGTTCAAATGAACTTTCCAATGTGCATTAGTAATTAATTGAAATGTGTATAAGGGACCTTAGCCTAAGGGTCCACATTTTCAGAAATTTTTGGATTAAGGTCCAAATAAGGTTCCAGAGGGCCAAATAGAATTAATCCAAGTGTTGGGATGAGAAAAATACAATGAATAAAATAAAATATCCCAAAAATGAGTAAATTCTCACATAAGATGAAGAGTTGACTGAGTACAGGGTTTATTAGTCAAAAATTAAGGTATATTAGTACTAAAAAAATGAGATATTTTGGTAAAATGATGCATTTTTGACACCTCAGGAAAGGAGGGAAAGCCACTTGAGGTAGGTTCCTTTTTCATCATCATTACTTGGCTTTTTTAATTCAAAAAATTCAAGATATTTCATCTCTCCTCTCTCTTGGTGCAAACTGGATCAAAAAGGGGCCAAACTGATCCAAATCTTGTCCGAATTGAGTCAAACTAAAGCTGGAAGGCTCTAGAACCTAATTGGACTTGGTTAGTGGCCTCCCTCACCTATAAATAGACCCTCATTCCTTTGTATTTTCATATTGGAGCAATACCATGCTAGTATTATCTCTAAATTAGCATATTTCATTCTCTCTCTAATTTGCCTCTTCTCTTAAGAGCTTTGGAGCTTATCTCTCCTCCATCCTCTCTTGGAGGCTACTCTCCCCCTCTTGGTGGCCAAGGAATTGCTTGGGGGCTTCACTTCTAGCCAAAGAAACAAGCCCAAATCAAAGGTAAATCTATTTTAATGGTTTTTTTTCAATTCTCTCAAACAATGATTTTCTTCTTCTCAACCCCTCTAAAGCTTGAGAAGCTTTCTAAGCAATGGATTTTTCTTTAAATCAAGCTTTCCAAAGATTCATAATGTCTATTTAGATTAATGTTAATTTTTATGCTTAAATATAATGTTTATTTTAAGAAAATCTCTCTTTTGGAAAGATTAGTCATTCTTATGGCTAGATCCTTGGTAGGAGGATGATTCTTAATAATAATCTCTTTATCTTAACCCAAAATCTAAGCTTGACAAGCTAGAGAAAGAGAGTAGTTATTTTTATGATTTCTAAATCTAGAAAAAAGGATGATTAATTCTTTTAAACTGTTTATGATATAGAAAAATCATATTAACTCATCCTAAATTGAAAGAGGATTATGCTAACATTTTTAGAAATGAGGAATGGTTATTTTAGTTTAATCTAGAGAATTAATATAATTATGCTTATAATTATGGTTATAATTATGCTATGAATGCATAAATTAATTTTAGTTTAAAAGAGGAGTTTCTATCATATTTTCATTACAAGTTTTCAATTCAATTTAGAAAATTGAACGTTTCCAGTAATTGCAGCGAAGCTCTAGCAAAATTTTCCAGAAAAGAGATAATTCTTATTTTTATGCATAATTTTAAATAATGAAAAAAGAGAAATTCCTATCATATTCTAGATATAGATATTCTTATGCTAAAAGAATGGATTTTGTCATTTTTATGAAAAATACTTTTATAGAATTTATGCATAATTATTTAATAAAGAAAAAAGATGAATTTTGGTTATATTTACTTTTACATGCATAAAAACCTAGATGTAAAAAGAGGAATTCTCACGAAATTCTAGATACAAACAATTAAATGTTAAAAGAGGAATTTTTGGCATAATTCAAAATATGAGTATTTATCAAAAGTGAAATTCTGAGTATTACCATTTTCTTAAGAAATATGGGTAGAATTTGATTTTGTATATCCCATGAATCTTTTATTCAAAAAGAAGAATATTGAGTATATCTTATTTTGAGAAATTTGAGAAAGAATGTGAAAATATTCATCGAGAAAACTTGGATAATTCTTAATCAGAAAAAGGAAATTGAATACATTGAACTTTTGGAAACTGACGTACATGTCTAGATTCTCGAAAATTAGAATAGTTCTATCAATATCGAGAGTAGATATATTTTCAACCTGAGTTGAATGGATGTGAATGGATGGGAATATATGTGAGTGGATGTGAATGGATGTGAATGGATGTGAATAGATGTGAATAGATATGAATGGATATGAATGGATGTGAATGGATGGGAATAGATATAAGTGGATGTGAATGGATGTGAATGGATGGGAATAGATATGAGTGGACGTGAATGGATATGAATGGATGTGAATAGATATGAATGGATGTGAATGGATATGAGTGGATGTGAATGGATATGAATGGATATGAATGGATATGAATGGATGTGAATGGATGTGAATGGATGGATGTGTTATGATCTCAATGGATGTGAATGGATGGGAATAGATCTGAGTGGGTGTGAATGAATGTGAATGGATGTAAATGAATGTGGAATGATGTGAATGGATGTAGGACGATGTGAATGGATGGGAATAGATCTGAGTGGGTGTGAATGGATGTGAATGAATGTGGAATGATGTGAATGGATGTAGGACGATGTGAATGGATGTAGGACGATGTGAATGGATGTGATTGAATGTGAATGGATGTAGGACGATGTGAATGGATGTGATTGAATATGGAATGATGCGAATGGATCTGGGATTATGTGAATAGATATTAATGGATGAGGAATGATGCGATGTGAATTAATGTAGAAGAATGTGGAATAATGAGAAATGACATGGAACGATGTGGAAAGATGGGAGTTCATTTTAGAAACTGTATTTGTATATGAAATCTATTTTTAAAAGACTATTTTATGTCAAGAATGTTGGGGAAGCATTTTGACTATCTTGATTATGAGTGAGGACCTAAGTGGAAAGGTTGTAACAGCTGACGAAGAGTCAATGAAGGACATCTCGCGTAGCAAGGTCGGATGAGGTCTTGACCAACCTCGGTTCGATTAAAATGGTGAGCTTCCGGTATGGTGGATGAGGGACCAAGGAAGCGGCCTATGAGTGAAGGACTAGGTGACCTACGAAGGATCCTAGAGGGTGCTGACCATATGGTGTTCGGGCTCTGGGTCACCGAGGATGCCCACGTGTGTGTCGAGGAAGAAAATGGAACAATGAGTTAGAGTTATTTTATGAACACGGGCATGGATCTGGTTGATTGGCCTTGCTGGACTTCAACAGATGAGTTCATGACCATTTTATATGGATCTTGTTGATTGATCGGAGAGCCCATCTGGATTTTATGTGATTATATTTCCGCATACTATGAGCTAGGAACTATTGAAAAGGCCCCTGAGTGAGCAGGTGGTGAGCGTTCTGGTTGCCAATGATGCCATAGGTACACCGATGAAGTAATGATTGAAAATTGGACTTCAAGCTAGATATTTTACCAATGATGCCATAGATATTTTGATACTTTGGTTTCATTAAAAGTTTGCTTTAAAGATAGTCGAATCTGTGAAAGGCAATTTCATATTGGGTGCATAAGTGGTATGTCTGAAATGTAATTTGCATGAATCCGACTAGGGGGCCTGGGAACTCTTTTCCCTAGTCCCCGCCGAGACAAAACATAACTAAATTTCTAAATGGATCCTATCAATACAGTGGTTGCTAACCCATGGGATTGGATGGGGTTAGGCTGGACTCATGGATTGGATGGGGTTAGGCTGGACTGATGGATTCCAAAAATAAAATTCAATTCTGTTAAGTTACATTAGTTGAAGTGAATTACGGATAATCCTTGTTCTATGGAAAAGAACCAACGGTTGTGTCTCATGACGGGGAAAAAAGCATTGGTCTCTATGATCCAAGTGCAAGTTCCTCCCTTGATCCGGCCATGTAACCTGTGGGTTTGGTCAAAATGAAAAAGGGTAATTTAAGGCTCTTAAATATGTTAGAATAATTTTCCCGGAGGAATCGCCTATGCCTTCTGGGCGAGGGAAGTTTTTTCGGGTTCTCTTTTGGGAGAACCAAGGGATTAGTCTGTTGTCTGGACATCCGTGGTGGTGGGCGAGGCCCCGAGTGAGAGGCTCTTCCCTACACAAGAAGTGCTACTTTCGCTGCTAACACCCCAGAATCCGTTTGCGCAGAGGGGGCAGGGATCTTTCATGACTCCTCCCTTCTAACTCCCCTCTCTGCTTCCTCTCACCTAAATCCTCTCACACGACTCCTCTCTTTTCTTCCTTTTGCCTGGCTTCTCTCTGATTCCTTGCTTTTGCCTCCTCCCCTCTGATTCCTTTTATCTGATTCCTTTTATTTGATTCCTTTTATCTGATTCCCCTCTGATTCCTTTTGCCTGGCTTCTCTCTGATTCCTTGCTTTTGCCTCCTCCCCTCTGATTCCTTTTATCTGATTCCCCTCATCTGGCTCCTCCCCTTGCACATGGGGATAGAATCCCTGCTACCAATTCCATGTGCAATCGCTACTTTGAAATCTTAAAAAATTTTCCCAATTATCATTTTATGTTTCCAACTTGCTGACTTTCCTGCCAATTCTTTTCTTCTCTCCTCACCGAGGATGGTGAGCACTTTAGTGGTGGATGTAGCCACCAAGGATGCATGCCATCAACATTGAGACGACACCGCTCTGACACTTATAGCCCACCACACTACTGCTGCCGCACTGCCACTCTAAAGGCATCTTCCAAATATAGTGGATGTCGTGTGGTGCCTCACTAACACTCCAACTATGCCACGCCAAGGGCATCTCTAGAAGAGATAGTATATGTTGCCTACTGGCTACACTGTGCCGAGGGCATCTCCAGAGATAGTAGATGCTACCTACTCCATCGTAGGCCTATACGATCCCTAGACTGGGCCTATGCGAGGGCCTACTCGCAAGACTCTCCACATTGTTCCTGCACATCTTTCTCACGTAATCTATTCTATAGTCACTTGTATTCTACTGAGGTATGCATCGTCTCTCTCTTCACTGTGACTATTGTTGAGGGTGTGGGTCCTTGTGTCAGAGGATGCAAAGGTAATGGATCTACATGTTTGTGAAGTTATAAATAGCTACGGGGGAGGAACGGTGAGGCTCCAAGGGTGTCAAAGGGAGGTAAGTGTAATGGGGGGTTGTTGGCAACAAGATGTAGATGATAGAGTGATTAGAAGGCCAAGTGAAGGATACAATTTCAAGCTTACTGAGTTGAGCTCCGAATCAGCGACAACAACAAAGGAGACAGTGGATTCAGAGGACATGGTGGAAAGGAAACGATAGATTCAGAGGAGATGGTGGAAGGGAAACGATCGGCTAGTGCAAAAGCAAGGAAAAATCTTTGGTGTAGTAGTGGGTAGAAGCGAAAAGTAGTGGTGATGTAGGAATTTTTCCGAGCAAGAGATAGTAGTGAAATAGGATATAGAGGTGCTCGGTATGAGGCCTATGAAGGGAAAGAGTGAAAGCCAACAATGCAATGTTGGTAGCAGGAGATAGTAGTGAAATAGGATATAGAGGTGCTTGGTATGAGGCCTAGGAAGGGAAGGGGTGGAAGCCAACATTGCAATGTTGGTAGTAGAGAGCTTGACAAGTGAAATGCTCGTTATGTGAGTTTCAAAATAATGATAGAGAATAGAACTTTCGAGTGGACCAATGAGATGAGCAATAAAATCTGAAGTCATCCACCAAATGTTGACCATTTTGCATTGTCAAAAAGTTATTCATGCCGATGGTACAAAGGAAGGTAGTGGTTGCATGCAAAGTCAGGATAAAAGCTAAAATGGGGCATTATCAAAAATTTGGTGATAAGGGCGGCACAAAGAGAAGCATTTTTTGTCACATGCAAAGACGAGATATATGCAAGACATGTGCACCAAAATACTCATGTATTTAGCCTTAGGGGATGATGGGACATATGATCTACATTGATGAAATGTTATTTGTATTCACCAAAGAGTAACTGGCTCAGTAGAATGGAAATCACTCATGAATCTCTACAAATGCAAGTGGCAAGGAAGATGCTAATCAGCCACCCATAAATTAGGGAGAGTGAATAGTGGAGTGTGGAGAGATTCTAGGGAGAGAATCTAGGAGAAATCAGAGGAGATGCTTTTGGCTCCTTTGTTTGTACTCAACCTATATATTGGGCACCTCATTATAAATATTGAACTCTTAATTCTCCTTAATGCTACTCGTGTGATTGAGGTTGTCATTAGCTTCTCTTAATCTCTTTCTTAATCATCGTCGTTAATCATGTCTTTGATTAAGTTTATATGCTACCTTGATCCACCATAGCTTTAGCTTTTTCTCTTGCTTAAGTTCTAAATCATGAGCTCCAACATGGTATCAAACTAGGATTCAACTCTCTAGCCACTCATATCACTAAATTAGTGGAAGCTACAAATTTTTGCTTTCGTTGTTTTCTTCCATGTCTTTCCATTCAGTTCAAATCTGTAATCATGGAGCTTTTTACTCATTTTGCAAAGCATTCTTACCTCTTGTCAACACTCCAAGCAACCTCAACAAGTATCAAATCGAGCTCGAAATAGGTGGTAATTAAGAAATCTATAGGCGGTACATCCTCTAATAACTCCTAAATGATGTGTCAATTCTTCTATTTTTGGTGAAATAGATCATACAATCTTTTAATTCATAGTTCCATAATCTAAAAGCATTTCATCAACAAGTATTTAAAGGTGATGTGGTTAAATATGTACATCAAAATGGGCCTCTAATCATTTATGATTTTCTAATCACCATCTGGGATTCTCTAATCGCCGACACTATGGTGGTTGTATCTTGCATTGCCAAATGCACCGAGTGCAAGAGCTATTGATCTGATTGTAAAATTTTTGTCTAATCCTAGTCTGATACCATGATTCTTCTGTTCAATCATCCAATTGCTTAAACAATCGCACGATCCAATTAGGTGATTGACAATTTCTAATTGTCACACTCTTATCATCCGATTATATCTTAAATTGATGATTCATTTGAACAATCGTTAGATTCTTCCTGAAATTGATTGCGACTCAACCCTCCAATTGTCTCGCGATCTAATTATCCAATCGTCTGATTTTATTTAACACAATCACCGATTCAATATACCAGTTGGTCCTATATCGATCGAAGGTGCCGATTCCTGTACCAACTGCAATTCATCGTTTACACATAAATGAACCTCATAGATTAACAAAGGCTAGCCCCTACTTGTTGGCTTTCCCTCTTTTCTAAGACCAACTCTTGGATTGTCAAGCATAACGAGAACTTAACTAGCCTTGCCATCGTAACTGGTAAGACCAAGAGAGCACCAACAGCATAAGCATAACTCACATAACTAGAATTAGCATTGCTAGCATAACAGGAGCATGACCATGAATATTTTGTTGAGGGAGGGTGTTAAAATATGCACCAAAATATTCATGTATATGCTACCTTGATCCACCATAGCTTTAGCCTTTTCTCTTGCTTAAGATCTAAACCATAAGCTTATGTGCTACCTTGATCCACCATAGCTTTAGCCTTTTCTCTTGCTTAAGATCTAAACCATGAGCTCCAACATGGTATCTCAGATGGTATCGGAGTAGGATTCCACTCCCTAGCCACTCCAACAAGCATTAGATCTAGCTCAAATAAGCAACAATTAACAAATTTGCAAGAGGTGCATCCTCTTATAAATCCAAACGATGTGTCGATTCTTCAATATTTGATTAAATTAATCATATTATCTTTTAATTCATAGTTCAGTCATCCTATGGTTAAAATCTAAAAGCATTTCATTGAGTATTCAAGGTGATTTGGTTAAATTGCACATCAACTAATGAAATTGGGCCTCCAGTTTTCCAATCACCGTGTCTGGGATTCTCCAATTTGTCAACAGTGAAGCTCTCCCACCCGATGGAGATGATGAAGAACAGCTCGAATATGCCCTAGAATATTAACAGAAAGAGCATCTAGCTTATGTGCTCATTTGTCTAAGCTTACGGGATGGCCTAGCGGCGGCTAAAGTTAAACATACACAGACACCCAAAGAGGTGTGGGGACGTGCTGTCTACCAACTACGAGTCAAGGAATCTTGCCAATGTGCTGAGACTCAAGCAAGAACTAATGGCAACCAAGATGGGGTCCAAGGACAAGATGTGGGACCACATAACCAAGTTCAGGAGCATAACTGCTCAATTGGGTTTTGAGGGAGAACCAATTCCCAAAATAGGACTTTGCTACATCCTACTCAATAGCCTCCCTACCCGATTTTCCCATCTTGTTGTCACTTTAGATGGACGAGAGAAATCAAGGAATTTCTAATCATTAGCTGGATGCTTGGAGCAATAAGAGTAGCGACAAAACTTGGACAACAAACCCGACATTGAGGAGAGAGCTTATTTTGTCAAGGCAAAAGGCACAACAATAGAAAGATGGAATGGGAGTTCAAGCAAGTATGCTACCAACTCAAATAGGATGTTCAAGGACCCTCAAGAGATTATATGTTTTTATTTGCAAGGGACAAGTCATATTACCAGAGGGTGTGCCAAGAAGATGTCTGACCTTAGGAAGAAACGAGGAGAGCAAGGAAATATTGCAGCAACTAAAGCTCATGTGTGGCGCTAATGGAGATTCCCCTTCTGATTCAAATTGGCATATTGATTCAAGGGCTTCCACTCACATGTGTAGAAACAAAGAAATTTTTTCATTCTACAAGGAATTTGAGCACCCAACCCAAGTGTTCCTAGGTGACAATGCCCCTATTGAGGCAGTGGGAGCAGATCATGATCTAGCTTGCAAATGGGCAAACGAGTGTGATACTGGTTACCTAGTGTTATTGGTATAGCTTGAGACCATGCTTGACGGGTGTATATGTTGAGGTGTAACAAGTAGTGCCATGCTTGTATTATGGTTAAAGTGAAACAAGTGGAATATACTAGACAATTGTATTATGGTCAAAGTGAACCAAGTGAATTATGCTAGACAACTGCACATGGTCGAAGTGCAATAAGTGCTTTATGAAATTAATATGCCATGCTAGTTGAAAGTGTAACAAGTGGAAATACACTCCATTTATTGTGGTCAAAGTAAAACAAGTGGACTATGCTAGATAACTACACATGGTCAAAGTGTAACAAGTGGTTTATGCAATTGATATGCTATGCTAATTGAAAGTGTAACAAGTGGCAATACACTCCATGCTAGATGATGTGTATAATGATACTCTCATCATAGTAAAACAAGTGGTAAGTGTATGTTGAGTTTATGCCTATCAATGTTTCATATTGGGATTAATTATAGAGAAGGGCAATTAATTGAAACAACTAATGTGTTTACGTTTATGACATAGGTGATGAGCAGTGCGTGTGTCACACATGGAGGATCTTGTCTATATTATCTTGAAACATTATTATTTTGTTGGCCACATGCCAAATACTTGTATATATTATTTATGCATGCTTGTGCATGGCATTGCTATATTCCTAGCATATATGTTAGAAAAGTTTTGATTATTTGTACTGTGTGTGAACAAGCTCTAGTGTTTGAGATATTTTTGATATTTTTGTAAAAATGGAAAAGAAAGCCCAATTTTGTATGCACAACTATTAATAGCTCCTTGGGCTATTTATTGAATAAAGATTCTCAATATAGTCATGTTGTGGAAGTGGAGCTACACACATGAGGGGAGAGATTGCACCCAACAGTGTCTTGATGGTTCTATTTCTCTTGTTTTATGCTATGCTATTCTCTATCATATCAATTTGATTCAAGGGCGGTTGTAAGATGAGGGTACTCACTTTCGTTCACTCTCTCTAAAATTGGGACATCCACGCATCTCGGGTGGAGTACCTCGATTGTGATATCGCCATCAATCAAAACACGACACGTGCCTCCCAAGCCTAACGCGACATATCTCGAACGAGATACCAACTAATGCTACGCTAGCAGGTCTGCGTTTCCAGTCATCATCCATGTCACCAATACAGGTCACCGCCACCACACTATCTCGATCGAGATATTCATGCCACTCAGATCCACATCAATGCCACGCTGTATCCCCCTAGGCATATTTGACTAGCCCATCTCCACCGTCCACATATCTCGAACGAGCTATTGAAATAAAATCTCGACCATTCATTGAAATACCTCGTTTGAGGTATAGAGATGCAATCTCCACCGTCCACATATCTCGAATGAGATATTGAAATAAAATCTCGACCATTGAAATACCTCGTTTGAGGTAAAGAGATGCAATCTCCACCGTCCACATATCTCATTCGAGGTACAGAGATGCAATCTCCACCGTCCATTCACGCACATTGGGAAGATGCGATCCCAGCCGCTTAAATATCTCGATCGAGGTATTTAATGAATCTCGACCGTCGTGGTAATGACTTAAAATCTAAGCCGTCCATGTACCTCGAACGAGATACTAATTTCAAATCTCAGCCACCGTCGATCCTTCACCAACCCTAAAATTAAGTGTGTATCTTGGCCGTTTGTCTCACTAACCCTAAAATCCAGAGCATACATCTTGCAAACCCTAATGTGCATGATGTCACTGAACCTCGTTCGAGGTTATATAATCGGAAAACTTTTTTTTTTGCAGAAGTCGTTTTCACTCTCCTTACTCTCTTGATTTGGATTAGCATTAGTGGGCCCATTAGCATTGTTTCATAGCTTCATTAGTGCTACTTAGCACTAAGCATTGGACCCTTCACATTGGACCCTTCACATTGGACCTTTCACATTGGACTTTTGCGTTAGGCTTAGGTTTTAGCATGGAGTCACACGAGGAGGGCCGCTTATCTATTGTGGACCTCATCGGCGGAGATAGACCGCCACGAGTTAGTGGCTATCCGTAGGAGTGCTATTAGTGGCTATCCGTAGGAGTGCTAGAGACACACCGTCTACATTACATATCGTGGAAGACTTGGAGGCGATGCTTTCATTCCTTCGTAGCCTTCACGATATTGTTTATGTAGATGAGTGGATAGCCCACCATCGCACTGCTCCTGTGTCATATGGCCAGACATATCGTCAAGTCTGTGATCTTGGTCCGATTAGGGATGGAGCCTAGTTAGATCTTTTCCTCGATAGTCGTGGGATGAGGCCTGAGGCGGCGGGCAAGCCCCTTACTATTTCGCGGTATTCGCATCCTCGTCGTATAGCGGCACATATCTATAGTCGATATGTTGTCGCATATGGGAGGATGCCAACGAACAACCGCCAAATTCCCATATACTTCGCAAAGCAATTATATGCGGAGTTTGTCTTAGGGAAGGAGGTGGATTACACTAGCCATCGGATGGGTGTGGTGGTGCTGGTGGCCGAGGCCGTCTCCAGCGCAACCAGGGTAGGCGACCTCCACCAGCCCTTCGTGTAGCTCCTACAGTTCCTTTATTTGTGCCTATGTCGACAGTCGAGGCTCTTGGCGCCTAGGTTGGCATCGACGTACAGAGTATCACAGAGAGCATCCAGCACGTGGTGCGCTTGTTCTCACGATCGATACCGACGACGACAAATGTCGAGGTATTTATTACTTCTTAAGTTTTTTTAGTCATTTATTTACATGTTTATATGTACTTTTCTATATTTTTACATGAGCGGCATGGTTGATTGTGTCACGTAGGGTCCCACACATACCACTGAGAGACTCACTGAGGAGTTGAGAGTGGAGATTGATCGCCTTAGAGCTGCGTTATAGATGGCACAGGTAGCTACTTCAGAGGCACGACATGTGAGAGAGTCTGACATCCAGCAGGTAGGTTTCTCTTGCACGTAAAAGAGTTATAATAAAGGTCCTAAGTTATAAATTTCTTTAAGTAATACCTAATGAGAGAGACTAATCAATTATTTTTATGCTTTACTTTTTTGCATAGGATCGGACTGAGGTAGAGAGTTCTAGAGCTGAGGCGTAGCATCACATGATTATGGAGCGGATTGCACAGCATAGGGCATAGCAGTTGATGCTGCATGTTCGAAAGTTCTGCACACCCTCAGACGTGACAGTGCCCTACTTGCCTTTATATCTACGGCCTGTTATTTATAGAGGTTTTTTGACGACCTCTCCCTTAGGATGCACCACCATTCCTCCGTGATGCCTGCTGCGCTCTCTGTATCGAGGACATTGACAGTACTAGTGGATATGCTCTGGGATGTGGACATTTTTTCCATTTGTCTTGCATCACCCAGGAGCTAGTACGCTTCTCAGCATGTCCCTCTTGCCGTGCATGCGTCAACCTAGCGACATACAGAGTTTTGGGCATTGATGATCTTCACCCAGGCTTCGCTCGAGTAGATGCTAGGACTGGTAGGCCTCTTGATTTTACCTCAGCTCTACTGATTTGGGACTCGACGCCGCCGATGATGACAGAGATCACGAGCCTGAGGTGCCTCCAGAGATTGAGTGGAGTGCACATGAGTTTACAGAGTCCTTCACGAGAGCCAGATCATAGCATACGAGCGTGTGCGTGGTGTCGGTCCTAGTGGCACCTCGGGTGATGGTGCTAGCAGCAGTGCTGCTTCTCATGAATGAGTAGCGTGTCCTTACAGAGCAGAGGAGCTTACACGAGCAGAGTGGTAGACATGTACCATTGCTGATTATAGATTTTGGGTTTACAGGCAGAGACGTCTTGTAGTAGCACGACGTAGAGAGAGGGAAAGGACTATAGCAGCTTATGGGACTCATGAGCTCCCGAGTACACCGGCACCAGCTCATGATCGTGCCTTTGAGGCAGACCTCCCCGCAGATATTCGACGACCCCCACAGTCTGCACAGCCTCCTCGACGTGTAGAGCAGCCTCGACGTGCACGTCGACCCCAGCAGTTAGAGATGACGATTTTGATTGGGTTACCGTTGACGTTGACAGTGACTAAACTCAGACTCGCTGGGTTAGCTCACTTACATTGTACTTAGATTTATGGGCAGTGACTAAACTCAGACTCGCTGGGTTAGCTCACTTACATTGTACTTAGATTTATGGGCAGTGACTAACCTAAGACTAGTTGGGGTAGCTCATTTTCATTATGATGTACTTATTTGATGTATATCATTATGAGTTTTTTCATTATTGAGTATCATTACATTTTAGTTGATGTTCTTGATTTTTTTAAAATTTTTAACACTTTGGCTATCATATTGTTTGTTGAAAATCTCCATGCCATCGTACCCAAACATGCTCCGATGATGGGGGGAACCAAGCATGTAGGGGGAGCCCACCCCCACATGCTTGCAAAGTTTGGTCATGATCGGAGCATGTTTGGGTTAGTAATTAGCACCCAGTGTGGATTTTTCAAGTCTCTTGGTGCTTCATGGAAAATCCGGGCCTTCCCCATACCATCATACCCAAACATGCCCCGGACTTGATCATATCAATTATTCCAAACAATACAAGCACTTGTCCCTTTATCGATAATTTTTTAAAGGGGTGATAAAATTTGTTTTGATCTTAGCTCCCATCTCGTCAGCATAAGCATCATTAAGTATGTTGGTATATGCATTGGTATCTACATCGGTATAAGCACTCGTATAAGCGTTGGCAATGTTAATACATCAAAATTATTTACATCAATTTCTTGAGAAAAATCATTAACAATTGATTTACATAAACTTCACGACTATTCATCTTCGACAAGATCCATTGCTCCAAAGAGATCAATTTCTAATTTTATGTCTGTATCCCCTACATCTTCGGCCAACATATGATTAAAAGTAATTCATTGGCATCCACATGGATGAATCTAAGGATATAACATAAATGGATTTGATGGAAGTTGATAAGGCATCATCATCACCATCGTGTTGTTCAGCATCATGATTTTCAATGTCATCACATCAATTTATTCATGATCATGAGTGTGATCTGTTATAATCTATAAATCTTGGGTTTCATGATCTAATAATTCATTTATACCCAGGGTATGATCTACTTCTTCCCTTGGAGATTCTATAGTAATAGTTTCCTCCTTCAAGTCTCTATCTTAAAAAGTTTGTTTGCTATGAGGAGAAACTTGAATTACATACATCATTTCAAATTTGAATGATCTCAATAAAGTAGTAACACATAAGCTTTAGAGAACTTGATCACATTATTACGGTATTACAAATGTATCCCGAAGATTTGTCCACAACCTAGTGGAGAAACTGCAACAACTCCACTATATCTCTTCTCACAATTGGGGTTGGTCACCATTGATAACCAGTTTAAACCATTGCACATCAAGAATAAACATGTCAAATTGTCTAAATCAAACTCTAATTATGTCTTATATAGCTCCTCAATAATCAAGATTGGAGAGAGTAACATTTAAGTTGCTAGCACTAGCTCGACTCTCTTGTAGTACAAAGATAACCAAAAGTTGTTCTTTTCTTATCTATTCGCTCCACAAAAATGATGTCCATGCAACCTTAGTGCTCTATATTTTTAATACTACATAATATATACAAAAAAATAAATTTTAAAGAGAGAATTGTCTCAATTATACATCAATAAAATTAATTATTGAATATGGATGTGTTAGTTTGATTTACATGCATGTAGCCAATCACATCCTCTTGTAACTTCCATCTCTTGCTTAGTGATACTTTCACTGTCCTCTCTTGCTTTCCTTAGGGTTTGTTTTAGCTATCTAGGTGGCATATTATTAGGGAGTTATGCAAGTTCAAGAGGACATGAGAAAGATGTTTGTGTCTTCTCCTAAAACTATTTTTGCATGTTTAATGTCTCCACTTGTGCATGTTTATATCTCTTAAGCCATTTTTTCATTTTTGGAAAATTCAATATGCAAAATCTATTGATCTTTTCTCGCAATATCTCATCCATCTTATGAGTTAGCCCTTTGCTTTGTGTTACCTCTCTAACTATATGCTTATCCTCTTTGTTGTGCAAAACTCAAGGCATGTTAAGACCAAATTTTGCCTAAGGAACTCAAAGATGTACACCAATTATTTTGTACTACCCAACTTTCTATCAAGAATGAAAAAGAAGTGCCACGTAGGATGGTCATTCACATTGACCATCCTGTGTGGCTTTTTTCTTTTCACAAAAAGGATTATGATAGAGAGAGAATGTGTATGAGTGTGTATTTTGAGAGAGAGAGAGAGTGAGTGAGTGTCAAGCGAGAGAATGTGTGTGGGGGGGTTAAGGGGGGTGTGTGGGTGTGTGGGTGTGGGTGGGTCTAGGGGTGTGTGTGTGTGTGTGTGTTTTTCTCTCTTTTTCAAATGTGTGTGTGGAGAGAGAGAGACAGAGAGAAAGAGAGAAAGAGATAAAGAGAGAGAAAATAAATGTGTGTGAGTGTGTGTTTAAGAGAGAGAAAATAAATGTGTGCAAGTGTGTGTTTAAGAGAGAGAGAGAGAGAGAGAGAGAGAGAGAGAGAGAGAAATTGTGTGTGTGTGTGTGTGTGTGTGTGTTAGAGAGAGAGTGATAGAGAGAGACATTGTGTCCGTGTGTGTGTGTGTGTGTGTGTGTGTAATGTGGGTTTAGGTTGTGTATGTGGGTGTGTGTGGATGTGGATGTGGGTCCATTTAGGGGGCACTTTTTTTTTTATCTTTTCCAAATGTATGGGTGTGTTGAGAGAGAGAGAGAGAGAGAGAGAGAATGTGTGTGTGTGTGGAGAGAGAGAAAAAGATAGAGATGATTTGAAGTACCAAAATTTGGGGGGAGGAGGGGGAGGTTATAACTTTTTTTTAATGATTTTTCCTATCTTAAAAAAAACAATTACCCGAATGAAACTGAGAAAAGAATGAAGTTGTCTCATAGTCTACGGTATAGGCCAAGCCAAAACCTTCTGAACTTGGTCATAGCCAATGCTCAACCCGTCTCTTGTGATCTTGTGTCTCAAGTAAATTATTTCTATCATAAAAATTTCACATTTACTTAATTTAGCATACAATCGATTCTGTCTTAAAATAGTTAAGACAATCGTGAGGTGTCTAATGTGATCCTCAAGAGTACAACTATATATTAAAATATCATCCAGGAACACAACCACGAATTTTCGCAAATGTTAATGAAAAAGATCGTTCAATCATTTGCTGGAAAGTGGCCGGAGCATTGGTTAACCCAAAGGTAATACGAGAAAATTGTAATGGCCATACCTAGTCCAAAAGGCGATTCTTTTGACGTACCTTTCATGAATACGTATCTGGTGAAAGCCAGAACATAAATCTATCTTTGTGAAGTACTTCGCTCCGGCTAAACAATCAATCAGGTCACTTGATCTAGGGAGAGGATAATGGTTCTTGATTGTCAGCTTGTTCAATCTCTTGTAATCTACACACATTCTCCTGGTGTGTTGTCCTTCTTTCTCGTGAGTAACACAGGTGCACCCTAAGGTGATTTACTTGGACGGATATGGCCCATCCTCAAATATTCTTCGAGTTGTTTGGCCAACTCATCTTCCTTAGCCTGGCTCATCCCTGTAAGGTGGAATGCTAACAAGTTGAGCACCAAGGACCACATTAATACGATGATCCACTGCCCTTTCAGGTGGTAAGCCTCATGGCAGTTCCTTAGGAAATACATCTCGAAACGAATCAAGCAACTTCTGTAATTCTTTTCTTTCAAACACACTTAATTCATTGACATCCATAATAGGTATGAGAAATGAAGAAAGTGGAATCAAGACATAGCGGAAAGCATTATATAAAGAAGAATCCATTATATTTTCAAAATTAACGTTATTTACAAGAGGTCCCTGAAAGGGATGTATACAATCACCTAAGATACAATACTGGGTGTTCCTATGCTCAAAAGAAAAAGTATGACTAGACCAATCTATCTGGACCTGAAGGGTCTTAAACCACTCAATCCCTAATAACAAGTCTACATGCTCTAGATGCATAACATAGCAGCACTCCATAATATCTTCGTAGTCCTGAATACGGATTGGTAGCTTCTCCACCTTTCGATCCCATACTTGTCGCCTCGCAAGTAGGCGTACATCATAGGTATGATCTTTAGGTGTTATGTCTAGACCCAATTTCTGCACAAGTTTGTAATTAACAAAGTTGTGTGAGCTACCAAGGTCCAGAATAATATGGATTCTATGGCCATCACTTCTCCATAAACTCAGAGAAGATCATGCAAGCTAAAAACTCTAGAGTTAAACATACAATCAGAACAGGAACTAGGGTGAGAAAGTACAATGACTAAAGTACCTGTTAAAGACAACTAGTTGGGTATCTTCGGCTTGGGTCCTGCATTGGTTACACCCTTCTTCTTCTGGCACTTGTTACGCATATGTCCTTTTTCTTCGCAAGATGAAGCAACATCCCTCCTTCTTGAGCTTCAAAGCCTTGAGGAGACGGTTTTTCTTTGCTGGAGTCGAGGTAGAATTCTTTGAAGGTTGGTCCGAAGACTTCCCTTCTGTCATGGTGGCCCCATCAGTGCAGAGAACTTTCTTTTGTGATTGTTCCCCTGCTCGGTCACGAGTTTAGATTTGGAAGAGACCATTGTATCATCACATAAATACGAGCAGAATGAATGGCCTTGTCTAAAGTTTTACATTCATTGTTTTTGACCTGTAAACGATACGAGTCGCGTAAATCGGCTACAAAGAAACCCAAAAGAGTAGTAGAATCCATCTTTGTAGCTTTCATCAGCAAGTCTCAAAATTTTTGGCGGTAGACCTCATAAGTGAGGTTTTGTTGAGAGGTTGGTCAAACTGGCAAACTGAGCAACGATATTGTAGTCATCCTTCTTCTTGAGGAATTCTTTTCTAAAGACTTCTTCGAATTGTGCCCAAGTTGTTGGTTTAGGTTTAAGTTCTTTCCACCAAAGCAAAGCTTTTCCTGAGAGGAAACCTACTGCTAACTGAATCTTTTTTCCATCGTCATATGGATGAAACTAGAAATGGATCTGCCACTTATATAGTCATGTGTCCATAATCTCCTTGGTATGCTGCTTTTGCTCGCCCCCAAACTGGTCCGGAGTAATGTTGGGGCCCAAAGCAAATGCCAAGGTATCCATACCCGACAGAGTAGAAAGGGTAGTGGTCAATAAAGAGATGGAATTTTGTAAAGCCTGCATCTGCGCGGCGACTTGTGCCTGGTGTTCCGAGAAAGAAGCTTCAACAAAAGCAAAAGCAACTTTAAACTCCTAAAAATCAAATTTGGATACAAAATCGTCGAAAAGGTCGCTCGGCGGCCTCAATAACCGGCAAGTCTTCACATTTGGGAAAAAACCATGTGTTGCTTTTGTGTTTATATATATATATATACCATGCATGAGGGCTTTTAGAAGACCCACACACAAAGCTTGGAAAAAAAACACTTTAAAAAACACATAAGTAGTCGCATAGAAGGTAAAAAATCCACATGCTTTTTGTTTTTTTTTTTAACACTTTGGTTTTAATATTTTCAAAACCCCTCCATATAGGTTCGAAAAGCAACATCCGCGTTTTGTTTTAAAAAAAACGAAGGCTTAAATTACCAAAAAAAGGAAGGCTTAAATTACCAAAAAAACGAAGGGGGCTGCCACCCGTCGGATGTTTGCTTTTCGCTTTTTTCTCGGCAGCACGGTGAACGCTTCTCACCTACCTACACGCTTCTCGTGGCTGGTTCGTGGGGATCTTCAGCTGCTATCTTCCCTCATAAGGACTGCGTAGCCTATATAGCTGCCAAGCATGCACAGCCGACCAGCACACAGTCACAAGGAGTCTCTTTGCCTCTTCTCTCTCTCTCTCTCTTGCCGTTCACACTGCCGACTGGTTCACACAGCCAACAAACTCATGCTTTCCTCTTTCGTTTATTGATTAACAATAGCCCCTTGCCAAAAACAATTCATCTTCTTTCTTAACAAGACAACCAGTTCCACATGGCCACAACCCACTTGGGTTCCAACAATGCAAACATAACATACTGAATTCTGAAAAAAAAAACAGAAATATGCACGTAAAAACAGCAGTTTTCTCGAATTCATACCTCTTTCTTGCATGTTCTCAACGCATGCACTGATACCACGATCAAATCCCCATGGATCTCCTCATAGAATGCTCCTGATACAAGACTCGAAACCTGCAAAATAGAGCCAAGCAGCATGAAGGGGGTGTAGGCCTGACTCACCACCTAACCTTGACAGCCGTGGGCAAAACCCACAAGTCTTGGCTGTCCCCACCGAGCCACAAGCTGAGTAACTAGCAAGATGTACCAACTAGTCTCTACCCCATGACGTCCCATACCACCCCCATGAAGCCACCCTCCTGGGCCTTGAGACTGTTGCCGGCCTCAACTACATAAAGCAGGTGCACATCTGCACTATATCCAGGCTCTTGACCATAGAGCTCTCACAAAAACATGCAAGACTCTATGAACTATTGACTAACCTTGGCCACCCTTTTATAGGCTCTTGGGACCGGTCCCTAGGCATCCACACTTGAGCGCCTGCCCATCCATACTTGAGTGTCCTCCCGTCAGTCTAGCTTGCCAATCAGCCTACCTAGCTCCAAACTTCCCCAAACCTCGAAGCTAGTCTTATGTGCGTGTAGTTCACGGTAGATACACTCTGTGCACATGACATTTTGATACCGACCTCACAAATACCCTTCATCTCCAACCATGGAGGAACAATGTAGAACATCCATCCAACTTCCTTGTATTCATCCAAATTTATGGATCCGTCGAGTCTGAACATTGGTTGGGTTTACTTTATTGGCTTGGTTTACTCTTTGGGTCGGGTTTACCCAAGTCAATCAACATCCCAGATGCCAGCTCAGCCATCCTCCATTGACCCCACTACTTCAGTTCATTTTGCTATAATCTTTCTTCTAGGACACCCACAAGATCTTTTAATACATTTGAAGCCGACATCATGGGGTTACCACTCAATGTGAGACTTCAATATGTCTACACGAATGCTCAAGGAGCTAAGATCTTTAAGGATCCACAACAACGGTATCTCATTAAGATTGATAGATCACCTCTAGTCAATGCCCAGGGTAACATGTACATGGGCAGAGATGGTGTTCGCTACGAAGTCACCTATCATCCAGAGAATGTAGACAAATTAGGAGAGCTCTCTAAGAGTGAGTTCCTAGATTTATCAAAGCCTTCCGGAGCAAGGGAGTCTATAGATTATTGGCTCATTGAGCCGGACATGCCTGGACCATCCAATGCCCAGTCCTCAAAGCCATCCATAGATGATTTACTTTTTGTAGATCTAAATTTGTAAAGGGACACGAAAGGCAAGAGCAAAATGGATCAGGGGGCTGAGAACCAATGGGAGTTTATACGACAAATTCCAATGACAAAGATCTTTCAGGATGACCCACTTCAAGAGGTCTATAAGGACTCTTTCTAAGGATATTATGCCACAACTAGATTGCTAGAGCTAGATCTTCCTCTAGCACTTGTGGTGGTAGTCGAGAAGCTTGCAGGATACAAGAACCGAATCGTTGGGCCAATGACTACCGAACCTTAGATTGGAAGGAGATTCGTGAGCTCACGTGGAGAGGACAACTATTATTCATGGAAGTGTTCTTAACTAATACAGCTAAACCAGGAGAGACAGCCTTTCTTGGAGAAACTGTTGCTCCTCCCCTACGAGAGTTCACTAGAGAGGGACCCTCAACATCAAAGTGGACCACTGCAAGTAGCCCAACTCTAGCACCAAGATATTATCCTACACCAAAAGTGCGACCACAGATCACACCACAATAATGTTTTTCTCACTATGACAATCGGAGGGTAGGGGCGCCAACTCGGCCTCCCATAAATGCACCTCCTAAAATGCGGGTAACAGGATCTTTGGAGAGGGTTGGTGAGGCAGATAATAGTAGATCCACACCAATTCGGGATGCATATGGACCACCTTACCAAAGAGAGGAACCACTGAGAGTGAGAGGCCGTAGGCCTGATGATGAGTATTCAAGACGAGTAAGGCCATCAACTCTTTAAAAACTGGTAAAGAAGTACGAAGGGTCAGGAGATCCATATGACCATGTAGCAGCATTTAGGCAAGCAGTTCAAGCTGAGCAAGCATACACAAATTGAAGGATTTGGGCTCACTCTTGAGGGAAAGGCCCTTGCTTGGTATCAGTCAGGCACTAGAGGCTTCAGACAAATCTTCTTTATGAGTTTGGAAGAGAGATTCATTGCTGCTTTTTCCTTGATGGGGATTCAGCATGACAAAGTAGCAAACATCTACTCTTTCAAGGAAGGCGAGACTGAGAGTGTTAGAGAGACTGTGTAAATAGGATGAAGCAGTACATTAATCATTGCCCAGAAGATGAGAAGCAATTAATTTCTCTCTTCTTAAAAGGACTCAAAAATTCAACACTGCACACACATCTCTATGCAAAGAAGCATACAAATTTCAATGAGTGTTGCCATGATGCTATGGATTTCACAGATAACTTTAAATTCCAAGATGGTACTGGCCCTGAGGTGTAGCCTAGAGATCATGGGGTGATGACCAAAGTTCAGGGTCTAGCGCACTAGTAAATCCAGACCAGATAGCTAACCTAGTACTAAGGAGATTGGGACAAACCTATCGCCCACCCATGCAGCCACAACAACAGCAGGCGAATGAGGAGTGTACTACCTACAGGTCCTCATCTTTGTGGAGCATATGGCGGTAACCATAAAACCGAAGAATGTAATACCTTTTTTCCTCTAGTCACAAACCAACCCACAAAGAAGTGGTGCCAGGCCTGTGCTTGGAATTTTACCCACACCACACAGGAATGTACTCACATTGCAAGAATGACACAAGAGCGTGAGCAGCAAAGGGGTGCAGTGGCTCCACAAATGCATCAACAGTATACTAATTTTGAACGTGAGCCACCGATGGCACAAGAGCAAGCACGACCTGTACTTGGAGCTCAACCTCCTGCTCCTGGGACTGCTCCTGTGAGGTTTGTTGACTACGACAATTCGAATATGTGTAGAGACTTGGTAAACCCAAGCTATGTGGAGGAGGAATATGCATCATATTCATCCAAGGAAAATCTCTTTGAAAGTCCCGCATATCCAAGCCAAGCACTGGAGCCTCAATCGGGGGAACAAAAATTCTTTGATGTTGCTAGGCGGCTACCAAACTAGGACTCCAGGCCCCTCAGGTCAATGGCAGCAAAGGAAAGTAGAAGCCAAACTAATGGGCCCTTGTTATGAGTGCGGAGAACCCCATTGGGCTCATGATTGTCCACATCGCCCAAGACAAGCAGCTCGATCCAATACAACAGTACCACAGTTTCCACCAATTGAAAGATATTGTCTAGGGTGTTGTGTAGAACACTTTCCAAAGGATTGTTTGCTGAAACCACATGAGGAAGGCACCTCTCAACCAAAGGTCTCACTCAACTTTGTAGGGGCAGTTCCATCGCCACCTTCATCAAAGAATGAGGATGTCATGCCACTTAGAGTCATGACTAGATCACAGACACGAAATGCCGAAATGCAGACTGATGAGACACCTCGAACTAGGGATGCAAAGGCAAATCTAGTGGACAAGACCCTACCTTCTAATAGAAAAAGGACCACTAGGAGGAAAAAGAACTGCAACAAGCAAACTAAGAGTGCATCCACTAGTTCTCAAGAAGTCTCTAAACAAAACATGAAGGATCAAGCTTTTATATCCCAAGAAATGCATGAGGAGAATCAACCTCAACCTGGGCCTAGTGCTAAACAAGACGAGGCTAGTACAATCGAGGATAGTTCAGGGGGTTTTGTTTTTGTGGATAAGGTGAACGAGACTCTAGATGCCATCATTGATGCTCATAGAAGTCACATTGCAGCTTTATCTAAGCTACCCAAGAAGCTTCAAGAATACCCAAACCCTCGTGAGAAGAAGATGATCAATCTAGTTGTACATCAGCAACTCATTAGGGAAGCTCAATCAATACTTGAGGGCCCACCTCCACCTATCCCTCGAGGCCCCACCTCTTTTAATCCAACGTTAGAAACCATACCAGAAGTGTCATGAAGTTGGGAAATGAAAAGTGAGTTGATCTCACAAGCTCATAGTAGCGAGAAGTCTGCACCAATTGACACCCCATTGAAAGAAGGCATTCTGCCACCACCTACTCTTGCCTTCCCATGCAATGATGAAGTTATTGATGCTAATGAGGACATGGCAAATGAGATGTGGGCAGCAGTTCATGAGAAAGTTAATGAGAATATGTCCGAGCTATTATTTCACCTCCATTCTCTGAAGTGGATTTTACCAGGGGCACAGAAAACAACTTTAGATGCCCAAGCATCCAAGAGGAAGTTCAAACAATTGTTTCTCCTAGAAGTAAGCATACAATGAAAACCTTACCATCTTATTTGGGAGAATATGAGAACTATTCTCAAACCTTGAGGATACCCTCCATGCATAGAAGGTTGACAAAGGAGATGGATATGGGTATCGTGCAAGCTATTTTGTCAGCACCAGTGGCTTGTACCTTACCTTTGCTTGATTTGATAAAGCTTCGACCAGATTTGTGGAATGATATTGCCACATGTTTGTCCCAGTAGGTATTGCTACAAAAGGGTCACCACATCAATGTACTATACACCCTGAGACAAAGCATGTTATGCCAGTTCCTATCAACAAAGTAGGAAAATTTTGTGAGGACGATAAGGGAAATGCTACCCTCCCATTAGAAGTGTGAAAAGTTGCTTCAACTGCAATACTTGATAGTGGTGCAGCAGGAGTGGGCATTGTGACAAGGTCCATTTGGAAAAAGTGGGGCAAACCAACTATTAGGAGTACCAGGATGCGCTTGCAGCTAGCAGATGGAAGCTTAGAACATCCCATTGGGCTGCTAGAGAACACATTGGTCACCACATGTGGGATTGAATATGAGCACACATTTGCAGTAGTGGATTTTGGAAAGCATCCAAACTATGAAGTGATATTGGGTAGACCATTCATGCGAGAATTTCAAATGATTCAAGATTGGGGATACAATTATTTGTACCTTCGACATGATTCTGTCATCACAAGGGTCAACCTAAAGAATCACTCATATCGTAATGTAACGCAGTCTCCAATACATGAGTTTGACTCTGCTTCATCTGAGGGCTCAAGAGTTGCATTGTCAGATGGGCGAGAAGATCTGTGGATGTGTGGAGCCTCATGTAAGGATTTCAACACTGAGAGACTTAAGGGTAATCGAAGTGTATCAGATGAGGCATACATTCCACAACCCTTCCCTGAGCACTTAATTGATCCCCTAGAATGGAGTCATGTCCTTGCAACATTATCGACATGTGCTTTACCTAAGCCAATTCAATTTTGTGATTCAAGAGGATATGACATTATTCCTATACGAATGGTACAACCACGTGACCTTCTAGATGATTTGTACTATGGGGATGCATCCACAACAGCACTGCATGTAGAGGAAGTCTCGGTGGAGGATTTAACACTCGAATCTGCTAATGATGGTGATAAGGAAGATGGATGGGACTATGATTTTGATGATGATGTGATAATCCCTAAGGAAGAGTTAGGAAAGGCACGCCTACTCTTGAGAGGAAGGGAGGTTCAAATAGAGATCCCTCGAAGCCGACCCAAACGTAAATGCTGTAAGAGCCATAAGAGAATCCGTAAATAAGATGAGAGGGAATGACGTGAGAGAATACAAAAAGAAAACGAGGAGTTTAAGAATGAACACTCTCAACCACCACCTCACTTCTCAGGAAAGAATGGATATCTATACTATGTCCAAGCACAAGATAGTATCAAAGAGTAAAACGATCAGATGGATTCCAACCAGGAGAAAAGCTAAAAACTATTAGCAAAAATTGTAAAAAACAAAGAGACCAAAATAAAAACTCAAGTCTCAAACAGATTCAAAAGAGAGTGTCAAAAATGCAAAGATAAAGGTTGAACGAAAAACTTTGATGCAAGATTGCAAAAGAGAGCTCGAAACCGCATGGTCTTCAATTAGTGATGACTCAAGTGATGACTCAAGTGGACAAGAACAAGGTCTCAATGTTCCCCCCAACTTCACACAGTACACTCTTCAAGATCGGAAGATTGTTCTTCAACAGCCCATGCGACAAAAGCCAAGCATGCCAGGGGTTTCATACAATGCAAAAAAAATTGATATCGCTAAGCCAGGAGAAGAGCCTCACTATGTGTGGATTGCCATAGACCTGTCCTTAGATGAGGAGAAGTTATTAATTCAAACAATAAAGGAGTATCACGATGTTTTTGCTTGGAGTTATAAAGACCTCAAAGGAGTTGATCTAAGCATATGTCAGCATACAATTCCATTGCGAGAGGATGCGAAGCCTTCCAAGCAACGTCCTTATACTTACAATGAGAATTTTGCATGAAAGATAAAAGAAGAAATAGACAAGCTCTTAGAGGCAAAATTTATCTATGAGATTGAACACACTGAATGGGTCTCCCCTATTGTAGTGGTGCCCAAAAAAAATGGAAAACTTCGAGTATGTGTAAATCTCAAGAAGGTAAATGCAGCTACTGTACGTGGTCATTACCCACTTCCAATCACGGATCATGATTTGGAACGTGTTGCAGGGAAAAAGGCATATAGTTTCTTGGATGGATTCTTCGGTTACAATTAAGTGTCAATTGATCCGAAGGATCAACACAAGACAACCTTTGCTCTACTGAAGATGGCATCTTTGCCTACTATCGTGTTATGCCATTTGGTCTAACAAATGCACCTGCAACCTTTCAGCGGTTAATGAGTCATGTATTCAAGGAGTACCTTAGGCTATTTCTTGAGATCTTCATGGATGATTTATGTGTTCACTCATAAGAGCGTGATGATCATATAGAACACCTCAGAGTTGTGTTTCAAAAGTGTCAAGTTTATCGTATATGCTTGAATCCTGACAAGTGCAAATTCATGGTAAGACAAGGGAAGATTTTGGGCCATATTGTTTCTCGCAATGGTATTTCAACATATATGGATAAAATTGATGTCATTGTCTCATTACCTCAGCCTATCAACCCTAAAGGGGTACAAATATTCATGGGACATTGTGGCTATTATCGTCGATTCATTTATATGTACGCTATCCTAGCCAGACCATTATATGCTCTTCTCGTAAAGTTTAATTGGACTGACGAGTGTGAGGAATCCTTTGAAAAGTTGAAGCAAGCATTAGTGTCTGCACCCATCTTACGGGCACTAGATTGGAACCAAATCTTTCATGTCCATATTGATGCTTCAAACTTTGTAATTGGATGTATTTTGGCTCAATCGGGAGAACACAATAAGGATTTCCCAATCTCATATGCTAGTCGACAGTTGAACAATGCTGAGAAGAATTATACCACAACAGAAAGAGAAGGTTTCTCCATGATATATGCAGTGAAAAAGTTTCGCCATTACCTTTTGGCAAACAAATTTATATTTTTTGTGGACCATCAAGCACTGCTATATTTGGTGAATAAGCCTTGTGCAACTGGAAGGATTGTGAGGTGGTTTGTCATCCTTCTTGAGTTTGATTTTGAAGTGGCAGTCCGAAAAGGAACAACTCATCTTAGGGCAAATCATTTGTCTCGAATCACCTCTGGCGAAGCTCCTGTGGGTGTGGATGATGATATGTTAGATTCAACACTTTTCCTTGTAGAGATAGCTCCTAAATGGTCTGAACCCATCTTAGAAATTTTGACAAGTGGGCAGATACAACTAGCGGGTCCTAATGTGGACCTATGGTGCCATTCAAGTTAATCTCAGGGAGATTATATCGTCAGGGTAATGATGGAGTGTTGCGGCTTATACCTAACCCTGACCAATATGAGGAGATCTTGGAATGGGCACATGAGGGTATTGGTGGAATCCATGCATCAGCTACTACTTGTGTGCGACGTATAACTCAGGATGGGCAATGGTGGCCTAACATGCATGCGGATGCTGAAAAATTTGTTCATAACTGTGCTTCATGTCAAATTCAACAACCAATTCATTATGTCACATTATTCCAAATTTCAACTACACCAAGTTGGAGCAAGTATATTGTGGACTATCTTCAGCATGGTCATACTGATCGAATAATTCCTAAATATCGAAAGCATGCTATTGAAGTTGAAGCGGCCAACTATATGCTGATAGAGGGCCAACTCTACAAGAGGGGCAAGGATGGCAACTTGCGCATGTGTGTATGTGAAGCTGACTACTTGAAAATCTTGACTCATGCACATGCAGGTGTTGGGGGTGGACACTTTTTGGGCAATACCACAACTAAGTTGATTAGGTGGTCTGGGCTTTGGTGGCCAACCTTACAAATGGATGCTGAAGAATATGTAAAACGTTGTGATGATTGTCAAAGGACCAAGCCTCCCATCACAAAGGACAATATGCCATTGCGGCCTATGTTAAGCACACGTGCTTTTGCCAAATGGGGTATTGATTTTGTCGGTCCCATTAAACCTCCAGCTCGTCACATGCATGCCGAATATATTATACTCGCAACTGACTATTTGACCAAATGGGTAGATGCAAAGGCTACAGTCAAAAATGATGCGAGAACCACAGCCAAGATCATGGTTAAGTGCTACCAATTGTTCATTAGATTGGAAGAATAGACAATACAAATTGCAAATTGATTCTGATTGCATCTTGGGATCTGCTGCTCCACGAGTTTTAGCATGTCAAAAGGGTGGTAGTTCTACCTTACACAACCCACTTTCAACATCTGCTCTTTAAGCTCCAAGACAAATGATGTGGATAATCGATGAGTCCTCAAGTGAGGGCCATGGCTGGCATGTTCCAACTACTCTAGTCACTGCTCAAAGAAGGCCAGGCAAGAAGGAATCATCAATTTGGCTACCCAAAGAGGCGTACAAACTTGTACCATCTAGCCTAGTTGCTAAACCTCCTAAAAAGCATATCTTTTCCAAGCCTAAGCCTCAGATTGTTACTTCCCCAAAGTATGTTCTTAAAGCACAAGGCTATTATGAGGGTGCAACAACACTTTGGCTTCCCAAATGCCATGGTTTGCTAGAGCCAGAAGAGTATATCAATAAGATTCCAAAAGCCACTCTTGGGTTTTCATATCAGTGCGTGCAAAGGAAATCAACACAACCTCTTCAAGATAGGATAGGTGGTTTTGGTAGCACCTACAAATCTCCTTGTGTTGACCTTCCCCAAACATTTATTGAATTGCCAGTTGTCCCAACTTCTCCTTGTTACACACTTCCACCATCAACTTGTGTACCTAAGACAAATCCAACTTTACATGAGTCTCCTTTGAGCATAGATTCTAGCACTTCACTGCCTAAATCCTCTTATCTTGCTCAAATTCCTCGACAATTGCTATCCTTCCCACCTCTTAAGGACCTACCCAAAAACCAAAGGTAAGGCATTAACACTACAATTGAAGCTCTTTGGTAGATCAGTGTTTGAATAGTCTCACTTTTACTAATGTGGTTCCTTGTGCCATTACATGATTGTGTTCTTTTTCAGATGATCTTATCTACAATGTTTTTGATAGGGATTGTAATGATGGATATGAGTGTATAAAGTTTGAAGTTTCTAAATTTCATTGTTCTATGCCCAGATATACCTCCTGATGGATACTTGGCGAGATACATGCCCAGATATACCTCCTGATGGATACTTGGCGAGATACATGTCCACCATGCATTGACCCTGATAGTACTCAACCTGAACATCACGGGGTTATAGTGCTCCTCCTTTTCAAACTCATTCTAGGTACTTTTATGCTCCCTTAGGTGAAATTTGTTGTGGGCATCACTTTGTCACTTTATTCTATCAAGAGCATCATCCATTTCCACATTGTCAAGAGTGTGCACGACTCGTATTAGGGGAAGCTTCACACATTTGTTGGCTATGCCGCTCTTAGTTTCGACGATATGGCACGGGCTTAATGAAACAAATTGTGGGAATTACACCCCAACGCCATAACCTTCTTGATATGAGAGTACCAGACCGAGGACCAAATCAACGTAGATTACCTGAGGAGGTTCAAGCACAACAATGGAGGGATACATGCATAAATGACTTGCAACCACCTATCTTGCAAGCCCTTCTTCCCCCAGCCTCAACATGTCGATTTTGGATCACTATGAGCACCTATATTGAGCAATTCCAAAATCGGCATTGTCTTTTTAACCTTCCCATAGAACCAATGCCATATTTTAGCGAGGAAGCACTCCTTCCTCTACCACCTTCTCCAGAGGCCGGCTTTTGTATAGGGTTATCCTTGCATCCTGAAGTGATTGATACAATCTTTCCAGCAGAAGTGGACACAATCCACCGCCAGTGCAAGGACAAGCTCATCAACTCCACAATAAGATCAACAAGCCAGGGCACTTTTCTCCCACTAGGTTTTTTCCCTTGGCTATATTCGGTGATTGGCACCAATAACAAATTTTATTCTTTTCTTTTCTTGTTTGTTAATAAGACATTTTGTAGAGATCTAGAGTATACAAACATGCTCCAACAGTCCACCTACCGTGCACACAAATTAGGAAGGGGGGAGACATGCAATGCCGACAAAGAGCAAAGAGAAGCAATCTGCACATCAGCAATGCATCAAGACAAACGCGCCACATCAACGAGCACTACAATAGGTGTATTCAAATCATAATCTTTTGTTTGTGCTTTTCACTTTTGCATATATTGTTTACATGTTCACACACAGTTGGCTGGTTTAAGTTTTAAATTAGTTGTTACTATGTGGCGAGTGATTTCTAGATTCTTAGAGGACTTAGTAGAAGGTATTTCTATTTGAAGACGGTGTAAGACATATACCAACAGAGTATGCCAAGTTCTTATGCTCTAGAAGTATATTAGTTATCCCTAGTTGTAGCTACCTCTTAGGTATGGGCTAGGTGCTACGAGAAACAAAAATTTACGAAACATATGCCCTAAAAAATATATATAAATGACTTGAGACATGACGTGTCTACGGCCATGTGGAATGCTTGGTAGTAGGACCTTGGGTTGTTTTAGCACCTTGGGGCCGCCGATGCCTTGGTTTCCATGGGGTGAACACTGACATCTAAAAGATTAAGAAGAAGACCTACTACAAGGACTCTATCGCCTTGATAGATGCTGGTAGGACTCTTGGGTACATTATGGGCCTTCGAGATCGATGCCCTCATCTTCATGGGGTACTCCTTATGTCAGAAAAGGGTCTGTCACCCTTGAGATACTTAGCGACCTTTAGATTCTCTTGCGGAGGTCTCTTGGCCATTGCTTGGGTCTCATTGGGATGGAACCTTCCTCTTTATCAAGCTAAAAATAATAAGTCTCTTTAATCTTCTGCTCTTTACACAAAAAAAAAGAAGAGAAAGAAAGAAAGAAAGAAAGGTCCAATCACCATGGCTTATATATTAATATTTAGGAGTAAGGTTGCCACTTAGGAATAACTTAAACACTTGTAGGACATTGAGACTACGGTCATAACCTGCGGTGTACAAACACACTTGCCTTTGCATAGCACTATCTACCACTTAGTCTCTACTCGCTCCTTTCTAATGGGCCTTTCACTTGCATGCGCACGTGTGAGATTGTCATTGCTGGTTTTTTTTCAATAAAAGGCTTTACTTGTCTTCCATTGTTTTTTGCAGCTTTTGTTTCTACCGCGCCCGAGGACGTGCACGATTTAGGAAGGGGGGAATGTTCCACGGGAACACTCACGAGAACACAGATTATGGAAGGAGGCCAGAAGCAATTAATGTGAGAGAGCGGGATTGTAGCCATGGGAACATAAAGACGCACATAATTTTTTCATATTTTTGTGCCGAAGTGCAATGCAAATCATTTTAGGCCAATGTGGGTTCTAAATGAGAGTTCTAAGTGTATTAAGCAAGGCTCACTTATGGGGTTCTAAATGAGAGTTCTAAGTGTATTAAGCAAGGCTCACTTATGGGGTTCTAAATGAGAGTTCTAAGTGTATTAAGCAAGGCTCACTTATGGGATTATCCGTCCATGTGTGAAAGAGGCCTAGGGTTAGGGTTAGTGACATCTCTATAAAAGAGATGTTAGCTAAAGCAAGAGGACGTTTTTTTCCATTCTCATAAGCTATTGAGTGAAGCTCTTGAGCTCTCAAGCTATGGCAACTCTGTAACTCTCTCTCTATTGTACTCTAATGAGCATCAAGCTCCAATGAGTATAGCCCCACTTCTTTCTCTTAATCTATTTTAGCATCATTGAAGTGGATTAATCTATGATTAGTTGAATGCTTCTTTCTTTCTCTTGTGTATGCATGCTTGTAGTGTGTGTGTGTGTAGTCTCCATTGATGCAAGCTCTTGCGCCCACTTCATTGGCAATGAATTATTCATGGATAGACTCTCTCTATGAGCTTGTGGGTTTGTGAATGTTACATTCTATGCTTGCTTAAGCTTGTGGGTTAGTAGATGCACACTTATGGGTTTGCTGGCATTAGGAAAAGCTAAGATTTAATCAATGTTTGAAGGGATTAAGAGATTGCCATGCATTGCTTGTTCTCTTGATTAGTGTAGTGGGTTTAAGGGATTGAGAGATTGATTGAGGTGTTGAATGGTTGAATCGTCAAGTGGTGGTTTGTATATGTGAGCTCTCCCGCAAGGGATAAGCCTTCATGCACTTGGGTCGAGTCCTCGGATTGACATTGTGTTTCTTAACACATTTGTTGATCGGTAGTACTCTATGAGCACTATATTGCACGGTAGAGAGAACCGCTCTATAATGATGATAATACTGAGTATTTTTTTAATGATGATATCTTTTATGATGCGGTGTCCAAGTTAGAGTATTATGATTCTCTAGATGATATTCTAGTGGAGTATCATACTCTTGATCTTGTGCCTTTGATGGATCATTCAGATTTGATGATATTCTCTTTGTAGGATGATCCGTCCATCCATGAGTTGCTGATGCACTTTGTTGATGTCTTATTTGGCATGGTTTTATGGTGATGATCTTTCACCATGTGCTTCATTGAATTATTCTTTGGTGGTTTAACTTTATTGCCATGTGTCCCAGCTCTTGGAGGATCAACATGTTATATGTACCAATTGTTGGAGGTTCTTCATCGATATATCCTTATGGTGATAGGCTATTTCTAGCCTAAGATGCAAATGTTAGAGCATCATGTAGATGTTTATGTGGAAGTTTTACATGGGCCACTCCATGCTCTTGGAGTGTGGATCTCATTATTGATTCATGGTTCCATACATTCAACATCACTCTCCGGCAAGGAAGGATGGTGGGCCCCTTGGACACCATCAATTTTACATTTTATTTTTAAAAATTATAATAAAATGAGATCTAATAAATTTTTATTTCTATCAGCTTGAGGTTAAAAATGCTAATGGGCTTCTTGGACAAGCTAATGCAAATAAAGGAGGAAGAATTGGATAACTATAGTTTTAAATTTTATTTTAAAATTTTATAATAAATACGATCTAATACATTTTTAATTTTATCAGCTTGAGATTGAAAATGCTTATGGGTTTCTTGGACGAGCTAGTGCAAATCGAGGAGGAACAATTGGAAGCACTATAGGATATCTACCAACGTTATTAATAAGGAGATAGTTTTTTTTTACATGTGACCTTACAGGCCTTAGTATTATCATTGTTGGTAATTATGTCAGTAGAAGCATTGTTGGATTTGAGGATGTACTATCAACAAATCAACTAGATGATTATGAGCCCTCCTTGTGTTATATCAATTGATTATCAACAATAACATCATCATCAACAACATTCACAGTATAAGTATCTCTTTGATTGCCCCCCAACATTGGCGACATTAGCACCTTCTTGCATTTTTTCCTTTCGCCATCTTTATCTTCAAATATGTGTTTTCTTCAAGGTGCAACTTGCATTACATACCACTATTTTGATTGTGATAAAGCTACTTAAATATTATAGAAAGAAAAATAATACCCATTTACTTAAATATTGTAGAAGGAAAAATAATACGCATTTACTTAAATTTTTTTCCCTTCTTACGATGTTGTGTAGTACAAATGTAGCATGACTATCTATCCACAACTCTGTTGAGTCACTAGGAAAGAATCAACTTTTATCCCTTTTGATTGTTGCAATATTTGGACCATTGTAGACCACTATTAACCATTGAACATCAAGAATGAATATGTCAAATTACCTAAATCGTACATTCATGATATCTTGTATATTTCCACAATAATCAAGATTGGAGGTGAGAAGAGTTATATCACTAACACTCACTCGACTCTTGTCTCGAAAGTTAACCAAAATCAAAGGTCGTTCTTCTCTTATCTATATGCTCAATGGAAAACTGACAACCATGGGACCATAATGCTCAAAATATATGATACTACAATAAACATGTAAGAAAAAAACTATCAATAAAAATATTTAAATACGGTTATGTAAGTGCTTCAACTTACTTACATGCTAGTTGCATCCTCTTGTAAACTCTATGTCTTGCTTGTGCTAATCCTTTCACCATTATCCCTTCCTTGCTTTACTAAGATTATTCTCTAGACATCTAGGTGTTATATCTATGGAGAGATATGCAAGATTAGGTGGGTATGGAAGATATTGATGTCTTCTCTTGAAAACCCTTCAGATAGCATGTTCTTTCCATATGTGTCGCTTTATGTCTATCAACCCATTTTCATATTTTGGAGATTTGAAGATACAAAATTTATTAATTTTATATCGTAAGGATTCATCCAATCGTTGTTACAATCGTTAGAATCGACCTTTTACTGAGGAAAGCCTAACTTGAGCATATCAATTCCAAATTTGTCGAAGGTAATAGATTTAGAATCTACTTTTCAAAAGCTGTCCAATGTTTCACATGTGGAGGTTTTAAAATAAGATATATAAGTTTCACACATGGCCTTATTTTTTTCTAGAAAAGTGATGACATGGCTCTTCTTAGGGGTTCCTTTTAGAGTCCAAATTTTTCCTAATGAAAGTAATGCCATCCACATATATTTATATGTATATGTAGAAGGCTATGGAAAGTTGTAACCTTAAAATTTTAGCATGGGGAAGAATGTCACAAAACCTTCAAATTCTAGCACTGTAATACAAAGTAATCCTTTTTTTATATAGAGAGTGGTGACTCGCAATGCATAATGGACTCGTTCAACGATGCTAATTCCCATCTCACAAATGCCTACAAATGCAGATTAAATCTATGAAGTGGTAGGCTCCAAGATCTTGTTATATAGTTTGGATCCTTTTCGGCACCCTTGCCCTGATCATATACTCGCTATATTGAACCATAGTATTGATTCGAGGTCTTATGGACTCATTATATTTATCAAAACTATTAGTCAATATCTCGGGGGGTCTACCTAAAAATATGTAAGTATACCACGTGAGTTCAAATTAAGGGGTTTTTTAATTTTAAATTTTAAGAGAAATTTATAGAAGGGGTTTTTTAATCGATTTTGAAGAAAAAACCAAAAATCCATTAAGAAAAAGGGGTCATTTTATTCATTAAAAAATTCATAGGTAAGGGGTTTTTTGAATTATACCCCTTGAATGCTTGTGATACATAGGGTTCCTTCGTAGTGCACTCCCCGAGGTCAATATAACGAGGGCATGAGTCCTAGGAGTTTCAATGGATTAAAACTATTAGTCAATATAGCAAGGGCATGAGCTCTAGGAGTGGTCTATCTAATAAAATTGAGTCCTCAAATAACATAAAGGCTAGTTGGTTGGATCCAGCAAGGAATGGCATCTCCTGTCATTTTAGGTTGACGAAACCTTTTTAAAGAAATTGGATTAATCATGGTTAAAATTATATATATATACACACACATATACATATGTGTATGTATATAAAAAAATCATAGTTAAAATTATATATATATATATACATACATGTACATACATACATATATATATATATATATATATATATACATATATATATATAACTTGCAACCTTCAAATCGTCTTGCAAGTTGTTGGGAGTTTGTGCTGTACTCATACATATATATATATATAAGATATGTATTTTGTTTTTGGCCCATCCAAGATGGGTCAAGCTACTCGTTTGTATCTAATTTGTTTTGGCCCATCTAAGATGTGTCAAGCTACTCATCCCTTTTCTTGCACTCACAACGCGCAATGGACTCGTTCAACGACGCGAAAGCTCCCCTCACGAATGCCTGCAAAAGAAGATTAAATCTATAGCTCCGCTGGTTTTGCAAGCTCCAAGCTAAGCGTGCGCCCTTGCCCTCATCAAGCTTTCCGCTAGTTCTCTAGCTGCAACAATGTCCATAAGCTCACTTACACCTCGCATCCGAGCTTCATCTGCAACGTCTGCTGTATTCAAGGCTCAGGACCCGTCCACGAATGCTCCGATTGCCAATTCCATGTCCACGCCGCCTGTGCAACGAACAACGCACCTCCCTCGAGTCTCCTCCACTGGTCTCACCCTCATCACCTCCGCCTTTCCCCAGCAGAACCTCGACAGATCTCATGCGACGCCTGCGGCCAACGCGTCTTTGGTTTCGTCTATAGCTGCAGAAGCTGCAACTTTGACCTTCACCCTGTGTGTGCATCACTTCCATGCCGCCCTCTGCATCTTCAACACCCCCAGCATCGCCTGGAGCTACTGCTGACGCCGCCCTACGGCAGCGGTTCATTCCGGTGCAACTCCTGCAACGCAACCGGAACGACATGGGTATACCATTGCCGGGTCTGTCAATTCGACCTTCATCTGTCGTGCGCAAATCTTCGGCATCCTCTCGCAAGGGATTATCCATCGAAGGCGCCGACGCCCTTCGCTTCACTAGCTGCATCAATGATCCATAAGCTCACTTACACATCGCATCCGAGCTTCATCTGCAACGTCTGCTATATTCAAGGCTCAGGACCTGTACACGAATGCTCCGACTGCCAATTCCATGTCCACCCCGCCTGTGCAACGAACAACGCACCTCCCTCAAGTCTCCTCCACTGGGCTCACCCTCATCACCTCCGCCTTTCCCTTCACAATAGTACCGGTCCAGCAGAACTTCGACAGATCTCATGCAACGCCTGCGGCCAACGCGTCCTTGGTTTCGTCTATAGCTGCAGAAGCTGCAACTTCGACCTTCACCCTGTGTGTGCATCACTTCCACGCCGCCCTCTGCATCGTCAACACCCCCAGCATCGCCTGGAGCTGCTGCTGAAGCCGCCCTACGACAGTGGTTCATTCCGGTGCGACGCTTGCAGCGCAATTGGAACGAGATGGGTATATCATTGCCCGGTCTGTAAATTTGATCTTCATCTGTCGTGCGCAAATCTTCGACATCCGCTCGCAAGGGATTATCCATCGAAGGCCCCGATGCGCGAGCAAGGAGCAGGGCGCTCCGTTAATGTTCCTCCTCCTCGTAGTGACGGCCAAAGGCGACCGACGCCAGTACAAGCTTCCGGTTCGCAACTCGGTACTCGGCATCCGTTGGCAAGGGGTTATGGTGAATCGCAGACCCCAATGCGCCAGGGGAGAGCACCCTCCGCAGCTAATGCGCCTCCGCGTTTCTCGAGTTACCATCAGCCAACGCCTCCAGCTTCCGGTTCGCAATTCGGTACTCGGCTCATAGAGACAGTAGCGGTGGCAGCTACCCAGAGAGCTGTGAATGAGGCCTTCCAAAAAATCTTCTACAACCCAAACTCGTATCCTCACAGCTCCGTCCACAATGGGGGCAACTACGACAATAATTCATTCGACTATAGCAGTGGCAGCTACGTCGACAATTGTGTCGACAGTGGTGGTGGCATTTACCACAATTCAATTGACCATAGCGGCAACTACGAAGATTCATTCGACTATGGCAGTGGTAGCTACCTCGACAACTCTGTCGACAATAGTGGTGGCATTTACCACGATTCATTCGACCATAGCGGCAACTACGACAATTCACTCGACTATGGCAGTGGCAGCTACGTCGACCAGGGTTCGGGAAAACAATTTTAGGGAAAAGGAACTAAATCCTTTTCACCACTAAATGAGAAGGAAATTGCTATTTTTGAGATGGTATTTTCTATGTGAACTTAGAAAATATAACTAAAACTTGTAAAATTTGAAAGGGTTTTATTTCCTTCTCATAAGAATTTGAGAAGGATTTTCCCGAAGTTGAACAAGTTCTAGGCTAAAGCGAACCTGTCTTTTCTCGAACCCTTGTCGACAACTCTGTCGACAATAGTGGTGGCATTTATGACAATTCATTAGACCATAGCGGTGGCAGCTACGACAATTCATTCGACTGGTAGTTTGGTAAATGTACAACCAGTAGCAAGCAAGTGTTTGTTTGTATAAACTCCTACCCTGCTTTCTTTCAAAGGGAAGATGTGCATGACAAGTCTCTCCTTAATTTTGTCTTCTTTCAAAGGGAAGATGTGTATGAGAAGACTCTCCTTTCTGTCTTCTTGAAGACTCTCCTTTCTGTCTTCTTTAAAAGGGGAGATGTGTATGAGAAGACTCTCTTGGTGTTGTCTATTATAGTCTTCACCGGTACCAAGCAAGTGTTTGTTTCGAAACTCCCTTCCTGCTTTCTTTCAAATAGAAGAGGTATGAGGAAAACTCCCTTGGTGTTGTCTATTTTTATGTTCACCATCCTATTATTGGAATGGCATTGTAACAATTAAGGTGTTATGACACGTAGCATGGGCTAGGTTGGTTTTAGGGAAAACATTTGTTCACACTACCTTGAAAGAACTAATCTTGTGTTTCCAAATTACATTGAAGAGAAAGAGAACATGTGTCCACACTACCTTGAAAGAACTTATCTCGTGTTTCCAAATTACATTGCAAATGTTTGCAATGTACATTGCAAATGTTTGCAAGGCGGCAACCTAGTGGATAAGACTTTGGACTTTCTATGGGAGGTTTAGGGTTTAAATCTTCTTGGGGACATCTTATACTAAGGGTGTGTTCGCGTATAGGTAGGCATGTAGGTAGCCATCCGCACTCCTTAGGCCGTCATCATACGATCGTCATGGTGCTTGCTTCCACCTTCCTCTTTGGTGATCCTGTGGTGATGACAACAGTGTGCAATGCTTGCCCTTCAAGCTTACACTCTGGATCAGAGGACGATATTTGCCATGGACATCGAAGATTGTGACTCGACTTACGACGCCCAATTCTACCAAAGCTGTGCAGGGTGTTCACTCCAATCGGCCGAGCGACTAACTTGTTGGGTTCATCTTGCGTCTTGTCCACTCACTATAAAGAACGGTGGTACACTCGAGTGTGTGTGTGTGTAGCCGGGTTAAATTCCCGCGTGCAACTAGGAATGGAATAAGACCTCATGGAAAAAAAAAAGTGCAAAAAGGTCTAGAAATGGAGGAGAGGTTGATGTTGAAATGGAGGAGAGGTTGATGTTGAAAATAAAACACAAAAAGATGTGGGGCATATAGGTATGACAATATAAGTGACGGTGGAGTTAAATCTCAATTTTGTTAGCTTGAAAAGCACACTTTCATCATTACACTAAATGCTACATTTTGGATTTTTCAAGGATTCCTTTCATTCCACAACCACACATTAATAACACTTTCATTCCACAACCACACATTAATAACACTTTCATGTTCACTTTTACTCTTCCATGATGACCTTGCCTTATATCATCCACCATATTCAACAGTTTGAAGATCTCAACCATTAGATCTTCAATAAAAACAAATAGGATTTTACAATGCATTAATGAGGACCCCTCAAGCTTAGAGGTATTCACAACTTCAAAGGAGGTATATGCTCACTTAATATCAAAATCATGAATAAGTGACATATGGTCAGTTAGAACATGCATTGATCCCAAAAATGAAATCTTTACTTAATTTTTACAACTAAGTAAAAATCCTTTTAGTAGGCAATTATCTACATTTAATCATTGTAGATTGGAATACAAACTAGTCAAGACTACTTTAGTAACCGTGAGTAAAGCTCTATATTTTGAGAGTCTTGAAATGCACGTTACCCATAGTTCAATAATTTTAGAAATATTTTAATAATCAAGCTCTTTAATTTAGTTATATTAAATTGGTTTACAACATCTTTTATCTTAAATTAGGTGGATCATTCACAAATTTATGTGTTAATAAATATATTTGATTGCGTTCAAGAACTTTTTTTTTGTGTGTTAATAAATATCTTTGACTATGGTGTTGCCAACACCTTTTCCAAAATTTGTGTCCACATGATGTAAATATCTTTGAAAGAAATTTGATTCTATATTCATAAACATCTTCATCAAAGGTTGGTAATCTTTGTTTGTGGTGGTGTTTATAAATACCTTTTATAAAAGTTGAGCCCACTCAATGTCGAGGTCATGTCAATTTGGAGACTTGCAATTTGACCTAAACATGGTTGCTAAAAAATACCATTCCGTGAATACATTAATTGAAAATAAAATTGCTCAATGCTACATAAAAGATAGTGATCGTGTAGGCCTTTTAAAAAAGTTACAATACTTCTCAAATAGGAAACATCACAAACTATTGCAAGTGATCATTGGATTATTTTCCTCCACTAGCTAGTTTGAGACTCTCTTGGACCTCTTAGCAACACTAGGTATTTTGATCCTACAAGGTGTTATTTGACCCTTGAATGTCACTCATGCCCATACAATGAAATCAACATCTTTGCTTATAAAGTTAGTCTTTCTTGTTCTACATCCCAATGCTTATTCCAATAATTTATATACAATTATGTACCATTTACACTCCTTTTTGCTAAATGGGTGGCCAATATTGTGTTGATACTTTTTTATAGTTTTCAAAGTGTTTACATTTATTTACATTAGCTCATTCCACTTTCAACCAAATAGTTTGATTGGCTTCATGGTAGGAATATGCCCACAAAGTCTCCCATTTTTTTTAACATCCACCATTAGATTTAATGCATCGTTTGGCTTTTCGCTTATAGGACCACAATAGTAACTTTCTAGCCCCTCAACTCCCAAGAATTCATTGTTAACCTTTGCACTCTAGCAATGAAAATAGCAATGATTTTGTAATTACAAGGGCACAGAGATGTCAGGCCTATTTCGCTGCTAGAAACGCTACTATTTTCATTGCAATGAGATTGTTTCTTGGTAGCAAAAATAGAAGTGAAATATGGCTGCAGGTGATCTCCTAACCTAATATAAAAAAACGTTAAGGCAGACTAGGGAGTCATCACAAGACTTCCCAATCTACCCCAACTTTTATTTAATACAAACACATTAAAACTTTAAAAACAAATTAAAACTTTAAAGATGCAAGTGAACAAAAATTAATTTATATTGCTCGATTTTACTGAAAATACATCAAGTTCAAGTAATTACAAAACATTAACGGCGGCTGGCCACACAAAACATTACCGCAATGGTAAGTTCTTTAGCCATATACAAAAGAAAACAAGAAATGGATGGCTAACCAGAATCTTCATCGGAATCCTCCGGCCCATGTTCATCTTCTCTTACTTCACATTCATAGTCTGAATCTTCCTCTTCCTCTTCCTCTTCCTCTTTCTCTTTCTCTTCCTCTTCCTCTTTCTCTTCATCCATCATACATGCAAACAAGAGTAAGGTAAATATAAAATAATTAAGACAACATATAGATAAGAGAAGAGCTTATGTGTTACTTACCTCATCACCTTGAGTCCCCAATGGACTCGTGCAAACGCACACCTCATGTATGAATCCAAGTCCACAATTACAGATCAGGGGCTCTATACCCATAATCATACTGGTCTTTTGGTTGGTCACACCCAATAACCTCCCTCTAAAAAAATAATTAAAAAATGATACAATTAAATTAAAGGGAACAATATAGTTTAAAACCAAATTATGCATATAGCCTCTATGCATAAATCTATACATAGGCTTTATAGTGCATAGCCTATGCATAAAGGCTTTATGCATAGAGATTTTTGCACAAGCTTATGCATAGAGCTTTATGCATAAAATTGTGAATAGACATTTATGCACAAGATTATGCATAGAGCTTTATGCATAAAATTGTGCATAGAGATTTATGCACAAGCTTATGCATAGAGCTTTATGCATAAAGTCTATGCATAAAGCCTCTTTGCATTAAGCCTTTATGCATAGAGATTTTAAAAAACTCTTATGCATAAAGCCTCTTTGCATTAAACCTAGGCTTATGCATAGGCTTTATGCATAGCATATGCATAAGCTTTTTACATGGGCTATGCATAGCGGCTTATACATAGCATAAAAACTATACATAGCCTATGCATAAAAACTATACATAAAGGATTTATCCATATAGCCTATATGCATTAGGCTATGAAGGATTTATCCTTAAAGGATTTTTATGCATAGCCTATGCATAAAAACTATACATAAAGGATTTATCCATATAGCCTATATGCGTTAGGCTATGCACAAAGCTATACATAGGCTTTATGCATAAATTTATGCAGCATAAACCTATGCATAAAGGCTTTATCCATAAAACTTTATAGAGCTTTATGCACAAGGATTATGCATAGAGCTTACACTACAACATGTCGAGGGCACATTAGCATTTCAGCAGCGCTTTGTTTGTCAGGATGTGGAGGATTTCGTTCGCTGCTTCGTAAAATGAAATGTTGCTGCTGCTGCTGCTGCTGCTGTGGGCAGCGCTATTAACAATGAAACTTTTCTACTCCACAGTGTTTATAGCAGTGAAATTCCATTGCTGAGCAACATCTTTAACATTAAAATTTTACTGCTATACTGTGATTTTGCTACTGAACCACAAAAATAGCAGTGAAAATATGCTACTATTTTTGCTGCATCATGAAATTCCAAAGAGTTGTTGGATGCTAAATTTTAAAAATACATGTCACATAAACACAAAAAATGATTATATATAGTTTTTTAAAAAAACATTCATTAAAACCCTTGGAGCCATGTTTTGAGCCAAAAAAAAAGATACTTTTGAGAAGCGAAACGATGTCAAGATCATGAATCTATCCCATCTTATGATAAATTCATATGTGTTGCTTCATCAATGTTTATATCTAATGAAATCTCAATGAAAAGATGGGGTTCCATATCAATATCAATATCACTATCATGATCCAATGAAGCATTGCCATGATTGATAGGTGACTCATCATCTTCTTCCGATTGATGTTCCTCATGCTCTTCATCGACCCATCTAAAATGTTTTCTTTATCGTCTTCTTCCAATGAGCCGATTTGAGGTAGTACTTTCACCTCATCCAGAGATTCGGCCTCCACATCTTGGTCTTGAAAGATATGTTTTGAAAACGAGGAAAAACTTGTATAACATACCACCACTTTGGATCACTTCGATCGACATGAAATACAACCTAATATCACAAAGAAAAGGAGTTACAGTTTTATTATACTACATCAAGATTTAGTTTGGCCGATTGACAATGTTGGGGTAGTACGAGGGTATATTTCTCATCATTCCAAAACTTGGTGGAATCAATTTGAATGAAGCCATTAATTGGATGTTTCTTCACGGTTGCGAGATCATCGCTTTTTTCTCCCCTGAAATGAGGCACAACCGTTGATTCTTTCCCATAGAACAAGAATTACCCCATGACCTACTTCAACTATCATAACTTAAACATAACTGAACTTTGTTGTAGGAATCTACCGATCCAACCGGCCCATGGGTTAGCCAACCGCCCAACCACTGTATTGGTGGGATCCCTCTTTATAAAAATTTGGTTGTGTTTTGTCTCGGGTACCAGGGAAAAGAGTTCCCAAGCCCCCTAGCCGGCACTCATGCAAAAATATAAAATAGACACACCACTTACGCACCCAATATGAAATTGCTTTTTTTCATATTCAATTATCCTCAAGATAGAACTGCAATAAAACCACAGTGTTTCCATCATAATCCTCAATATTCTAGTTCCATTGTTTTTACGAACAAGTGTCATCCGGACTCTCCATTGAAGACCAGCTAGTCAACCACAACGAGATCCAATTTCATAGTTTCCAGTTCACTTAAATAATTTCTCGCCAATCCATGAATATCTCCCTCGACATACGCATGGGTGTCCTAGCAACCGTGAGCCCATGCATCGCCTGGTCAAAACCCTCTAGGATCCTCCTTAGGTGTCCTAGCACTTTACTCAGGGACCGCTTCATCGGCCCTCGCCCATCTTGAAGTGCACTGTTTTTAACTGTATCGAGGCTAGTCTCAAGACCTTGGCAGGCTTTGCCGCGAGAGATGTCCTTCGATGACTCCTCGCTAGCTGTTGCAACGTAAACTCTCCTTTAAACAATAATAAACCAAATGCTTCCTCCAACATTTTGGCGTAAGACAGTCCTTTATAAAAACAGAGTTTCTATGCAAGTAAGAATTTTCCCATTGAGTTTACTTCATCTCACGAAAACTATTTCACGAGAAAACATCTCTAGTGTTGATTTCACAAGACCTTTTTCTCAAAACCCAGACTTCCTTAATGAAAATCACGAATCTTGTATCTCAGTGATCCATCCATCAATTACAATTTAAAACGAATTTCTAACGTATTTCTAGGTCTTAGGGAAAATTATCTAAATCACACAGTTATCCCTTCTTCGTAATAACTGAAGAAATGGGAATGGTCACAAGTCTTGGCTTAATTTACAATTCAAGAGATGGGCAGGCATCTTAGTGACCCACCTTTCTTACATGGTCATGGTCTAGCACACAATTACTTGAATTTATTCTTAGATTTATTTCCTAAAGATATTTATCTCATAAAATAACTGTGATTTCTAATCATAAGGGTAACATCCAATAATATGAAAATTCCTTCTTCCTTGGATATAATAGAACTATAAATAATTCTATTCGTGAATAATAGAATTTAACAAGTATATTTCTTTTTCTAAATGATCCTTTAATAAATATGCACACATCATTTTATTAAAATATTCACATATAAAACTTCCTCATAGCCCACCCCTTCCTTTCGTGCCCATCTTCCACCTCTCTTCCAACCACTCTTCATCCTCACTCTGTGTTCCTCTTTGCCAACTCTCCTTGTTCAGCGCTTTGCCATCTCTCTCTTTCACGCTGGCCATCAATCTTCAGCACCGCAGTGCGATCACTCATGGTTCTAATACACCAACCTCACAAATACCCTACATCTCCAACCATGGAACAATGTAGAACATCCATCCGACTTCCTTGTATTCATCCAAATTTATGGATCTGTCGGGTCTCAACATTGGTTGGGTTTACTTTATTGGCTTGGTTTTCTCTTTGGGTCGGTTTTACCCAAGGTGATCAATGGCCTAGATGCTAGCTCAGCCATCCTCCATTGACCCCATTGCTTCAATTCATTTTGCTATAATCTTTCTTCTATGTATAAGTCCTGTGTGTGGCAGACTCCTTCCTTCCTCCTTCCCTTCCAAGTCTTATGGTGGTAGACTTCTCTATTCATCTTCCTCTCTCTCATTCCTCTATGGTGGACTCCTTTCAGTAATTCTATCATGATAATGTAATATCTCTCTCTCTTTCTTTCTTACTGACTTTCCCCTGATTCCTCTCACATGACTCCTTCCTCTTCTTCCTCCCTTATGAATCCTCTCTCTACTTTCTCTCATCTAAATCCTCTCACCTAACGCATCTCTCCTCTTCCTCTCACCTAATTCCTCCCTTCTGAGTCCTCCTCTTTGCTTCCTCTCATCTGAATCCTTTCACCTGACTCCTCCCTCAGTTTCCTCCCTTTTGACTCCTCTCTGTGCTTCCTCTCACCTAAATCCACTCACATGACTCCTCTCTTTGCTTTGTTTCACCTGACTCATCTCCCATGACTCCTCCCTCTGCTTCCTCCCTTCTAAGTCCTCCTCTCTTCTTCCTCTCACCTAAATCCTTTCACTTGACTTGTAAGATTCCTCCATCCAGCTTTTGAGATGTAAAGGTGTAAGAACCTCCCTTTATGTCTCTTGTAATCATTTTCCCCCCTCAGAAAATGGAAAAAGATCTTGTTTTACCCTGTTTTGGCCTAGAGAGAGATAATTCAAAATTGAGATATTTTTGGATACAAAAATTCTCCTGATATCGAAAATGAATTCCCCTAGCAAAAGTTCAAATGAACTTTCCAATGTGCATTAGTAATTAATTGAAATGTGTATAAGAGACCTTAGCCTAAGGGTCCACATTTTCAAAAAAATTTGGATTAAGGTCTAAATAAGGTTCCAGAGGGCCAAATAGAATTAATCCAAGTGTTGGGATGAGAAAAATACAATGAATAAAAGAAAATATCCCAAAAATGAGTAAATTCTCACATAAGATGAAGAGTTGACTGAGTACAGGGTTTATTAGTCAAAAATTAAGGTATATTAGTAGTAAAAAAATGAGATATTTTGGTAAAATGATGCATTTTTGACACCTCAAGAAAGGAGGGAAAGCCACTTGAGGTAGGTTCCTTTTTCATCATCATTACTTGGCTTTTTTAATTCAAAAAAATCAAGATATTTCATCTCTCCTCTCTCTTGGTGCAAACTGGATCAAAAAGGGGCCAAACTGATCCAAATCTTGTCAACTAAAGTTGGAAGGCTCTAGAACCTAATTGGACTTGGTTAGTGGCCTCCCTCATCTATAAATAGACCCTCATTCCTTTGTATTTTCATATTGGAGCAATACCATGCTAGTATTATCTCTAAATTAGCATATTTCATTATCTCTCTAATTTGCCTCTTCTCTTAAGAGCTTTGGAGCTTATCTCTCTCCATCCTCTCTTGGAGGCTACTCTCCCCCTCTTGGTGGCCAAGGAATTTCTTGGGGGCTTCACTTCTAGCCAAAGAAACAAGCCCAAATCAAAGGTAAATCTATTTTAATGGTTTTTTTTTCAATTCTCTCAAACAATGATTTTCTTCTTCTCAACCCCTCTAAAGCTTGAGAAGCTTTCTAAGCAATGGATTTTTCTTTAAATCAAGCTTTCCAAAGATTCATAATGTCTATTTAGATTAATGTCAATTTTTATGCTTAAATATAATGTTTATTTTAAGAAAATCTCTCTTTTGGAAAGATTAGTCATTCTTATGGCTAGATCCTTGGTAGGAGGATGATTCTTAATAATAATCTCTTTATCTTAACCCAAAATCTAAGCTTGACAAGCTAGAGAAAGAGAGTAGTTATTTTTATGATTTCTAAATCTAGAAAAAAGGATGATTAATTCTTTTAAACTGTTTATGATATAGAAAAATCATATTAACTCATCCTAAATTGAAAGAGGATTATGCTAACATTTTTAGAAATGAGGGATGGTTATTTTAGTTTAATCTAGAGAATTAATATAATTATGCTTATAATTATGGTTATAACTATGCTATGAATGCATAAATTAATTTTAGTTTAAAAGAGGAGTTTCTATCATATTTTCATTACAAGTTTTCAATTCAATTTAGAAAATTGAACGTTTCCAGTAATTGCAGCGAAGCTCTAGCAAAATTTTTGAGAAAAGCGATAATTCTTATTTTTATGCATAATTTTAAATAATGAAAAAAGAGGAATTCCTATCATATTCTAGATATAGATATTCTTATGCTAAAAGAATGATTTTTGTCATTTTTATGAAAAATACTTTTATAGAACTTATGCATAATTATTTAATAAAGAAAAAGATGAATTTTGGTTATATTTATTTTTACATGCATAAAAACCTAGATGTAAAAAGAGGAATTCTCACGAAATTCTAGATACAAACAATTAAATGTTAAAAGAGGAATTTTTGGCATAATTCAAAATATGAGTATTTATCAAAAGTGGAATTCTGAGTATTACCATTTTCTTAAGAAATATGGGTAGAATTTGATTTTGTATATCCCATGAATCTTTTATTCAAAAAGAAGAATATTGAGTATATCTTATTTTGAGAAATTTGAGAAAGAATGTGAAAATATTCATCGAGAAAACTTGGATAATTCTTAATCAGAAAAAGGAAATTGAATACATTGAACTTTTGGAAACTGACGTACATGTCTAGATTCTCGAAAAATAGAATCTTGGAGTACTTTTTGAATGGGAAAAGGACTTCCCAGAAAAAGACTAGAAACACGTTTAGTTGAATGAACGTATGACTGATTTATTCCTAGTTTCCCCGGAAAAGGAATTTGGAATCCCTAAGAGGATCAAGGATCCAAAAAGTGAACAAAAATTTAGATTTAAACAGGGGATGTCAATTAAAAGTCTTCATTAATGAAGCTTAAGGAATGAAAACACAATACGTAAATTCTCTTTCTGAGTTTTTATTATAAAGTTATGATCAAATTCATTTTTCCTTTTTAATCCTTCAAACAACACTCTGATACTTAGATTTAACGGAATCGAGAAAAAGTTACCTTTAACTAAGGCAAGCAATTGACAGAAACTTAGAAAAAGTTCTATCAGTATCGAGAGTAGATATATTTTCAACCTGAGTTGAATGGATGTGAATGGATGGGAATATATGTGAGTGGATGTGAATGGATGTGAATGGATGTGAATGGATGTGAATAGATGTGAATATACGTGAATGGATGTGAATGGATGTGAATAGATGTGAATAGATATGAATGGATGTGAATGGATGGGAATAGATATAAGTGGATGTGAATGGATGTGAATGGATGGGAATAGATATGAGTGGATGTGAATGGATATGAATGGATGTGAATGGATGTGAATGGATGGATGTGTTATGATCTCAATGGATGTGAATGGATGGGAATAGATCTGAGTGGGTGTGAATGGATGTGAATGGATGTGAATGGATGTGAATGAATGTGGAATGATGTGAATGGATGTAGGACGATGTGAATGGATGTAGGACGATGTGAATGGATGGGAATAGATCTGAGTGGGTGTGAATGGATGTGAATGAATGTGGAATGATGTGAATGGATGTAGGACGATGTGAATGGATGTGATTGAATATGGAATGATGCGAATGGATCTGGGATTATGTGAATAGATATTAATGGATGAGGAATGATGCGATGTGAATTAATGTAGAAGAATGTGGAATAATGAGAAATGACGTGGAACGATGTGGAATAATCAGAAATGACGTGGAACGATGTGGAATAATGAGAAATGATTTTAGAAACTGTATTTGTATATGAAATCTATTTTTAAAAGACTGTTTTATGTCAAGAATGCTGGGGAAGCATTTTGACTATCTTGATTATGAGTGAGGACCTAAGTGGAAAGGTTGTAACAGCTGAGACGGAGAGTCAATGAAGGACGTCTCGCATAGCAAGGTCGGATGAGGTCTTGACCAACCTCGGTTTGATTAAAATGGTGAGCTTCCGGTATGGTGGATGAGGGACCAAGGAAGCGGCCTATGAGTGAAGCACTAGGTGACCTATGAAGGAGCCTAGAGGGTGCTGACCATACGGTGTTCGGGCTCTGGGTCGCCGAGGATGCCCACGTGTGTGTCGAGGAAGAAAATGGAACAATGAGTTAGAGTTATTTTATGAACACGGGCATGGATCTGGTTGATTGGCCTTGCTGGACTTCAACAGATGAGTTCATGACCATTTTATATGGATCTTGTTGATTGATCTAGTTAATCTTCAACGGAGAGCCCATCTGGATTTTATGTGATTATATTTCCGTGTACTATGAGCTAGGAACTATTGAGAAGGCCCCTGAGTGAGCAGGTGGTGAGCGTTCTGGTTGCCAATGATGCCATAGGTACACCGATGAAGTAATGATTAAAAATTGGACTTCAAGCTAGATATTTTGCCAATGATGCCATAGATATTTTGATACTTTGGTTTCATTAAAAGTTTGCTTTAAAGATAGTCGAATCTGTGTGAAAGGCAATTTCATATTGGGTGCATAAGTGGTATGTCTGAAATGTAATTTGCATGAATCCGACTAGGGGGCCTGGGAACTCCTTTCCCTAGTCCCCGGGACAAAACATAACTAAATTTCTAAATGGATCCTATCAATACAGTGGTTGCTAACCCATGGGATTGGATGGGGTTAGGCTGGACTGATGGATTCCAAAAATAAAATTCAATTCTGTTAAGTTACATTAGTTGAAGTGAATTACGGATAATCCTTGTTCTATGGAAAAGAACCAACGGCTGTGTCTCATGACGGGGAAAAAAGCATTGGTCTCTATGATCCAAGTGCAAGTTCCTCCCTTGATCCGGCCATGTGACCTGTGGGTTTGGTCAGAATGAGAAAAGGTAATGTAAGGCTCTTAAATATGTTAGAATAATTTTCCCGAAGGAATCGCCTATGCCTTCTGGGCGAGGGAAGTTTTTTCGGGTTCTCTTTTGGGAGAACCAAGGGATTAGTCTCTTGTCTGGACATCCGTGGTGGGCGAGGCCCCGAGTGAGAGGCTCTTCCCTGCACAAGAAGTGCTACTTTCACTGCTAACACCCCAGAATCCGTTTGCGCAGAGGGGGCAGGGATCTTTCATGACTCCTACCTTCTAACTCCCCTCTCTACTTCCTCTCACACGACTCCTCTCTTTTCTTCCTTTTGCCTAGCTTCTCTCTGATTCCTTGCTTTTGCCTCCTCCCCTCTGATTCCTTTTATCTGATTCCTTGCTTTTGCCTCCTCCCCTCTGATTCCTTTTATCTAATTCCCCTCATCTGGCTCCTCCCCTTGCACATGGGGATAGAATCCCTGCTACCAATTCCATGTGCAATCGCTACTTTGAAATCTTAAAAAAATTTCCCAATTATCATTTTATGTTTCCAACTTGCTGACTTTCCTGCCAATTCTTTTCTTCTCTCCTCACCGAGGATGGTGAGCACTTTAGTGGTGGATGTAGCCATCAAGGATGCACGCCATCAACATTGAGACGACACCGCTCTGACACTTAGCCCACCACACTACTGCTGCCGCACTGCCACTCTAAAGGCATCTTCCAAATATAGTGGATGTCGTGTGGTGCCTCACTAACACTCCAACTATGCCGCGCCAAGGGCATCTCTAGAAGAGATAGTATATGTTGCCTACTGGCTACACTGTGCCGAGGGCATCTCCAGAGATAGTAGATGCTACCTACTCCGTCGTAGGCCTATACGATCCTAGACTGGGCCTATGCGAGGGCCTACTGGCAAGACTCTCCACGTTGTTCCTGCACATCTTTCTCACGTAATCTATTCTATAGTCACTTGTATTCTACTGAGGTATGCATCGTCTCTCTCTTCACTGTGACTGTTGTTGAGGGTGTGGGTCCTTGTGTCAGAGGATGCAAAGGCAATGGATCTACATGTTTGTGAAGTTATAAATAGCTACGGGGGAGGAACGGTGAGGCTCCAAGGGTGTCAAAGGGAGGTAAGTGTAATGGGGGGTTGTTGGCAGCAAGATGTAGATGATAGAGTGATCAGAAGGCCAAGTGAAGGATACAATTTCAAGCTTACTGAGTTGAGCTCCGAATCAGCGACAACAACAAAGGAGACAGTGGATTGAGAGGACATGGTGGAAAGGAAACGATAGATTCAGAGGAGATGGTGGAAGGGAAACGATCGGCTAGTGCAAAAGCAAGGAAAAATCTTTGGTGTAGTAGTGGGTAGAAGCGAAAAGTAGTGGTGATGTAGGAATTTTTCCGAGCAAGAGATAGTAGTGAAATAGGATATAGAGGTGCTCGGTAAGAGGCCTATGAAGGGAAAGAGTGAAAGCCAACAATGCAATGTTGGTAGCAGGAGATAGTAGTGAAATAGGATATAGAGGTGCTTGGTATGAGGCCTAGGAAGGGAAGGGGTGGAAGCCAACATTGCAATGTTGGTAGTAGAGAGCTTGACAAGTGAAATGCTAGTTATGTGAGTTTCAAAATAATGATAGAGAATAGAACTTTCGAGTGGACCAATGAGATGAGCAATAAAATCTGAAGTCATCCACCAAATGTTGACCATTTTGCATTGTCAAAAAGTTATTCATGCGGATGGTACAAAGGAAGGTAGTGGTTGCATGCAAAGTCAGGATAAAAGCTAAAATGGGGCATTATCAAAAATTTGGTGATAAGGGCGGCACAAAGAGAAGCATTTTTTGTCACATGCAAAGACGAGATATATGCAAGACATGTGCACCAAAATACTCATGTATTTAGCCTTAGGGGATGATGGGACATATGATCTACATTGATGAAATGTTATTTGTATTCACCAAAGAGTAACTGGCTCAGTAGAATGGAAATCACTCATGAATCTCTACAAATGCAAGTGGCAAGGAAGATGCTAATCAGCCACCCATAAATCAGGAAGAGTGAATAGTGGAGTGTGGAGAGATTCTAGGGAGAGAATCTAGGAGAAATCAGAGGAGATGCTTTTGGCTCCTTTGTTTGTACTCAACCTATATATTGGGCACCTCATTATAAATATTGAACTCTTAATTCTCCTTAATGCTACTCGTGTGATTGAGGTTGTCATTAGCTTCTCTTAATCTCTTTCTTAATCATCGTCGTTAATCATGTCTTTGATTAAGTTTATATGCTACCTTGATCCACCATAGCTTTAGCTTTTTCTCTAGCTTAAGTTCTAAATCATGAGCTCCAACATGGTATCAAACTAGGATTCAACTCTCTAGCCACTCATATCACTAAATTAGTGGAAGCTACAAATTTTTGCTTTCGTTGTTTTCTTCCATGTCTTTCCATTCAGTTCAAATCTGTAATCATGGAGCTTTTTACTCATTTTGCAAAGCATTCTTACCTCTTGTCAACACTCCAAGCAACCTCAACAAGCATCAAATCGAGCTCGAAATAGGTGGTAATTAAGAAATCTATAGGCGGTACATCCTCTGATAACTCCTAAATGATGTGTCAATTCTTCTATTTTTGGTGAAATAGATCATACAATCTTTTAATTCATAGTTCCATAATCTAAAAGCATTTCATCAACAAGTATTTAAAGGTGATGTGGTTAAATATGTACATCAAAATGGGCCTCTAATCATTTATGATTTTCTAATCACCATCTGGGATTCTCTAATCGCCGACACTATGGTGGTTGTATCTTGCATTGCCAAATGCACCGAGTGCAAGAGCTATTGATCTGATTGTAAAATTTTTGTCTAATCCTAGTCTGATACCATGATTCTTCTGTTCAATCATCCAATTGCTTAAACAATCGCACGATCCAATTAGGTGATTGACAATTTCTAATTGTCACACTCTTATCATCCGATTATATCTTAAATTGATGATTCATTTGAACAATCGTTAGATTCTTCCTGAAATTGATTGCGACTCAACCCTCCAATTGTCTCGCGATCTAATTATCCAATCGTCTGATTTTATTTAACACAATCACCGATTCAATATACCAGTTGGTCCTATATCGATCGAAGGTGCCGATTCCTGTACCAACTGCAATTCATCGTTTACACATAAATGAACCTCATAGATTAACAAAGGCTAGCCCCTACTTGTTGGCTTTCCCTCTTTTCTAAGACCAACTCTTGGATTGTCAAGCATAACGAGAACTTAACTAGCCTTGCCATCGTAACTGGTAAGACCAAGAGAGCACCAACAGCATAAGCATAACTCGCATAACTAGAATTAGCATTGCTAGCATAACAGGAGCATGACCATGAATATTTTGTTGAGGGAGGGTGTTAAAATATATGCACCAAAATATTCATGTATATAGCCTTAGGGAATACTGGGGCATATGGTCTACATTGATCCAAGGTTATTTGTATTCACCAAAGAGTAAATATCTCAATAGAATGGAAATCACTAAGGAATCTCTAGAAATGCAAGTGGCAAGGAAGATGTCCAAGAGCCCACCATAATTCAGGGAGCTAAAATTAGGGAGAGTGGATAGTGGAGTGTGGAGAGATTCTAGGGAGAGAATCTCTCCACACTCTACTATTAGAGAATCTAGGAGAGAATTAGAGGAGATTCTTTTAGCTCCTTTTGTTTGTACTCTATATATTGGGCACCTCTTTATGAATGATTAACTCTTAATTCTCCTTAATGCTGCTTGTGTGATTGAGCTTGTCATTAGATTTTCTTTATTTCTTTTTAATCATTAAGTTTGATAAAGCTTATGTGCTACCTTGATCCACCATAGCTTTAGCCTTTTCTCTTGCTTAAGATCTAAACCATAAGCTTATGTGCTACCTTGATCCACCATAGCTTTAGCCTTTTCTCTTGCTTAAGATCTAAACCATGAGCTCCAACATGGTATCTCAGATGGTATCGGAGTAGGATTCCACTCCCTAGCCACTCCAACAAGCATTAGATCTAGCTCAAATAAGCAACAATTAACAAATTTGCAAGAGGTGCATCCTCTTATAAATCCAAACGATGTGTCGATTCTTCAATATTTGATCAAATTAATCATATTATCTTTTAATTCATAGTTCAGTCATCCTATGGTTAAAATCTAAAAGCATTTCATTGAGTATTCAAGGTGATTTGGTTAAATTGCACATCAACTAATGAAATTGGGCCTCTAATTTTCCAATCACCGTGTCTGGGATTCTCCAATTTGTCAACAGTGAAGCTCTCCCACCCGATGGAGATGATGAAGAACAGCTCGAATATGCCCTAGAATATTAACAGAAAGAGCATCTAGCTTATGTGCTCATTTGTCTAAGCTTACGGGATGGCCTAGCGGCGGCTAAAGTTAAACATACACAGACACCCAAAGAGGTGTGGGGACGTGCTGTCTACCAACTACGAGTCAAGGAATCTTGCCAATGTGCTGAGACTCAAGCAAGAACTAATGGCAACCAAGATGGGGTCCAAGGACAAGATGTGGGACCACATAACCAAGTTCAGGAGCATAACTGCTCAATTGGGTTTTGAGGGAGAACCAGTTCCCAAAATAGAACTTTGCTACATCCTACTCAATAGCCTCCCTACCCGATTTTCCCATCTTGTTGTCACTTTAGATGGACGACAGAAATCAAGGAGTTTCTAATCATTAGCTGGATGCTTGGAGCAATAAGAGTAGCGACAAAACTTGGACAAACCCGACATTGAGGAGAGAGCTTATTTTGTCAAGGCAAAAGGCACAACAATAGAAAGATGGAATGGGAGTTCAAGCAAGTATGCTACCAACTCAAATAGGATGTTCAAGGACCCTCAAGAGATTATATGTTTTTATTTGCAAGGGACAAGTCATATTACCAGAGGGTGTGCCAAGAAGATGTCTGACCTTAGGAAGAAACGAGGAGAGCAAGGAAATATTGCAGCAAGTAAAGCTCATGTGTGGCGCTAATGGAGATTCCCCTTCTGATTCAAATTGGCATATTGATTCAAGGGCTTCCACTCACATGTGTAGAAACAAAGAAATTTTTTCATTCTACAAGGAATTTGAGCACCCAACCCAAGTGTTCCTAGGTGACAATGCCCCTATTGAGGCAGTGGGAGCAGATCATGATCCAGCTTGCAAATGGGCAAACGAGTGTGATACTGGTTACCTAGTGTTATTGGTATAGCTTGAGACCATGCTTGACGGGTGTATATGTTGAGGTGTAACAAGTAGTGCCATGCTTGTATTATGGTTAAAGTGAAACAAGTGGAATATACTAGACAATTGTATTGTGGTCAAAGTGAACCAAGTGAACTATGCTAGACAACTGCACATGGTCGAAGTGCAATAAGTGCTTTATGAAATTAATATGCCATGCTAGTTGAAAGTGTAACAAGTGGAAATACACTCCATTTATTGTGGTCAAAGTAAAACAAGTGGACTATGCTAGATAACTACACATGGTCAAAGTGTAACAAGTGGTTTATGCAATTTATATGCTATGCTAATTGAAAGTGTAACAAGTGGCAATACACTCCATGCTAGATGATGTGTATAATGATACTCTCATCATAGTAAAACAAGTGGTAAGTGTATGTTGAGTTTATGCCTATCAATGTTTCATATTGGGATTAATTATAGAGAAGGGCAATTAATTGAAACAACTAATGTGTTTACGTTTGTGACATAGGTGATGAGCAGTGCGCGTGTCACACATGGAGGATCTTGTCTATATTATCTTGAAACATTATTATTTTGTTGGCCACATGCCAAATATTTGTATATATTATTTATGCATGCTTGTGCATGGCGTTGCTATATTCCTAGCATATATGTTAGAAAAGTTTTGATTATTTATACTGTGTGTGAACAAGCTCTAGTGTTTGAGATATTTTTGATATTTTTGTAAAAATGGAAAAGAAAGCCCAATTTTGTATGCACAACTATTAATAGCTCCTTGGGCTATTTATTGAATAAAGATTCTCAATATAGTCATGTTGTGGAAGTGGAGCTACACACATGAGGGGAGAGATTGCACCCAACAGTGTCTTGATGGTTCTATTTCTCTTGTTTTATGCTATGCTATTCTCTATCATATCAATTTGATTCAAGGGCGGTTGTAAGATGAGGGTACTCACTTTCGTTCACTCTCTCTAAAATTGGGACATCCACGCATCTCGGGTGGAGTACCTCGATTGTGATATCGCCATCAATCAAAACACGACACGTGCCTCCCAAGCCTAATGCGACATATCTCGAACGAGATACCAACTAATGCTACGCTAGCAGGTCTGTGTTTCCAGTCATCATCCATGTCACCAATACAGGTCACCGCCACCACACTATCTCGATCGAGATATTCATGCCACTCAGATCCACATCAATGCCACGCTGTATCCCCCTAGGCATATTTGACTAGCCCATCTCCACCGTCCACATATCTCGAACGAGCTATTGAAATAAAATCTCGACCATTCATTGAAATACCTCGTTTGAGGTATAGAGATGCAATCTCCACCGTCCACATATCTCGAACGAGATATTGAAATAAAATCTCGACCATTGAAATACCTCGTTTGAGGTAAAGAGATGCAATCTCCACCATCCACATATCTCATTCGAGGTACAGAGATGCAATCTCCACCGTCCATTCACGCACATTGGAAGATGCGATCCCAGCCGTTTAAATACCTCGATCGAGGTATTTAATGAATCTCGACCGTCGTGGTAATGACTTAAAATCTAAGCCGTCCATGTACCTCGAACGAGATACTAATTTCAAATCTCAGCCGTCGTCGATCCTTCACCAACCCTAAAATTAAGTGTGTATCTTGGCCGTTTGTCTCACTAACCCTAAAATCCAGAGCATACATCTTGCAAACCCTAATGTGCATGATGTCACCGAACCTCGTTCGAGGTTATATAATCGGAAAACTTTTTTTTTTGCAGAAGTCGTTTTCACTCTCCTTACTCTCTTGATTTGGATTAGCATTAGTGGGCCCATTAGCATTGTTTTATAGCTTCATTAGTGCTACTTAGCACTAAGCATTGGACCCTTCACATTGGACCTTTCACATTGGACTTTTGCGTTAGGCTTAGGTTTTAGCATGGAGTCACACGAGGAGGGCCGCTTATCTATTGTGGACCTCATCGGCGGAGATAGACCGCGAGTTAGTGGCTATCCGTAGGAGTGCTATTAGTGGCTATCCGTTAGTGGCTATCCGTGGGAGTGCTAGAGACACACCGTCTACATTACATATCGTGGAAGACTTGGAGGCGATGCTTTCATCCCTTCGTAGCCTTCACGATATTGTTTATGTAGATGAGTGGATAGCCCACCATCGCACTGCTCCTGTGTCATATGGCCAGACATATCGTCAAGTCTGTGATCTTGGTCCGATTAGGGATGGAGCCTAGTTAGATCTTTTCCTCGATAGTCATGGGATGAGGCCTGAGGCGGCGGGCAAGCCCCTTACTATTTCGCGGTATTCGCATCCTCGTCGTATAGCGGCACATATCTATAGTCGATATGTTGCCGCATATGGGAGGATGCCGACGAACAACCGCCAAATTCCCATATACTTTGCAAAGCAATTATATGCGGAGTTTGTCTTAGGGAAGGAGGTGGATTACACTAGCCATCGGATGGGTGTGGTGGTGCTGGTGGCCGAGGCCGTCTCCCCAGCGCGACCAGGGTAGGCGACCTCCACCAGCCCTTCGTGTAGCTCCTACAGTTCCTTTATTTGTGCCTATGTCGACAGTCGAGGCTCTTGGCGCCTAGGTTGGCATCGACGTACAGAGTATCACAGAGAGCATCCAGCACGTGGTGCGCTTGTTCTCACGATCGATACCGACGACGACAAATGTCGAGGTATTTATTACTTCTTAAGTTTTTTTTGTCATTTATTTACATGTTTATATGTACTTTTCTATATTTTTACATGAGCGGCATGGTTAATTGTGTCACGTAGGGTCCCACACATACCACTGAGAGACTCACTCAGGAGTTGGTAGAGGCGAGAGTGGAGATTGATCGCCTTAGAGCTGCGTTATAGATGGCACAGGTAGCTACTTCAGAGGCACGACATGTGAGAGAGTCTGACATCCAGCAGGTAGGTTTCTCTTGCACGTAAAAGAGTTATAATTAAGGTCCTAAGTTATAAATTTCTTTCAGTAATACCTAATGAGAGAGACTAATCAATTATTTTTATGCTTTACTTTTTTGCATAGGATCGGACTGAGGTAGAGAGTTCTAGAGCTGAGGCGTAGCATCACATGATTATGGAGCGGATTGCACAGCCTAGGGCATAGCAGTTGATGCTGCATGTTCGAAAGTTCTACAGACCCTCAGACGTGACAGTGCCCTACTTGCCTTTATATCTACGGCCTGTTATTTATAGAGGTTTTTTGACGACCTCTCCCTTAGGATGCACCACCATTCCTCCGTGATGCCTGCTGCGCTCTCTGTATCGAGGACATTGACAGTACTAGTGGATATGCTCTGGGATGTGGACATTTTTTCCATTTGTCTTGCATCACCCAGGAGCTAGTACGCTTCTCAACATGTCCCTCTTGCCGTGCATGCGTCGACCTAGCGACATACAGAGTTTTGGGCATTGATGATCTTCACCCAGGCTTCGCTCGAGTAGATGCTAGGACTGGTAGGCCTCTTGATTTGAGTGGAGTGCACATGAGTTTGATGCATACCAGAGAGTCCTTCATGAGAGCCAGATCACAGCATACGAGCGTGTGCGTGGTGTCGGTCCTAGTGGCACGGGTGATGGTGCTAGCAGCAGTACTGCTTCTCATGAATGAGTAGCGTGTCCTTACAGAGCAGAGGAGCTTACACGAGCAGAGTGGTAGACATGTACCATTGCTGATTATAGATTTTGTGTTTACAGGCAGAGACGTCTTGTAGTAGCACGGCGTAGAGAGAGGGAAAGGGCTATAGCAGCTTATGGGACTCGTGAGCTCCTGAGTACACCGGCACTCATGATCGTGCCTTTGAGGCAGACCTCCCCGCAGATATTCGACGACCCCCGCAGTCTGCAGAGCCTCCTCGACGTGTAGAGCAGCCTCGACGTGCACGTCGACCCCAGCAGTTAGAGATGACGATTTTGATTGGGTTACCGTTGAGGTTGACAGTGACTAAACTCAGACTCGCTAGGTTAGCTCACTTACATTGTACTTAGATTTATGGGCAGTGACTAAACTCAGACTCGCTGGGTTAGCTCACTTACATTGTACTTAGATTTATGGGCAGTGACTAACCTCAGACTAGTTGGGGTAGCTCATTTTCATTATGACGTACTTATTTGATGTATATCATTATGAGTTTTTTCATTATTGAGTATCATTACATTTTAGTTGATGTTCTTGATTTTTTTTAAATTTTTAACACTTTGGCTATCATATTGTTTGTTGAAAATCTCCATGCCATCGTACCCAAACATGCTCTGATGATGGGGGGAACCAAGCATGTAGGGGGAGCCTACCCCCACATGCTTGCAAAGTTTGGTCATGATCGGAGCATGTTTGGGTTAGTAATTAGCACCCAGTGTGGATTTTTCAAGTCTCTTGGTGCTTCATGGAAAATCCGGGCCTTCCCCATACCATCATACCCAAACATGCCCCGGATGGGAACCAAACTTTGCAAGCATGTGGGGGGAGCCCACCCCCACATGCATGCAAAGTTTGGTCATAATCGGAGCATGTTTGGATTGGTAATTAGCGCCCAGTGCAGATTTTTCAAGTCTCTTGGCGCTTACCAATTAAAACATGCTTCGATTGTGACCAAACTGGGTGCTAATTACCAATTAAACTTTGCAAGCATGTGGGGGGGATTGGTCATGATCGAAGCATGTTTTAATTGGTAATTAGCACCCAGTGTGAATTTTTCAAGTCTCTTGGTGCTTTAGAGGCATTGGAAAATCCAGGCCTTCCCCATACCATCGTACCCAAACATGCTCCAATGGGGACCCAACTTTTCAAGCATGTGGGGGGGGCCCACCCCCACATGCTTACAAAATTTGGTCATGTGATCGGAGCATGTTCGGGTTAGTAATTAGCGCCCAGTGCTTGCAAAGTTTGGTAATTTTCAACAAACAATATCGTGATGGTGATTTTCAACAAACGATATGATAGCCAAAATGTTAAAAAATCAAAAAACCATGAACATCAACTAAAATGCAATGATCCTTAATAATGAATGAGAAAACTCATAATGATATAAACATCAACTAAGTACATCAGAATGTGAGCTAACACAGCTACTCTAGGTTTAGCCACCACTAACTCAAAAGATCAAGGTATTTTGAAAATGAGCTACCCTAGCTATTCTGAGATTAGTCACTCCCAAAAAATCTAAGTACAATGTAAGTGAGCTAACCCAGCTAGTCTGAGTTTAGTCACTATCAAGATAGAGATCTAGTCAAATTAGTCACTCCCAAAAAATCTAAGTACAATGTAAGTGAGCTAACCCAGCTAGTCTGAGTTTAGTCACTATCAAGATAGAGATCTAGTCAAAGCAGCACCCTCTCTAGCTCTCAACTGCTCTAGAATGCTCTCATGGTCATCCACTCGAAGTCGAAAACGAGGGTGAGAACTGTGTTTTCGGCTCTGTACTCATCAATCAAGATTGAGCCTGGTAGCAAACACTAGATGAGAGAACTGAAATGCCTCTAACTCCCACTTCCACTGCTGGAACTCAAGACTCCCCCCCGATGAAGTCAAATCTCCTGGTAGAACCAGCCTGCCACAATCATGCTATGGGCATCAAAAGAAAACCCATGATCATCCACTGTATCCTGGTCAAGGATGCACTTTGGCCGAGTGCAACTCATCAGATAGTAGTCTACTCCCTCGCTATTTCCCTCACCGGCAATAACAGTAAATACATCACCCTCCTGTAGCAAATCTATCTGGTCATCATAACTGACCATGAACGCAGGACTTGTGTGCTCATTAGACAACACTGGATGTGAAGGATGCTCGGGGGAGAGGAATGCATGTATCCATGCATCTGCCCATCCTCTTGAGGCACAATGTGACCAATCGCCGTCCATACATGCTCCACAGAAGCATGCAAACTGTCGTGTGTAAATCGTGGGGGCCACCATGCATGTGCTCCTGATGGAATGTAAGCCCAAGGTGCCAAGTACTGTGTCACAATCATGGGAGGCTCTACGATCAATCATGCCACCATCCACATGCCAAAAAATCTCCTAGTAATCCGAGCATCACGTTTGGGATACGATGATGCTGCACTCCCACACAAATGTTGGGAGCACCACTCGACTACGTGGCCCGCATCTCTGAACTGCTCAGCATCCCGCCGCCGCAGCTGATGACGCCTCAGGGCACGTTTCAGACACGCGTCCGCACCATCATGCTCTCCCTTCCCGTGACTGGTCTCAAAGAATGACCAAATCACTGGGATACTAGACTGCACATGCCACCTATAAATCCATAAAACAAAGTCTTAGTTATTGTTTTCTTTAAGATGTTCTAGTGAATTTAGTTTAATTGCGAATATAAGAGAACCATAAGTACTACCTGTAGAGCCAATAGAATTATCGTGATGACGACTTGAACTGTGTGCCACAACCATCCGACCAAACCCATCGCTGGCCACATATGATCCCACAATCTTGTAAAAAATTGTATGGAGATGAAAACAGTGTTGCACAAAATGTGCATCATGTGAACGATCATCTCACTGATATAGAAATGATACTCTCGAATAATGACATGGGTCTCGGGGGTTCTCGCTATCCCATCTACATGAGCCTCTGCATAATATCGATAGCTAATGTGGACCATAATAGCAACCTAGTGAGGTAAGCAATATAGACGTTTAGGACACAAAACATCAAATAAGTAATATAGCTCAAACACGAAACAAATATTATGAAATATAACCATTACCTGCTCTGAGAAGTAATACTCAGATTGTATCTCCTGAAAAGGTGTGAAGGTGTAGTTCTCTGCAAAATCAATCACAGAGACGACCACACCAATAGGAAACTCTGCCAGGCATGCTTGAAACTGACGATCCTGCCACTTGGCACAATGACTGTGCCGTATATAGTAGATATGCTCCCTAAATGTGGCTGTGAAGTGACAACGTGGTGTATGTTTGTCCACAAGCTGCAATTTCCTGGACTGTCCCCACTCTGGAGCTGGTGTGTCACATACTCATAACATTGCCATGGCACTATCTCTTGGTCACTTGCATCAAGATCTGCCATCTGTAGATGTGCAAGTGAACCACATGATGTGCAATTGCTCTCCACACAAGGCATCCTATGGAACTGGGCATCCTTTGTGTGTGCACACAAAAGAGAGTGGATGAAATCACGAGGACTACGAGGCAACTCTCTATGCCCACTAAGAGAACGGAACACATCATAAAAAAGTTTGAACTCAACATGGTAGTGACAAAAACATGTCACGCTGACGTGAGTACCTCACAAACCAAGGCTTACACCCCTCAAATGACCTTTGCCCAATTTTAAGCTCTAGATATGAAGCCACAAACTGAGAATACAACTCAATTTGGGTCATTTCAATAAAGCAAGCACCGTGCTCAATGAACACTCCTCTTGTCACTCTCTTACACAAAGCTTTCTTGAAAACTAGCGAGGCACAACAATTCTCCTCCCAAAAACTTTCTATGAAGGTTCTAGTGGTTTCATCTAGTAGGCGATCATGCCTAGCTACACGACCACTACTCGCCAACCTCATTGGCATCTAAACTTTGTCGTCTAATAGACCCAACTCTAAGTACGTGTGGTGCTATTATGGAAAGGATGCGAGATGTGGCACTCACCTTACCCTTCATTTGGGAGCTACTTATGGTGGCTGCCAAAGCGTCCACAGAGTTCCTCTTCTTGTTAACTATATAGGAATGACAAACACTTTGTGGCACTGCCATGCCAGCTCTCCTCTCTCTTCAACCTCCAATGTCAGAAAGCGCCTTGTAGTTGGCTATGTTGGGTAGATCGATCAAAGCATCAAGCACACATGCCTGTGATGAAGGCGTGAGGTATTTGAAATAGGAATGGAGGATTGCATGGGCATGATGATGTGCCCTTGACTTTGATAGTTCTTTCTTATCCACACAATGGGCGCCCAAAGGAGGGGGGTGGGTTCTTGTAGAAGAGAAGGGGACTCAAGAAATGCGGGTTCATGTGGATTATCTAAACTAAGGGGTAGTGGGGGAGAAGAGGGCGGAGGGAGAGGAAGTGGAAGAGGAGGAGCAAGGCTTGGATCATCGCCACAACAGAAGGTGTTGCTCATTGACGTGCTCTCCACTCTCTCTTTCTCTCACGAGCTACCCTTTTCCTCTCCTCCTCTTGAACTTGGTGGTGGACGGGGGGAAGTCTAGTCCTATCACGTTTCCGACTCCTACGACTTTGAGAACCCATTCTCAAGGAAGCTAAGAGAGAAAAAATTATAAAGGCTCAATGATGGGATAGTACTAGAGATAAGTGTGCGATAGTACTAGAGATGTGTGATTATATAGAAAAAATAGGTTATCCACTTCAAATCTCATTGGATTTCTTATCTAAGATTGATTGGATAATTAAGATAAACATAAAGATAATTAAAGATAAACTATTATCCACTTAAAAATTAATATTATTAATAATATTTATTAATAAGTCTAAATATTTATCATTACTAGATATATAAATATATCTTTTATTTTATAATTATATAACTATATTTTTTAATAATATTTTTTTTATATTTTATTCAAAGGTTTATTCTACATAAAATATTTTCAAGAAATATTAAACTTAAAAACTTATTTTTTTAAATTGAATAACATGAACTTTAAAAATAATATTATTGATCTAATCCCAAAATATAATCCTTTAAAATTAGTGATTTTAAATTATTTTATTTAATAAATTATATATATTTTATTATTTAAAATTCTATATTCTATTTCTCTAAATTACTAAATTAACTTTTTCAAAAATATGTTTTTGAAAAAAAAGGGGAGGTGGGAAGGAGGTGCCACGTGTCACATGCGTGCATGACACGTGGCATTCTCTTGACATGTGGCACTATTATGGTTGATGTGGCAATTCCATGATGTGGCATGCCATGTCACCAAGTGCGAGGTGGCAAGAAGATGTGGCATTAATGATGACTAGGATGATGAGGTGGGGAGTCAACTAGGTTGACCATGTTGACATGGAGGGTGGAGGTGGCAAGCTGCTTATGTGGATCCTCTCAAAGCTGATGTGGACATAAAGTGGCATGCATATATAAGATTTGTGCCTACCCAAGCCTCACACATGGAATGATATCTAAGCTTTGAAGTTTACCAAGCTTGGATTTCCAAACCTAACTAGGATTGGTTTTAGACTTGAAAAGGGGAGAGTGGACACAATACCAGAAATTTCACTTGGGAGGATTGAAAATGGACCTTCCCATACTCAAATTAAGCTATTTTTTTTAAATAAATTCATGGCAACAAGCATATTGATCCCTAGAGTTTTTAGATTGAAAGATTCAATATTTGATTTTCTAGAATTAAATTACAATTGATTTAATGGGCCTTTGACAGTCATAATAACAAATTTTCCAAAGTAAATCTACAAAAATCCAACCGTTAGATTTGTAATTTTACCTTATACCCACATTATTTTAATCTTTCCCAATCTAATCATCACTAGATCCATACAACTTGAGCATTTTAAATGGTAGATGTGGTGGGAGGATAAAATAGTATGTTTTTTTAACAATTCTAATACATTTTAAATAATATAGAAAATAGTAGAACACATCAAAAATTACTCGTTAAGCTCTATGTTATTTGTATTTAAGATATGCAAAGTGGGAACATCATATGAGTAATAATGTAAAAGTTATAGGTAATTTACTCACATTCACTGTACCTATCTAAACCTCCGACACGGCCTGTATACAATTCACTGTACCTGTCTAAACCTCCGACAAGGCCTGTATATAATTTTGGTTCCCAAAGAAAAGGAGATTTGCAATTATTGGATATTCGATCAGATTATAGTTTTAGGTGCCCAACTTTGCATATGATGTTTCATTTTAGAAGACCTTGAAGTGAAACTCCTTGGCTAACTAGGAGAGATTGGCTAACTAGGAGAGATTGGCTATTCTTCTTGAAAAAATGCATGTTTTCCGGCTAAAGCCAAGGGCGCCCACTATATGAAACTAGATAACCTCATCTTGCAACCACCCTCAAGTCTTTGATTTAATCTTTGATCTTTGATGTATTTGTGAGTTTCTAATTATTTCTTCAAGTAGTACATAAGTTTGCTTATCCATACATTGCGTCGTTAATATTAAGGACTCCGAACATACTGTGAAGAGGAGATCCACCACTTTAGTGTGCCAGGGAATCGTGCTAGACACACTATAAATTTAGCATGTTCGTCGGTGAGGTACTCAAAATGTGGAGTCCTATTAGCTCACTTCTTGTCTCTATGTCCTCTGTATGCCCAATGTCTTAGTCTATTCATCTATACATTATGTTGAGTATTGAGGACTCCACACATACTATTCAGGGGAGAACCACCACTTTAGTGTGATAGGTATCCAGTTGTGCTACATGTACACTAAATATTTAGCATGCCCGATGGGACACTCAAAACTTGGAGTCTTGTTAGTTCACCTCTTTTCTCTATGTCCTCTGTATGCCTAATACATACTCTGAGGTTGAAGGTGGAGTTAAAAAAAAACCTCAGAATTTTGATGATGCTATTGTAGTAGCTAGAGAAAAGGAGTGCAAATTGGAGATGATTTAGTCAGTTAGGCATGAATGCTATTTCAAAGGTGGAGGAGATGCCTATGTTGTTCACAAAAGGAATGCTACAATTGTATAGAAGTATCTAGTGGGTTCTAAACCACAAAAGGACAGGGATTTGAAAAAACACATGGATAACATAATGGCTACTATGCAAAACCTAAATTTGAATTTTATTGGTGGTGGATGTGGTAGAGATTGAGACTATGGTAGATGGGGTGTTGGTTACATGACATAGGGTGGCTATCCACCATCAGAGACAAGTGGGCATCCTCAAGCAAATGGGGGTTTTTTGGCCAAGAAGCTGTGAGAGGTTTGGGAATAGTGTTTTATTGTTGTGTGCTGATGCTGGCATGTTTGTTGTAGCCTGAAAGCTTATGGCAACATAGAAGCTATAGAAATGGGTTCAAGAAATACACATAGTGATTGCAAAAAGTGGATGTGATAGGAATCTTTTTCTTGGTATGCAAAAGCATTGTATATGTTTAGGGTATCTGCTATTTTTTTAATGATGTAGTATCGTGGTCTACATTAAAATCAGGATATGCTAAACATGAACTTGGTGAAGAAGCTCTCAACTGCTCGAAACAGATGCTTCTAGAAGGTGTGCCTCCAACTATTGTGATAGCATAGAAGCTTTAGCAAAGGGCCAGGAAATACGCACTGAAATATGTAAGAAGGGACTTGAAAGAGACCCTTTCCTTAGTAACATACTGGTAGACATGTATGCCAAATTCTGCTCACTTCTAGAAGGGCAGGAAGTGTTGGACAAGCTTACGACTCATGATGAAGTAGTGTTGTGGTACACACTTTCTACAGGGTATGCTGAGAGTGGTATGGGTAAGAAGCTGCCTGAAACACATTCAACTGCAGGGTGTGTCTCTGGCTACTTTGACATTTGCTTGCAGCTTGAGAGCTTGTGGGAGCATAGGGCTTCTTAACACTGTTCAAGAGCTACATGTTGTTGACATTGCCAAGAAGGGTTTTAATGGACATCCTGCTGTTGGCAACACATGAAGTGTTCAACAAACCTCCTATTCAAGATGTATTCTCTTGGAATCCACTGATTCCAGGCTATGCTGCTTTACTCAGGAAGTAGGCAATTTTCTTCAAACAAATACAAGTGGAGGGATTTTGTTTTAATTTTACCATGTTGGCCTACGCTTAAAAGCATGCAGTAGCATAGGAGTCCTATGTAAGGGCCTAGAACTACGTCATGAAAGAGGGTAGCACATTGGTGGATATGTACAGTGAAAGAGGGTAGCACATTGGTGGATATGTACAGTGAATGTGGACTCTATAAGGAAAAGCGACCGTAGGCATGTTTATAGATGCATTTTGACAACGTGGTTTAAAATATTACGGGCGCGTTTATAAGTGCATCTAAAATCGCGTCTACCGATAGGTATCTATAGGCGTATCTATAAGCGTGTCTATATACGCGTCTAATAGGTGCATCTATAATGATATAGACGCACCTATAGACGTGCTTATAGATGCGCTTATAGGCGCGCTTATAGACGTGCTCTGAAATTTAAAAAAAAAATCCAGAGAGCTGCTTGTGGAGATGTACAACTGCATTTTCTGCATATGCAACTGCATTTTCTACATATGCAACTGCATTTTCTACACAGGTAGCTCTCTGGTTTAAGGTTTTGCTTACTTGTACATAGATGAATCAAGATCACCAACGATATCAACATAAAAACTTAAATTAAAGATAGATATGCACAAAAAGATTTGTGAACACACTTCGAATATTGATTAAAGAAGATGAGAAATTACATTTTATATCCAAAAATTTGTCCATACATGATCGTAGCCACATAAGGCTTGAATAAAAACATAGATACATAAAGAAGATGAAAAATTTCATCTTATATCCAAGAAGTTGTCCATACATGATGGTAGCCAGGTGAGGCTTGAAAAAGAAACATAGTTGCATAAACCAAAACTATATATGAAGAAAAACTAGCGGGTGACTACTCAAAGGACTCATCACTCTCTCCGAAGTCATCTTGTCCTACTTCTTGTCCACCTTCTTGTGCCTACACAAAGTATTATAAAGGTCAAAACATGTTTTGTAAATAAAAATAAAAAGTATTACCGGCATTGGTGTTCTCCTTGCTCGATTGTATTGTTCGTCAGAGATGATCCCTACATCCTGAAGGTAATCCCATGTTGGTCTCCTCTTCATCGTAGCCAATATCTGCTGCGCGGTAGGATCTCTACCCACCACCACAATGTCATGCTACATCACAAGACAAAAATTTTAACACAATTCAAATAGAGAGAATACAAAGAAAAGACATGAAGTTGCACTATACATACAAACTCGACCTCCCATGATGCACGACCTCCAGATCCGAAGTGCGACGATCCATATCACTCCATTTGTATTCGTCGCGCTTCTCTTTGTTGCTAGTTCACTACTCCTTCTAAGAGCTCTTTCTTCGCTTTCTTCCACTCGCCCTTATGAGCAGTAGATGGCTTACCATGTCCATTTTGACCGGCATCTATTCGGGTTTTATCCTCCTTTGCATGTCTCCTTAGTAGAGACCTCCTATTCTTAAGTATGTCTTTGATTTTATGTCGCACCCATCTACTATTAAACCTTTGGGGTCGTGATTTTATTAGGATACTTCTTGTAGACAGCTTTAATGCAGTCATCCACTAAGCTCTCCCTTTACTGCTTAAAATGTATAAAGCAGTCTTTATAGTGTGCAAAAACTACTTGGCGCAAGTAGTTTACCACATCCTTCCCCCACGAGAGTCATCAACTATGCCACCCACATCTATGATATCATAATATGATATATCACCATGATGTGGTGGGGTGACTCTGAAGAACTATCCCCACCCCCAAAGCACTGCCCTAGGCGTCCTCTATCTCCTCTACCTCCACTCTCACTACTAGTGCGGCGTGAGGTACGACCGCCACTATCTCTAGACAACCCTCCCTATGATGACGATTGCCACTCTCATGAGAGCCATGATAACTATGAGGTGTCACATCTCTTGAAGGTGGAGGTGTAGGAGATGATGTAGCACTAACTAGGCTGACAGATGAGGGGTGAATGTAAAGGTAGGTGAAGTGCCTGGCAAGGGTATAGTGCCAGGAAAGGGTAAAGCATGCATGAAGATTATGCATAAAGCTTATGCGCAAACCTACAAAACAAATCCCCAGTACCAAGGGTGCAATAATAATAGACAAAAGAGAGGAAAGATAGAAAAGCACTTACCTCTTTTTGGTGATGTTGAAAGAGAGGATTGGAGGACCTACAAAACCAACAAAAGGGTGAGGAATAGATTAGTAATGCATACATACAAAAGCTTATGCAAGCTATGCCACTATGCAAGCCTTATGCAAACTATGCCGCTATGCAAGCCTTATGCAAGCTATGCTAAAGCTTATGCATAAAGCATGCATGAGGCCTTATGCATAAAGCTTTAAGCATAATGCCTTATGCAAGCCTTATGCAAGCTATGCTAAAGCTTATGCATAAAGCATGCATGAGGCCTTATGCATAAAGCTTTAAGCATAATGCTTTATGCATGAGGCCTTATGCATAATAAAGATTTAAGCATAATGCTTTATGCATGAGGCCTTATGCATAAGGCTTATGCATAAAGCACTATGCAACATAAGCCCTTAAACATGAGGCCTTAAGGGTAAAACTATGCATGAGGCCTTATGCATAAAGCATGCATGAGGCCTTATGCATAAAGCACTATGCAACATAAGCCCTTAAACATGAGGCCTTAAGGGTAAAACTATGCATGAGGCCTTATGCATAAAGCATGCATGAGGCCTTATGCATAAAGCTATGCATGAGGCTTATGCATTATGCATAAAGCTTATGCGCAAACCTACAAAACAAATCCTTAGCACCCACAAGGGTGCAATAATAATAGAGTAAAGATAGAAAAGCACTTACCTCTTTTTCGTGATGTTGAAAGAGAGGATTAGAGGACCTACAAAACCAAAAAAAGGGTGAGGAAAGGATTAGTAATGCATACATACAAAAGCTTATGCAAGCTATGCTAAAGCTTATGCAAGCTATGAACCTAATGCATACATACAAAATCAAAAAGATTAAGCTCTACGCATGCATTAAGCTCTATGCATAGATCTTAATGCATGCAGAGAGCTTAATCTATGCATAGATCTCTATGCATTATGAATGCGTGCATAGAGCTTAATCTTTACATTAAGCTCTATGAATAGAGCTTAATATATATATTAAGCTCTATGATTAGAGCTCTATTCATAGATTAAGCTCTATTCATAGATTAAGCTCTATGCATAGAGGACCTACAAAATAAAACTCCTCTTTTTGGTTCTTAAAAATAGAGGAAAGAGAGGATAAAAAGATAGGAAAGAGAGGAAAGATAAGAAAACACTTACCTCTTTTTGGTGATGTTGAAAGAAAAGATTAGAAGACCTACAAAACCAACACAAGGGTAAGGAAAGGATTAGTAATGCATACAAACAAAATCCCCAAGAACCTAATGCATACATACAAAAATCGAAAAAAGCTGGGAAAGAGAGAAAAGCATTTACCTCTTTTTGGTGAAGTTGAAAGAGAGGATTATAATACCTACAAAACAAAACAAAAAGTTGAGAAAATATATTTAGTAATACAAAACCCTAAAAGTGTGAATAGCATGGATACACAAGGAGGTTTAAGCCTTATGCCGAAGGAGGTTTAAGTATAAGCCTCTCATGCATAAGAGGCCTCTTATGCATAAGCCTCTTAGGCTTATGCATAAGAGAGAGAGAGAGAGAGAGAAGAGAGTACCATTCAAAAATTTTAAACATAAGAAGCTTATGCATGAGAAAGAGAGAAAGAGGGAGTGAAGATAATACCCAATCAAAAACCCTAATTCTAAACATACCATTTAAAAACCGTGAATATATGAAGAGGTGGGAGAGACAAGTGGGATAGAGACTACCTTGTGAGAGGAATCATCCTTGGGAGGAGACTTTGTGAGGAGAGGACAAAGGGTGAGGTACAGCCATCATGAGGAAGAGGTACAGCACAGGGAGCACAGAGGGGAAGTGAAAATAGTTGCGACGTCGACGAGACAGGCGAGATTATTCAATTTTTTTTTAACAGAGCGCATCTATAGGCGCATCTATATGCGCATCTTTAAGCACATCTATATCAAATGTATGTATGTATGAGTGTATGTGTGTGTACACACACACAGATGTATACATATGTGTGTGTGTGTGTGTGTGTGTGTATCTGTATACATAAGCATACATACATACACACATACACACGTGTGTATGTGTGTGTGTGTGTGTGAGAGAGAGAGAGAGAGAGAGAGAGAGATTATGTGTGTGTGGGTGGGAAGGCTTAGTGACATTGCATTACAAAATTTATGGGCGACACCACTTATGTGTCACTTAGAGACACAAATAGCAGCACTATAAATAATGAGCATAAAACTTTAACTAAAAAGAGATCTTAGCAACATTATTTGTGTTGCTAGATGTATCACTAACAAGACCTATAGTAGTGATATAAAGCACATTAATACTTGTCCAGTACTGGCATCTTGTACTTTAAAAACATACCCACCCATTTTTTATGTCATTCTTTCTCTCTCTCAGCTTCCAATTACCTCGTTAGTTTACATGCACACCTTCTCATCTTCCTCACCTCTTGAAGATACATACTTCTCCCCCTCATCTTGCCTGCCTATATCACATTACTAGTATCGATAAGGCAGATCTTGATAGTAGATGCAAAAATTCATGAAAGATGTGCTTGAGGATGCCATAATGCTTGGTATATTCTCAGACATTGTTGATCATGCCCATTATGTGCTTGGCCATTACTGATCAAGTTCAAGAGTTTATCGAGTCTTTATGTGAAAGTTTGATCCACATAGTGGGAGGTTATGGTTATTACATCCCGAGAGTGATCCATCAAGATTCAAGAGTCCATCTACTGCTCTAATTTATATGGATCATGGGAAGGGGAAGGAACATGCACATGAGGTATATAAACCAAGGAAGATGATATTACAATGAGGGCAAGGCATGACTTAATCATATCAACTCCTAATTTGTCAAAGGATGCCACAATCATAAGAATCTATTTTTAGTGGGGAAGCATAACTTGATCATATCAATTATTCCAAACAATACAAGCACTTGTCCCTTTATCGATAATTTTTAAAAGGGGTGATAAAATTTGTTTTGATCTTAGCTCCCATCTCGTCAGCATAAGCATCATTAAGTATGTTGGTATATGCATTGGTATCTACATCGGTATAAGCACTCGTATAAGCGTTGGCAATGTTAATACATCAAAATTATTTACATCAATTTCTTGAGAAAAATCATTAACAATTGATTTACATAAACTTCACGACTATCATCTTCGACAAGATCCATTGCTCCAAAGAGATCAATTTCTAATTTTATGTCTGTATCCCCTACATCTTCGGCCAACATATGATTAAAAGTAATTCATTGGCATCCACATGGATGAATCTAAGGATATAACATAAATGGATTTGATGGAAGTTGATAAGGCATCATCATCACCATCGTGTTGTTCAGCATCATGATTTTCAATGTCATCACATCAATTTATTCATGATCATGAGTGTGATCTGTTATAATCTATAAATCTTGGGTTTCATGATCTAATAATTCATTTATACCCAGGGTATGATCTACTTCTTCCCTTGGAGATTCTATAGTAATAGTTTCCTCCTTCAAGTCTCTATCTTAAAAAGTTTGTTTGCTATGAGGAGAAACTTGAATTACATACATCATTTCAAATTTGAATGATCTCAATAAAGTAGTAACACATAAGCTTTAGAGAACTTGATCACATTATTACGGTATTACAAATGTATCCCGAAGATTTGTCCACAACCTAGTGGAGAAACTGCAACAACTCCACTATATCTCTTCTCACAATTGGGGTTGGTCACCATTGATAACCAGTTTAAACCATTGCACATCAAGAATAAACATGTCAAATTGTCTAAATCAAACTCTAATTATGTCTTATATAGCTCCTCAATAATCAAGATTGGAGAGAGTAACATTTAAGTTGCTAGCACTAGCTCGACTCTCTTGTAGTACAAAGATAACCAAAAGTTGTTCTTTTCTTATCTATTCACTCCACAAAAATGATGTCCATGCAACCTTAGTGCTTTATATTTTTAATACTACATAATATATACAAAAAAATAAATTTTAAAGAGAGAATTGTCTCAATTATACATCAATAAAATTAATTATTGAATATGGATGTGTTAGTTTGATTTACATGCATGTAGCCAATCACATCCTCTTGTAACTTCCATCTCTTGCTTAGTGATACTTTCACTGTCCTCTCTTGCTTTCCTTAGGGTTTGTTTTAGCTATCTAAGCGGCATATTATTAGGGAGTTATGCAAGTTCAAGAGGACATGAGAAAGATGTTTGTGTCTTCTCCTGAAACTATTTTTGCATGTTTAATGTCTCCACTTGTGCATGTTTATATCTCTTAAGCCATTTTTTCATTTTTGGAAAATTCAATATGCAAAATCTATTGATCTTTTCTCGCAATATCTCATCCATCTTATGAGTTAGCCCTTTGCTTTGTGTTACCTCTCTAACTATATGCTTATCCTCTTTGTTGTGCAAAACTCAAGGCATGTTAATTTTGCCTAAGGAACTCAAAGATGTACACCAATTATTTTGTACTACCCAACTTTCTATCAAGAATGAAAAAGAAGTGCCACATAGGATGGTCATTCATTGACCATCCTGTGTGGCTTTTTTCTTTTCACAAAAAGGATTATGATAGAGAGAGAATGTGTATGAGTGTGTGTTTTGAGAGAGAGAGAGAGAGAGAGAGAGAGAGAGAGAGTGAGTGAGTGTCAAGCGAGAGAATGTGTGTGGGGGGGGTTAAGGGGGGTGTGTGGGTGTGTGGGTGTGGGTGGGTCTAGGGGTGTGTGTGGGTGTGGGTGGGTCTAGGGGTGTGTGTGTGTGTGTGTGTGTTTTTCTCTCTTTTTCAAATGTGTGTGTGGAGAGAGAGAGACAGAGACAGAGACAGAGAGAAAGAGAGAAAGAGATAAAGAGAGAGAAAATAAATGTGTGTGAGTGTGTGTTTAAGAGAGAGAAAATAAATGTGTGCAAGTGTGTGTTTAAGAGAGAGAGAGAGAGAGAGAGAGAAATTGTGTGTGTGTGTGTGTGTGTTAGAGAGAGAGTGATAGAGAGAGACATTGTGTCCGTGTGTGTGTGTGTGTGTGTGTGTGTGTGTGTAATGTGGGTTTAGGTTGTGTATGTGGGTGTGTGTGGATGTGGATGTGGGTCCATTTAGGGGGCACTTTTTTTTTTATCTTTTCCAAATGTATGGGTGTGTTGAGAGAGAGAGAGAGAGAAAGAATGTGTGTGTGTGTGGAGAGAGAGAAAAAGATAGAGATGATTTGAAGTACCAAAATTTGGGGGGAGGAGGGGGAGGTTATAACTTTTTTTTAATGATTTTTCCTATCTTAAAAAAAACAATTACCCGAATGAAACTGAGAAAAGAACGAAGTTGTCTCATAGTCTACGGTATAGGCCAAGCCAAAACCTTCTGAACTTGGTCATAGCCAATGCTCAACCCGTCTCTTGTGATCTTGTGTCTCAAGTAAATTATTTCTATCATAAAAATTTCACATTTACTTAATTTATCATACAATCGATTCTGTCTTAAAATGGTTAAGACAATCGTGAGGTGTCTAATGTGATCCTCAAGAGTACAACTATATATTAAAATATCATCCAGGAACACAACCACAAATTTTCGCAAATGTTAATGAAAAAGATCATTCAATCATTTGTTGGAAAGTGGCCGGAGCATTGGTTAACCCAAAAGGTAATACGAGAAAATTGTAATGGCCATACCTAGTCCAAAAGGTGGTTCTTTTGACGTACCTTTCATGAATACGTATCTGGTGAAAGCCAGAACATAAATCTATCTTTGTGAAGTACTTCACTCCGGCTAAACAATCAATCAGGTCACCTGATCTAGGGAGAGGATAACGGTTCTTGATTGTCAGCTTGTTCAATCTCTTGTAATCTACACACATTCTCCTGGTGTGTTGTCCTTCTTTCTCGTGAGTAACACAGGTGCACCCTAAGGTGATTTACTTGGACGGATATGGCCCATCCTCAAATATTCTTCGAGTTGTTTGGCCAACTCATCTTCCTTAGCCTGGCTCATCCCTGTAAGGTGGAATGCTAACAAGTTGAGCACCAAGGACCACATTAATACGATGATCCACTGCCCTTTCAGGTGGTAAGCCTCATGGCAGTTCCTTAGGAAATACATCTGGAAACGAATCAAGCAACTTCTGTAATTCTTTTCTTTCAAACACACTTAATTCATTGACATCCATAATAGGTATGAGAAATGAAGAAAGTGGAATCAAGACATAGCGAAAAGCATTATATAAAGAAGAATCCATTATATTTTCAAAATTAACGTTATTTACAAGAGGTCCCTGAAAGGGATGTATACAATCACCTAAGATACAATACTGGGTGTTCCTATGCTCAAAAGAAAAAGTATGACTAGACCAATCTATCTGGACCTGAAGGGTCTTAAACCACTCAATCCCTAATAACAAGTCTACATGCTCTAGATGCATAACATAGCAGCACTCCATAAGGCAAGCAGCTCGATCCAATACAATAGTACCACAGTTTCCACCAATTGAAAGATATTGTCTAGGGTGTTGTGTAGAACACTTTCCAAAGAATTGTTTGCTGAAACCACATGAGGAAGGCACCTCTCAACCAAAGGTCTCACTCAACTTTGTAGGGGCAGTTCCATTGCCACCTTCATCAGAGAATGAGGATGTCATGCCACTTAGAGTCATGACTAGATCACAGACACGAAATGCCGAAATGCAGACTGATGAGACACCTCGAACTAGGGATGCAAAGGCAAATCTAGTGGACAAGACCCTACCTTCTAATAGAAAAAGGACCACTAGGAGGAAAAAGAACTGCAACAAGCAAACTAAGAGTGCATCCACTAGTTCTCAAGAAGTCTCTAAACAAAACATGAAGGATCAAGCTTTTACATCCCAAGAAATGCATGAGGAGAATCAACCTCAACCTGGGCCTAGTGCTAAACAAGACGAGGCTAGTACAATCGAGGATAGTTCAGGGGGTTTTGTTTTTGTGGATAAGGTGAACGAGACTCTAGATGCCATCATTGATGCTCATAGAAGTCACATTGCAGCTTTATCTAAGCTACCCAAGAAGCTTCAAGAATACCCAAACCCTCGTGAGGAGAAGATCAATCTAGTTGTACATCAGCAACTCATTAGGGAAGCTCAATCAATACTTGAGGGCCCACCTCCACCTATCCCTCGAGGCCCCACCTCTTTTAAGCCAACGTTAGAAACCATACCAGAAGTGTCATGAAGTTGGGAAATGAAAAGTGAGTTGATCTCACAAGCTCATAGTAGCGAGAAGTCTGCACCAATTGACACCCCATTGAAAGAAGGCATTCTGCCACCACCTACTCTTGCCTTCCCATGCAATGATGAAGTTATTGATGCTAATGAGGACATGGAAAATGAGATGTGGGCAGCAGTTCATGAGAAAGTTAATGAGAATATGTCCTCTATTATTTCACCTCCATTCTCTGAAGTGGATTTTACCAGGGGCACAGAAAACAACTTTAGATGCCCAAGCATCCAAGAGGAAGTTCAAACAATTGTTTCTCCTAGAAGTAAGCATACAATGAAAACCTTACCATCTTATTTGGGAGAATATGAGAACTATTCTCAAACCTTGAGGATACCCTCCATGCATAGAAGGTTGACAAAGGAGATGGATATGGGTATCGTGCAAGCTATTTTGTCAACACCAGTGGCTTGTACCTTACCTTTGCTTGATTTGATAAAGCTTCGACCAGAGTTGTGGAATGATATTGCCACATGTTTGTCCCAGTAGGTATTACTACAAAAGGGTCACCACATCAATGTACTATACACCCTGAGACAAAGCATGTTATGCCAGTTCCTATCAACAAAGTAGGAAAATTTTGTGAGGACGATAAGGGAAATGCTACCCTCCCATTAGAAGTGTGAAAAGTTGCTTCAACTGCAATACTTGATAGTGGTGCAGGAGTGGGCATTGTGACAAGGTCCATTTGGAAAAAGTGGGACAAACCAACTATTAGGAGTACCAGGATGCGCTTTGCAGCTAGCAGATGGAAGCTTAGAACATCCCATTGGGCTGCTAGAGAACACATTGGTCACCACATGTGGGATTGAATATGAGCACACATTTGCAGTAGTGGATTTTGGAAAGCATCCAAACTATGAAGTGATATTGGGTAGACCATTCATGCGAGAATTTCAAATGATTCAAGATTGGGGATACAATTATTTGTACCTTCGACATGATTCTGTCATCACAAGGGTCAACCTAAAGAATCACTCATATCGTAATGTAACGCAGTCTCCAATACATGAGTTTGACTCTGCTTCATCTGAGGGCTCAAGAGTTGCATTGTCAGATGGGCGAGAAGATCTGTGGATGTGTGGAGCCTCATGTAAGGATTTCAACACTGAGAGACTTAAGGGTAATCGAAGTGTATCAGATGAGGCATACATTCCACAACCCTTCCCTGAGCACTTAATTGATCCCCTAGAATGGAGTCATGTCCTTGCAACATTATCGACATGTGCTTTACCTAAGCAAATTCAATTTTGTGACTCAGATGGATATGACATTATTCCTATACGAATGGTACAACCACGTGACCTTCTAGATGATTTGTACTATGGGGATGCATCCACAACAGCACTGCATGTAGAGGAAGTCTCGGTGGAGGATTTAACACTCGAATCTGCTAATGATGGTGATAAGGAAGATGGATGGGACTCTGATTTTGATGATGATGTAATAATCCCTAAGGAAGAGTTAGGAAAGGCACGCCTACTCTTGAGAGGAAGGGAGGTTCAAATAGAGATCCCTCGAAGCCGACCCAAACGTAAATGCTGTAAGAGCCATAAGAGAATCCGTAAATAAGATGAGAGGGAATGACGTGAGAGAATACAAAAAGAAAACGAGGAGTTTAAGAATGAACACTCTCAACCACCACCTCACTTCTCAGGAAAGAATGGATATCTATACTATGTCCAAGCACAAGATAGTATCAAAGCTGGACAAGAACAAGGTCTCAATGTTCCCCCCAACTTTACACAGTACACTCTTCAAGATCGGAAGATTGTTCTTCAACAGCCCATGCGACAAAAGCCAAGCATGCCAGGGGTTTCATACAATGCAAAAAAAATTGATATCGCTAAGCCAGGAGAAGAGCCTCGCTATGTGTGGATTGCCATAGACCTTTCCTTAGATGAGGAGAAGTTATTAATTCAAACAATAAAGGAGTATCACGATGTTTTTGCTTGGAGTTATAAAGACCTCAAAGGAGTTGATCTAGTCAGCATACAATTCCATTGCGAGAGGATGCGAAGCCTTCCAAGCAACGTCCTTATACTTACAATGAGAATTTTGCATGAAAGATAAAAGAAGAAATAGACAAGCTCTTAGAGGCAAAATTTATCTATGAGATTGAACACACTGAATGGGTCTCCCCTATTGTAGTGGTGCCCAAGAAAAATGGAAAACTTCGAGTATGTGTAAATCTCAAGAAGGTAAATGCAGCTACTGTACATGGTCATTACCCACTTCCAATCACGGATCATGTTTTGGAACGTGTTGCAGGGAAAAAGGCATATAGTTTCTTGGATGGATTCTTCGGTTACAATCAAGTGTCAATTGATCCGAAGGATCAACACAAGACAACCTTTGCTCTACTGAAGATGGCATCTTTGCCTACTATCGTGTTATGCCATTTGGTCTAACAAATGCACCTGCAACCTTTCAGCGGTTAATGAGTCATGTATTCAAGGAGTACCTTAGGCTATTTCTTGAGATCTTCATGGATGATTTATGTGTTCACTCATAAGAGCGTGATGATCATATAGAACACCTCAGAGTTGTGTTTCAAAAGTGTCAAGTTTATCGTATATGCTTGAATCCTGACAAGTGCAAATTCATGGTAAGACAAGGGAAGATTTTGGGCCATATTGTTTCTCGCAATGGTATTTCAACATATATGGATAAAATTGATGTCATTGTCTCATTACCTCAGCGTATCAACCCTAAAGGGGTACAAATATTCATGGGACATTGTGGCTATTATCGTCGATTCATCTATATGTACGATATTCTAGCCAGACCATTATATGCTCTTCTCGTTAAGTTTAATTGGACTAACGAGTGTGAGGAATCCTTTGAAAAGTTGAAGCAAGCATTAGTGTCTGCACCCATCTTACGGGCACTAGATTGGAACCAAATCTTTCATGTCCATATTGATGCTTCAAACTTTGTAATTGGATGTATTTTGGCTCAATCGGGAGAACACAATAAGGATTTCCCAATCTCATATGCTAGTCGACAGTTGAACAATGCTGAGAAGAATTATACCACAACAGAAAGAGAAGGTTTCTCCATGATATATGCAGTGAAAAAGTTTCGCCTTTTGGCAAACAAATTTATATTTTTTGTGGACCATCAAGCACTGCTATATTTGGTGAATAAGCCTTGTGCAACTGGAAGGATTGTGAGGTGGTTTGTCATCCTTCTTGAGTTTGATTTTGAAGTGGCAGTCCGAAAAGGAACAACTCATCTTAGGGTAAATCATTTGTCTCGAATCACCTCTGGCGAAGCTCCTGTGGGTGTGGATGATGATATGTTAGATTCAACACTTTTCCTTGTAGAGACAGCTCCTAAATGGTCTGAACCCATCTTAGAAATTTTGACAAGTGGGCAGATACAACTAGCGGGTCCTAATGTGGACCTATGGTGCCATTCAAGTTAATCTCAGGGAGATTATATCGTCAGGGTAATCATGGAGTGTTGCGGCTTATACCTAACCCTGACCAATATGAGGAGATCTTGGAATGGGCACATGAGGGTATTGGTGGAATCCATGCATCAGCTACTACTTGTGTGCGACGTATAACTCAGGATGGGCAATGGTGGCCTAACATGCATGCGGATGCTGAAAAATTTGTTCATAACTGTGCTTCATGTCAAATTCAACAACCAATTCATAATCACATTATTCCAAATTTCAACTACACCAAGTTGGAGCAAGTATATTGTGGACTATCTTCAGCATGGTCATACTGATCGAATAATTCCTAAATATCGAAAGCATGCTATTGAAGTTGAAGCAGCCAACTATATGCTGATAGAGGGCCAACTCTACAAGAGGGGCAAGGATGGCAACTTGCGCATGTGTGTATGTGAAGCTGACTACTTGAAAATCTTGACTCATGCACATGCAGGTGTTGGGGGTGGACACTTTTTGGGCAATACCACAACTAAGTTGATTAGGTGGTCTGGGCTTTGGTGGCCAACCTTACAAATGGATGCTGAAGAATATGTAAAACGTTGTGATGATTGTCAAAGGACCAAGCCTCCCATCACAAAGGACAATATGCCATTGCGGCCTATGTTAAGCACACGTGCTTTTGCCAAATGGGGTATTGATTTTGTCGGTCCCATTAAACCTCCAGCTCGTCACATGCATGCCGAATATATTATAGTCGCAACTGACTATTTGACCAAATGGGTAGATGCAAAGGCTACAGTAAAAAATGATGCGAGAACCACAGCCAAGATCATGGTTAAGTGCTACCAATTGTTCATTAGATTGGAAGAATAGACAATACAAATTGCAAATTGATTCTGATTGCATCTTGGGATCTGCTGCTCCACGAGTTTTATCATGTCAAAAGGGTGGTAGTTCTACCTTACACAACCCACTTTCAACATCTGCTCTTTAAGCTCCAAGACAAATGATGTGGATAATCGATGAGTCCTCAAGTGAGGGCCATGGCTGGCATGTTCCAACTACTCTAGTCACTGCTCAAATAAGGCCAGGCAAGAAGGAATCATCAATTTGGCTACCCAAAGAGGCGTACAAACTTGTACCATCTAGCCTAGTTGCTAAACCTCCTAAAAAGCATATCTTTTCCAAGCCTAAGCCTCAGATTGTTACTTCCCCAAAGTATGTTCTTAAAGCACAAGGCTATTATGAGGGTGCAACAACACTTTGGCTTCCCAAATGCCATGGTTTGCTAGAGCCAGAAGAGTATATCAATAAGATTCCAAAAGCCACTCTTCGGTTTTCATATCAGTGCGTGCAAAGGAAATCAACACAACCTCTTCAAGATAGGATAGGTGGTTTTGGTAGCACCTACAAATCTCCTTGTGTTGACCTTGCCCAAACATTTATTGAATTGCCAGTTGTCCCAACTTCTCCTTGTTACACACTTCCACCATCAACTTGTGTACCTAAGACAAATCCAACTTTACATGAGTCTCCTTTGAGCATAGATTCTAGCACTTCACTGCCTAAATCCTCTTATCTTGCTCAAATTCCTCGACAATTGCTATCCTTCCCACCTCTTAAGGACATACCCAAAAACCAAAGGTAAGGCATTAACACTACAATTGAAGCTCTTTGGTAGATCAGTGTTTGAATAGTCTCACTTTTACTAATGTGGTTCCTTGTGCCATTACATGATTGTGTTCTTTTTCAGATGATCTTATCTACAATGTTTTTGATAGGGATTGTAATGATGGATATGAGTGTATAAAGTTTGAAGTTTCTACATTTCATTGTTCTATGCCCAGATATACCTCCTGATGGATACTTGGCGAGATACATGCCCAGATATACCTCCTGATGGATACTTGGCGAGATACATGTCCACCATGCATTGACCCTGATAGTACTCAACCTGAACATCACGGGGTTATAGTGCTCCTCCTTTTCAAACTCATTCTAGGTACTTTTATGCTCCCTTAGGTGAAATTTGCTGTGGGCATCACTTTGTCACTTTATTCTATCAAGAGCATCATCCATTTCCACATTGTCAAGAGTGTGCACGACTCGTATTAGGGGAAGCTTCACACATTTGTTGGCTATGCCGCTCTTAGTTTCGACGATATGGCACGGGCTTAATGAAACAAATTGTGGGAATTACACCCCAACGCCATAACCTTCTTGATATGAGAGTACCAGACCGAGGACCAAATCATCGTAGATTACCTGAGGAGGTTCAAGCACAACAATGGAGGGATACATGCATAAATGACTTGCAACCACCTATCTTGCAAGCCCTTCTTCCCCCAGCCTCAACATGTCAATTTTGGATCACTATGAGCACCTTTATTGAGCAATTCCAAAATCGGCATTGTCTGTTTAACCTTCCCATAGAACCAATGCCATATTTTAGCGAGGAAGCACTCCTTCCTCTACCACCTTCTCCAGAGGCCGGCTTTTGTATAGGGTTGTCCTTGCATCCTGAAGTGATTGATACAATCTTTCCAGCAGAAGTGGACACGATCCACCGCCAGTGCAAGGCATTAGGAACTCAATGGAGTCTTTTTGGGCCCTTTAATTTGCCATGAGGTTATGGAAACGTTTAACTTTTTGACAAATAGGAGCCCGCCATGTAAGCAAAAACCAATGGTTTGTAAGAGAGGTGTAAGAGTGGTCAAAGGGTGCACTTTTTCTCCCAAAAAGGGGAGGGGGCAATTTTACAATTTTCGAACCTCCATAACTTCTACATACAAGCTCCGATTTGAGCGGAGATTATAGATCCGTGATCTACGCATCAAGAGCTTTCCATAGATATGTTACATGATATGGTTTTATCCGCTAGATTTTAAATTCCATTTTCCCTCCAAAATTCAAATTCGAATAAAGTAGCCGTTTTGAAGCTTCTAATTAGAAAATGTTTCTTCTTAAGAGAAAATGTTTGACTCCCTTAAACTGCCAAATAAAAGGGCCCAAGAAGACTCCATTGAGTTCCTAATGATAAGCTCATCAACTCCACAATAAGATCAACAAGCCAGGGCACTTTTCTCCCACTAGGTTTTTTCCCTTGGCTATATTCGGTGATTGGCACCAATAACAAATTTTATTCTTTTCTTTTCTTGTTTGTTAATAAGACATTTTGTAGAGATCTAGAGTATACAAACATGCTCCAACAGTCCACCTACCGTGCACACAAATAAGGAAGGGGGGAGACATGCAATGCCTACAAAGAGCAAAGAGAAGCAATCTGCACATCAGCAATGCATCAAGACAAACGCGCCACATCAACGAGCACTACAATAGGTGTATTCAAATCATAATCTTTTGTTTGTGCTTTTCACTTTTGCATATATTGTTTGCATGTTCACACACAGTTGGCTGGTTTAAGTTTTAAATTAGTTGTTACTATGTGGCGAGTGATTTCTAGATTCTTAGAGGACTTAGTAGAAGGTATTTCTATTTGAAGACGGTGTAAGACATATACCAACAGAGTATGCCAAGTTCTTATGCTCTAGAAGTATATTAGTTATCCCTAGTTGTAGCTACCTCTTAGGTATGGGCTAGGTGCTACGTCGAGAAACAAAAATTTACGAAACATATGTCCTAAAAAATATATAGAAATGACTTGAGACATGACGTGTCTACGGCCATGTGGAATGCTTGGTAGTAGGACCTTGGGTTGTTTTAGCACCTTGGGGCCGATGCCTTGGTTTCCATGGGGTGAACACTGACATCTAAAAGATTAAGAAGAAGACCTACTACAAGGACTCTATCGCCTTGATAGATGCTGGTAGGACTCTTGGGTACATTATGGGCCTTCGAGATCGATGCCCTCATCTTCATGGGGTACTCCTTATGTCAGAAAAGGGTCTGTCGCCCTTGAGATACTTAGCGACCTTTAGATTCTCTTGCGGAGGTCTCTTGGCCATTGCTTGGGTCTCATTGGGATGGAACCTTCCTCTTTATCAAGCTAAAAATAATAAGTCTCTTTAATCTTCTGCTCTTTACACAAAAAAAAAAAAGAAGAGAAAGAAAGAAAGAAAGAAAGGTCCAATCACCATGGCTTATATATTAATATTTAGGAGTAAGGTTGCCACTTAGGAATAACTTAAACACTTGTAGGACATTGAGACTGCGGTCATAACCTGCAGTGTACAAACACACTTGCCTTTGCATAGCACTATCTACCACTTAGTCTCACTTTGACTAGTCTCTACTCGCTCCTTTCTAATGGGCCTTTCACTTGCATGCTCACGTGTGAGATTGTCATTGCTGGTTTTTTTTCAATAAAAGGCTTTACTTGTCTTCCATTGTTTTTTGCAGCTTTTGTTTCTACCGCGCCCGAGGACGTGCACGATTTAGGAAGGGGGGAATGTTCCACGGGAACACTCACGAGAACACAGATTATGGAAGGAGGCCAGAAGCAATTAATGTGAGAGAGCGGGATTGTAGCCATGGGAACATAAAGACGCACATAATTTTTTCATATTTTTGTGCCGAAGTGCAATGTAAATCATTTTAGGCCAATGTGGGTTCTAAATGAGAGTTCTAAGTGTATTAAGCAAGGCTCACTTATGGGGTTCTAAATGAGAGTTCTAAGTGTATTAAGCAAGGCTCACTTATGGGATTATCCGTCCATGTGTGAAAGAGGCCTAGGTTTAGGGTTAGTGACATCTCTATAAAAGAGATGTTAGCTAAAGCAAGAGGACGTTTTTTGCCATTCTCATAAGCTATTGAGTGAAGCTCTTGAGCTCTCAAGCTATGGCAACTCTGTAACTCTCTCTCTATTGGACTCTAATGAGCATCAAGCTCCAATGAGTATAGCCCCACTTCTTTCTCTTAATCTATTTTAGCATCATTGAAGTGGATTAATCTATGATTAGTTGAATGCTTCTTTCTTTCTCTTGTGTATGCATGCTTGTAGTGTGTGTGTGTGTAGTCTCCATTGATGCAAGCTCTTGCGCCCACTTCATTGGCAATGAATTATTCATGGACAGACTCTCTCTATGAGCTTGTGGGTTTGTGAATGTTACATTCTATGCTTGCTTAAGCTTGTGGGTTAGTAGATGCACACTTATGGGTTTGCTGGCATTAGGGAAAGCTAAGATTTAATCAATGTTTGAAGGGATTAAGAGATTGCCATGCATTGCTTGTTCTCTTGATTAGTGTAGTGGGTTTAAGGGATTGAGAGATTGATTGAGGTGTTGAATGGTTGAATCGTCAAGTGGTGGTTTGTATATGTGAGCTCTCCCGCAAGGGATAAGCCTTCATGCACTAATTGGGTCGAGTCCTCGGATTGACATTGTGTTTCTTAACACATTTGTTGATCGGTAGTACTCTATGAGCACTATATTGCACGGTAGAGAGAACCACTCTATAATGATGATAATACTGAGTATTTTTTTAATGATGATATCTTTTATGATGCGGTGTCCAAGTTAGAGTATTATGATTCTCTAGATGATATTCTAGTGGAGTATCATACTCTTGATCTTGTGCCTTTGATGGATCTTTCAGATTTGATGATATTCTCTTTGGAGGATGATCCGTCCATCCATGAGTTGCTGATGCACTTTGTTGATGTCTTATTTGGCATGGTTTTATGGTGATGATCTTTCACCATGTGCTTCATTGAATTATTCTTTGGTGGTTTAACTTTCTTGCCATGTGTCCCAGCTCTTGGAGGATCAACATGTTATATGTACCAATTGTTGGAGGTTCTTCATCGACATATCCTTATGGTGATAGGCTATTTCTGGCCTAAGATGCAAATGTTAGAGCATCATGTAGATGTTTATGTGGAAGTTTTACATGGGCCACTCCATGCTCTTGGAGTGTGGATCTCATTATTGATTCATGGTTCCATACATTCAACATCACTCTCCGGCAAGGAAGGAAGGTGGGCCCCTTGGACACCATCAATTTTACATTTTATTTTTAAAAATTATAATAAAATGAGATCTAATAAATTTTTATTTCTATCAGCTTGAGGTTAAAAATGCTAATGGGCTTCTTGGACAAGCTAATGCAAATAAAGGAGGAAGAATTGGATAACTATAGTTTTAAATTTTATTTTAAAATTTTATAATAAATACGATCTATTAAATTTTTAATTTTATCAGCTTGAGATTGAAAATGCTTATGGGTTTCTTGGACGAGCTAGTGCAAATCGAGGAGGAACAATTGGAAGCACTATAGGATATCTACTGACGTTATTAATAAGGAGATAGTTTTTTTTTGCATGTGACCTTACGGGCCTTAGTATTATCATTGTTGGTAATTATGTCAGTAGAAGCATTGTTGGATTTGAGGATGTACTATCAACAAATCAACTAGATGATTATGAGCCCTCCTTGTGTTATATCAATTGATTATCAACAATAACATCATCATCTACAACATTCACAGTATAAGTATCTCTTTGATTGCCCCCCAACATTGGCGACATTAGCACCTTCTTGCATTTTTTCCTTTCGCCATCTTTATCTTCAAATATGTGTTTTCTTCAAGGTGCAACTTGCATTACATACCACTATTTTGATTGTGATAAAGCTACTTAAATATTATAGAAATAAAAATAATACCCATTTACTTAAATATTGTAGAAGGAAAAATAATACGCATTTACTTAAATTTTTTTCCCTTCTTACGATGTTGTGTAGTACAAATGTAGCATGACTATCTATCCACAACTCTGTTGAGTCACTAGGAAAGAATCAACTTTTATCCCTTTTGATTGTTGCAATATTTGGACCATTGTAGACCACTATTAACCATTGAACATCAAGAATGAATATGTCAAATTACCTAAATCGTACATTCATGATATCTTGTATATTTCCACAATAATCAAGATTGGAGGTGAGAAGAGTTATATCACTAACACTCACTCGACTCTTGTCTCGAAAGTTAACCAAAATCAAAGGTCGTTCTTCTCTTATCTATATGCTCAATGGAAAACTGACAACCATGGGACCATAATGCTCAAAATATATGATACTACAATAAACATGTAAGAAAAAAACTATCAATAAAAATATTTAAATACGGTTATGTATGTGCTTCAACTTACTTACATGCTAGTTGCATCCTCTTGTAAACTCTATGTCTTGCTTGTGCTAATCCTTTCACCATTATCCCTTCCTTGCTTTACTAAGATTATTCTCTAGACATCTAGGTGTTATATCTATGGAGAGATATGCAAGATTAGGTGGGTATGGAAGATATTGATGTCTTCTCTTGAAAACCCTTCAGATAGCATGTTCTTTCCAACCCATTTTCATATTTTGGAGATTTGAAGATACAAAATTTATTAATTTTATATCGTAAGGATTCATCCAATCGTTGTTACAATCGTTAGAATCGACCTTTTACTGAGGAAAGCCTAACTTGAGCATATCAATTCCAAATTTGTCGAAGGTAATAGATTTAGAATCTACTTTTCAAAAGCTGTCCAATGTTTCACATGTGGAGGTTTTAAAATAAGATATATAAGTTTCACACATGGCCTTATTTTTTTCTAGAAAAGTGATGACATGGCTCTTCTTAGGGGTTCCTTTTATAGTCCAAATTTTTCCTAATGAAAGTAATGCCATCCACATATATTTATATGTATATGTAGAAGGCTATGGAAAGTTGTAACCTTAAAATTTTAGCATGGGGAAGAATGTCACAAAACCTTCAAATTCTAGCACTGTAATACAAAGTAATCCTTTTTTTATATAGAGAGTGGTGACTCGCAATGCATAATGGACTCGTTCAACGATGCTAATTCCCATCTCACAAATGCCTACAAATGCAGATTAAATCTATAAGGTGGTAGGCTCCAAGATCTTGTTATATAGTTTGGATCCTTTTTGGCACCCTTGCCCTGATCATATACTCGCTATATTGAACCATAGTATTGATTCGAGGTCTTATGGACTCATTATATTTATCAAAACTATTAGTCAATATCTCGGGGGGTCTACCTAAAAATATGTAAGTATACCACGTGAGTTCAAATTAAGGGGTTTTTTAATTTTAAATTTTAAGAGAAATTTACAGAAGGGGTTTTTTAATCGATTTTGAAGAAAAAACCAAAAATCCATTAAGAAAAAGGGGTCATTTTATTCATTAAAAAATTCATAGGTAAGGGGTTTTTTGAATTATACCCCTTGAATGCTTGTGATACATAGGGTTCCTTCGTAGTGCACTCCCCGAGGTCAATATAGAGAGGGCATGAGCCCTAGGAGTTTCAATGGATTAAAACTATTAGTCAATATAGCAAGGGCATGAGCTCTAGGAGTGGTCTATCTAATAAAATTGAGTCCTCAAATAACATAAAGGCTAGTTGGTTGGATCCAGCAAGGAATGGCATCTCCTGTCATTTTAGGTTGACGAAACCTTTTTAAAGAAATTGGATTAATCATAGTTAAAATTATATATATATACACACACATACATATGTGTGTATATAAAAAAATCATAGTTAAAATTATATATATATATATATACATGTACATACATATATATATATATATACATATACATATATATGTATATATATATATAACTTGCAACCTTCAAATCGTCTTGCAAGTTGTTGGGAGTTTGTGCTGTACTCATATATATATATATATATATATATATATATATATATATATATATATATATATATATAAGAGACTACTTTGCTCCTTGCCTTTCGTGGCAGTAGTTTCCTCTCTGTATTTTGTTTTTGGCCCATCTAAGATGGGTCAAGCTACTCGTTTGTATCTAATTTGTTTTGGCCCATCTAAGATGTGTCAAGCTACTCATCCCTTTTCTTGCACGCAATGGACTCGTTCAACGACGCGAAAGCTCCCCTCACGAATGCCTGCAAAAGAAGATTAAATCTAGCTGCTGGGAGTGCTGGGCTCCAAGCTCCGTGGGTTTGCAAGCTCCAAGCTAAGCCTGCGCCCTTGCCCTCATCAAGCTTTCCGCTAGTTCTCTTATAGCTGCAACAATGTCAATGATCCATAAGCTCACTTACACCTCGCATCCGAGCTTCATCTGCAACGTCTGCTGTATTCAAGGCTCAGGACCCGTCCACGAATGCTCCGATTGCCAATTCCATGTCCACGCCGCCTGTGCAACGAACAACGCACCTCCCTCGAGTCTCCTCCACTGGTCTCACCCTCATCACCTCCGCCTTTCCCCAGCAGAACCTCGACAGATCTCATGCGACGCCTGCGGCCAACGCGTCTTTGGTTTCGTCTATAGCTGCAGAAGCTGCAACTTCGACCTTCACCCTGTGTGTGCATCACTTCCACGCCGCCCTCTGCATCTTCAACACCCCCAGCATCGCCTGGAGCTGCTGCTGACGCCGCCCTACGGCAGCGGTTCATTCCGGTGCAACTCCTGCAACGCAACCGGAACGACATGGGTATACCATTGCCGGGTCTGTCAATTCGACCTTCATCTGTCGTGCGCAAATCTTCGGCATCCTCTCGCAAGGAATTATCCATCGAAGGCGCCGACGCGCTTCGCTTCACTAGCTGCATCAATGATCCATAAGCTCACTTACACATCGCATCCGAGCTTCATCTGCAACGTCTGCTATATTCAAGGCTCAGGACCTGTACACGAATGCTCCGACTGCCAATTCCATGTCCACCCCGCCTGTGCAACGAACAACGCACCTCCCTCAAGTCTCCTCCACTGGGCTCACCCTCATCACCTCCGCCTTTCCCTTCACAATAGTACCGGTCCAGCAGAACTTCGACAGATCTCATGCAACGCCTGCGGCCAACGCGTCCTTGGTTTCGTCTATAGCTGCAGAAGCTGCAACTTCGACCTTCACCCTGTGTGTGCATCACTTCCACGCCGCCCTCTGCATCGTCAACACCCCCAGCATCGCCTGGAGCTGCTGCTGAAGCCGCCCTACGACAGTGGTTCATTCCGGTGCGACGCTTGCAGCGCAATCGGAACGAGATGGGTATATCATTGCCCGGTCTGTAAATTTGATCTTCATCTGTCGTGCGCAAATCTTCGACATCCGCTCGCAAGGGATTATCCATCGCAGGCCCCGATGCGCGAGCAAGGAGCAGGGCGCTCCGTTAATGTTCCTCCTCCTCGTAGTGACGGCCAAAGGCGGCCGACGCCAGTACAAGCTTCCGGTTCGCAACTCGGTACTCGGCATCCGTTGGCAAGGGCTTATGGTGAATCGCAGGCCCCAATGCGCCAGGGGAGAGCAGCTAATGCGCCTCCTCGTTTCTCGAGTTACCATCAGCCAACGCGTCCAGCTTCCGGTTCGCAATTCGGTACTCGGCTCATAGAGACAGTAGCGGTGGCAGCTACCCAGAGAGCTGTGAATGACGCCTTCCAAAATTGCTTCTACAACCCAAACTCGTATCCTCACAGCTCCGTCCACAATGGTGGCAACTACGACAATAATTCATTCGACTATAGCAGTGGCAGCTACGTCGACAATTCTGTCGACAATGGTGGCATTTACCACAATTCATTCGACCATAGCGGCAACTACGAAGATTCATTCGACTATGGCAGTGGTAGCTACCTCGACAACTCTGTCGACAATAGTGGTGGCATTCACCACGATTCATTCGACCATAGCGGCAACTACGACAATTCACTCGACTATGGCAGTGGCAGCTACGTCGACAACTCTGTCGAAAATAGTGGTGGCATTTACGACAATTCATTAGACCATAGCGGTGGCAGCTACGACAATTCATTCGACAATAGTGGTGGCAGCTACGACAATTCATTCGACTGGTAGTTTGGTAAATGTACAACCAGTAGCAAGCAAGTGTTTGTTTGTACCCTGCTTTCTTTCAAAGGGAAGATGTGCATGACAAGTCTCTCCTTAATTCTGTCTTCTTTCAAAGGGAAGATGTGTATGAGAAGACTCTCCTTTCTGTCTTCTTGAAGACTCTCCTATCTGTCTTCTTTAAAAGGGAAGATGTGTATGAGAAGACTCTCTTGGTGTTGTCTATTATAATCTTCACCAGTACCAAGCAAGTGTTTGTTTCGAAACTCCCTTCCTGCTTTCTTTCAAATAGAAGAGGTATGAGGAAAACTCCCTTGGTTGTCTATTTTTATGTTCACCATCCTATTATTAGAATGGCATTGTAACAATTAAGGTGTTATGACACGTAGCATGGGCTAGGTTGGTTTTAGGGAAAACATTTGTTCACACTACCTTGAAAGAACTAATCTTGTGTTTCCAAATTACATTGAAGAGAAAGAAAACATGTGTCCACACTACTTTGAAAGAACTTATCTCGTGTCTCCAAATTACATTGCAAATGTCTGCAAGGCGGCAACCTAGTGGATAAGCTTTGGACTTTCTACGGGAGGTTTAGGGTTCAAATCTTCTTGGAGACATCTTATACTAAGGGTGTGTTCGCGTATAGGTAGGCACGTAGGCAGCCATCCGCACTGCTTAGGCTGTCATCATTCGATCATCATGGTACTTGCTTCTACCTTCCTCTTTGGTGATCTTGTGGTGATGACAACTGTGTGCAATGCTTGCCCTTCAAGCTTACACTCTGGATCAGGGGACGATATTTGCCATGGACATCAAAGATTGTGACTCGACTTACGATGCCCAATTCTACCAAAGCTGTGCAGGGTGTTCACTCCAATCGGCCGAGCGACTAACTTGTTGGGTTCGTCTTGCGTCTTGTCCACTCACTATAAAGTGGCCAATATTTGAAAACGGTGGTACCCCCTTGTGGTACTCGAGTGTGTGTGTGTGTGTGTGTGTGTGTGTGTGTAGCCGGGTGAAATTCCCGTGTGCGACTAGGAATGGAATAAGACCTCATGGGGGGGAAAAAAGTGCAAAAAGGTCTAGAAATGGAGGAGAGGTTGATGTTGAAAATAAAACACGAAAAGATGTGGGGCATATAGGTATGACAATATAAGTGATGGTGCAGTTAAATCTCAATTTTGTTAGCTTGAAAAGCACACTTTCATCATTACACTAAATGCTACATTTTGGATTTTTCAAGGATTCCTTTCATTCCACAACCACACATTAATAACACTTTCATGTTCACTTTTACTCTTCCATGATGACCTTGCCTTATATCATCCACCATATTCAATAGTTTGAAGATCTCAACCATTAGATCTTCAATAAAACAAATAGGATTTTACAATGCATTAATGAGGACCCGTCAAGCTTGGAGCTATTCACAACTTCAAAGGAGGTATATGCTCACTTAATATCAAAATCATGAATAAGTAAGAGACATATGGTCAATTAGAAAATGCATTGATCCCAATATCAAAATCCTCTCAAAATCATGAATAGGTAAGAGACATATGGTCAGTTAGAACATGCATTGATCCCAAAAATGAAATCTTTATTTAATTTTTTCAACCAAGTAAAAATCCTTTTAGTAGGCAATTATCTACATTTAATCATTGTAGGCAATTATCTACATTTAATCATTGTAGACTGGAATCCTTTTAGTAGGCAATTATCTACATTTAATCATTGTAGACTGGAATCTGTGCACAATACAAACTAGTCAAGACTATTTTAGTAACCGTGAGTAAAGCTCTAGATTTTGAGAATCTTGAAATGCACGTTACCCATAGTTCAATAATTTTGGAAATATTTTAATAATCATGCTCTTCAATTCAGTTTAATAATCAGGCTCTTCAATTCAGTTATATTAAATTGGTTTACAACATCTTTTATCTTAAATTAGGTGGATCATTTCACAAATTTATGTGTTAATAAATATATTTGATTGCGTTCAAGAACTTTTTTTGTGTGTTAATAAATATCTTTGACTATGATGTTGCCAACACCTTTTCCAAAATTTGTGTCCACATGTGTAAATATCTTTGAAAGAAATTTGTGTCCACATGTGTAAATATCTTTGAAAGAAATTTGTGTCCACATGTGTAAATATCTTTGAAAGAAATTTGATTCTATATTCATAAACATCTTCATCAAAGGTTGGTAATCTTGTTTGTGGTGTTTATAAATACAATAAAAGTTGAGCCCACTCAATGTCGAGGTCATGTCAATTTGGAGACTTGCAATTTGACCTAAACATGGTTGCTAAAAAAATACATTAATTGAAAATTAAATTGCACAATGTAAAGATAGTGATTGTGTAGGCCTTTTAAAAAAGTTACAATACTTCTCAAATAGGAAACATCACAAACTATTGCAAGTGATCATTGGATTATTTTCCTCCACTAGCTAGTTTGAGACTCTCTTGGACCTTCTTAGCAACACTAGGTATTTTGATCCCACGAGGTGTTATTTGACCCTTGAATGTCACTCACATGCCCATACAATGAGATCAACATCTTTGCTTATAAAGTTTGTCTTTCTTGTTATATATCCCAATGCTTATTCCAGTAATCTATATACAATTATGTACCATTTACACTCCTTTTTGCTAAATGGGTGGCCAATATTGTGTTGATACTTTTTTATAGGTTTCAAAGTGTTTACATATATTTACATTAGCTCAATACAAACTATATAATGCAATATGGTCAGAGGGAAGGCACTTTCGCATGGAGCATGCAGATTCTAAAAGAAACACATTTGATTGTAGTGTGATGGAAACTTTTGAGCAAGAAAGTTGAGCCAGTATACTTGATACCAATGCCATGGTGGACAATCTTGAGTATTATGAAACTATTCAGGATATTCTTGAGGTTGGATTTATATCATTTAGTCTATTCATCTTTGATGTAAAATGGTTCAAGGTGATATATAGACGTGCTTAAGCAACCGTGAAGAAACATCCAATTAATGGCTTCATTCAAATTGATTCCACCAAGTTTTGGAATGATGAGAAAGATACCTTCGTACTACCCCAACATTGTTCGGTTAGTAGCCCAACCAATCCCAAACTAAATCTTGATGTAGTATAATAAAACTGTAACCCCTTTTCTTTGTGATATTAGGTTGTATTTCACGTCGATCGAATTGATCCAAAGTGGTGGTATGTTATACAAGTTTTTCCTTATTCAAAACATATCTTTCAAGACGAAGATTGTGGAGGCCGAATCTCTGGATGGCTCATTGGAAGAAGACGATAAAGAAAACATTTTGGATGGGCCGATAAAGAGCATGAGGAACATCAATCGGAAGAAGATGATGAGTCACCTATCAATCATGGTAATGCTTCATTGGATCATGATAGTGATATTGATATTGATATGGAACCCCATCTTTTCATTGAGATTCCATTAGATATAGACATTGATGAAGCAACACATATGGATTTATTAAGATGGGATAGATTCATGATCTTGACATCGTTTCGCTTCTCAAAAGTTTTCAACTATCTTTTTTTTGGCTTGAAACATGGCTCCAAGGGTTTTAATGAATGTTTTTTTTAAAAAAAACTATATATCATTTTCTGTGTTTATGTGACATGTATTTTTTAAATTTAGTATCCAACAACTCTTTGGAATTTCATGATGCAGCAAAAATAATAGCATATTTTTGCTGCTATTTTCGTTGTTCAGCAACAAAATCACAGTATAGCAGTAAAATTTTACTGTTAAAGACGTTGCTCAGCAATGGAATATCACTGCTATAAACACTGTGGAGTAGAAAAATTTCATTGTTAATAGCGCTGCCCACCAGCTACATTTCATTTTACGGAGCAGCGAACGGAATCCTCCACATCCTGACAAACAAAGCACTGCTGAAATGCTGATGTGCCCTCAACATGTTGTAGTGTAAGCTCTATGCATAATCCTTGTGCATAAAGCTCTATAAAGTTTTATGGATAAAGCCTTTATGCATAGCTTTATGCATAAATTTATGCATAAAGCCTATGTATAGCTTTGTGCATAGCCTAATGCATATAGGCTATATGGATAAATCCTTTATGTATAGTTTTTATGCATAGGCTATGTATAAGCCGCTATGCATAGCCCATGTAAAAAGCTTATGCATATGCTATGCATAAAGCCTATGCATAAGCTTAGGTTTAATGCAAAGAGGCTTTATGCATATGCTATGCATAAAGCCTATGCATAAGCCTAGGTTTAATGCAAAGAGGCTTTATGCATAAGAGTTTTTTAAAATCTCTATACATAAAGGCTTAATGCAAAGAGGCTTTATGCATAGACTTTATGCATAAATCTCTATGCATAAGCTTGTGCATAAATCTCTATGCACAGTTTTATGCATAAAGCTCTATGCATAATCTTGTGCATGAATGTCTATTCACAATTTTATGCATAAAGCTCTATGCATAAGCTTGTGCAAAAATCTCTATGCATAAATCCTTTATGCATAGGCTATGCACTATGCATACCTTTATGTATAAAGCCTATGTATAGCTTTATGCATAGAGGCTATATGCATAATTTGGTTTTAAACTATATCGTTCCCTTTAATTTAATTGTATCATTTTTTAATTATTTTTTTAGAGGGAGGTTGTTGGGTGGATGCTAATTAGCATATCCACAATGTGCTAGTAAGCATATTGGGTATGCTTATTAGCATATCAGAGTTAGCATATTGAATGCTAATTAGCATATCCAGTATGCTAGTTAGCATATTGGATTGCTATCTGAAATGCTAATTAGCATACAATTAGCATATCCAATATGCTAGTAAGCATATTGGGTATGCTTATTAGCATACCAGAGTTAGCATATTGAATGCTAATTAGCATGCAGTATGCTAGTTAGCATATTGGATTGCTATCTAAAATGCTAATTAGCATCCACTCATCCAACTAGCATATCTAGTGTGCTAGTTAGCATACTGGTTACGCTAATTAGCATATCTTGTATGCTAGTTAGCGTATCTAGTATCCTAACTAGCATATCCGTTGTGTTTATTAGCATTCTAGATACGCTTTTTAGCATATCCAGTATGCTAGTTAGCATGCTAGTTAACATATAGCATACTGGATATGCTAGTAGGCCTACTTGATATGCTAATTAGCATATCCGGTATGCTTGTTAGCGTATTGGGTATGCTAACTAGCATATATGGTATGCTAGTTAGTATACAGGGTATGCTTACTAGGATGCTAGTTAGCATACAGAGTATGCTAACGAGGATGCTAGTTAGCATGCAGGGTATGCTAACTAGCATATACGGTATATGCTAGTTAGCATTCTACTAGCATATCTAGTATGCTAACTAGTATATTGGATATGTTAATTAGCATATGCAATATGCTAACTATCATACTGCATATGCTAACTAGCATATCTAGTATGATAACTAGCATACCTAGCATGCTAATTAGCATATTCATTATGCTAACTAGCACACCTTTTATTCCCAATATGATCAAGCTTGTAGACTATATGTCCTGTATGCTAGCTAGCAAGCATACATTCAAGTATGGTTTCTTACCAATCTCTGGTGTGGTTGGATGTCATTGTGTTGCAAGGTTGCACAACCATGCGGTAGGTATGCTTTTTTTGTAAAAGGGAGCCCTACATACGGTCCCAAGGGAGCATGTAGCAGCAAAGCACAGAAGGTGATAATTATGCTCACAAAGGGAGCTTGACCATTGCAAGGAATGGTTGGACCTCAAGGGGCAGACCCCACAGCCAGTACACAGGTTTGTTCCGATGCTGTCTTGCACCTCTCTATCCATCATAAAACTAGCAAGGGCTAGATTAGTTAGGGTAGTTTGGAGAAACGAGCCCTGCAGCTTGGACTGCATGTGCATCAGAAGTTCAAGTTGGCTTTCAGAGTTCTACACCTTGGATTTTGCAATTTCCACCTCAACCTACAAAACCAAGACAAAAAGAGCACGGTAAGTACATGAGTTACCTAAGCACATGTACCAAACATAAAGTGCAGAGATGAAACTTACGGACACTTACCAGTTTACAGGTTATGTCTATGTCACTATCTATGGGGTCATCTTCACGAAGAGGAAACCCCATAGCCTCTATGTTGTCTTTGGTTGTCTCTATTCTGACTTCAAGCTCCATCTTTCGCCGGGCATCCACATCATTGCTTTGCAATAGAGCCTGCAACTCCATCTCAGCTGCTTGCAACCTCTGTCTCATGGCCGTGACAATAGGAGTGACCTTCGCATTTTTTGCATTCAAAACCCTAGCAAGTTCCAAGCGCTCTTGTACTTTTTTAAGATTTTGTTTCTCATAATGTAGCTGTGTTTTCATTTGAAGGACAGCTGCCTTCATGCACTGCCATTCCTCCAACCCACAAAATGAAGAAGCTTCCATCTCCTGTCGACTATCTTGATGAGGCTGAAGTGTGGCCTTGGTAGATTTGGCAGTACTCTTTCCTGCCAATGCCATGTTTTCCTCGCAGATGTCTCAGTAGACTCATCCTCAATTTTTAAAGCTGGAAGCTGAAGATTGCGTAGTCTCCACTTGTTAACGTGGCCCTCATAATAGCCCTTCTCTCGAATATCCTGCAAGTACTGCACTGTAAACTTGGCCCAATTGAACCTACTGGCTGTCCCGCTTGCAATCACGGCAGGATTGAATTCTTTCAGAAACCCTTTGCAAATGCAGAGGAAATTTCCATGTTGGTTGGGGCCTTCTGGTATACATTGTAGTGCAGTTTCATCATCGACTCATACATTTCGGTGTGGATGGTGTTGCATTTGATGCGGTACTGGCTGGGATCCTTTGTTTGTTTGAACACACTGAACCATTCAAGCATCAGTGACTTGCTCCCACCTAACCATTTTGGGATCTAAACCCTCCATGGAAAGGCCATAAGCAGCATTGAACTCTACCAAAGTTGTCCAGAATTTTTCTTGCATGGGGATCATGACCTTCAGAGCTTTCCATCGGCCTGCACACATCAAAGGGAAATGTGCTCAACTATATTGCATGGAAATGTGCTCAACTGTATTGCATGGAAATGTGCTCAACTGTATTGCATGGAGCTTCTTGTGGTACTGAAGCCGAAAGTAGAAGAGAAAACACACAAAACCCGCACGAGAGAGAGAGAGAGAGAGAGAGAGTACCCGAGAGGGACATTGGGGAACCTTGAGATCGCTTTGCGCTTTTGTAAGGAGATGGAGAAGCAGAATGGGCTCTGCGTTTTCTGTGTATAGGAGAACGCAAATGCGCCGCCTTGCTTGCGGGCTCCATGGGGCTCTGGCCTTTGCACTTCATCACCCCACCACTCCACTGTAACGCCCATGCTAACTAGCTTCAAAGACTAGCTCGTAATTCAATATACCACAACTTTCATTGATTATTCTTTTTTTTTTTGAATTGCTCATTTGAGCTTTTTGTATCAGCCAGCAGTTTTAAATATGATTACTAATATAGTGACTTACATGCCTAAACTTATGCTAACTAGGAATGCTTGTTCACACATGTGAACTAGCATAAAAAGCGTAGCACGTTAACATGCTTTTTGTATCAGCCAGAAGTTTTAAATATGATTACTAATATAGTGACTTACATGCCTAAACTTATCCTAACTAGGAATGCTTGTTCACACATGTGAACTAGCATAAAAAGCGTAGCACGTTAACATGCTTCTACCCTTAGACCCTTAGGGGAGGTGTTGATAAATGCAATGTGTGAGGGTGCAACATGTGTAGAGGAAGGGGAGGAGCAAGCATATTAGAAAGGGATAAAGTAAGGGTATAGTGGCAAAGATTAATTTGTATGGTCATTTTGTAAAAGGTGAAGTCAAAGGCCAAAAAGGTAGCACATGGAAAGTATAAGGAGGCACATGTAGTGTAACCATTTTTTAACACATGGTTAGCACTAGGGTGCACACATCTTATGAGATAGGATCCCCTTGAGGGCTATAAATGGATGTACTTGGATCAACTCTAATGCAATGAGATTATGGCATTGTGAATCTTAAACCTTGATTATTAACTAGCATTAAGATTAATCCCTTATACTATTCCTATCTCTCTACAATGAAGACCATCATCATCTTTAATCCTCCTTAGCCATGTGATTTCTCAACATTGCACTCCATGATTCTATCAGGTTCACCATTGAAGATTGTTCAAATTGCAAGCCAAATATTAATTACCATGTTTTTTTCATACCGTACACACCACTACTGGCTCCAATGCATGACATCTTGAAAATACGTGGTTGAGAGCCATCACCCAGCTACTTAGGGAAGATAATATCTTTAAAGAAAATGGATATTTGCACCTGACCCTACTATGTGTCTACCGGTAATGTCAACTTAGTCTTTGGCTTCTACAAAAAATAAGTATTTTTTTATAAGAATCTAGATTTCACAAAAGTTATACCAAGAAAACTAATCAAGCTTACCTTCTTCTTTAAGAAAAGGAAATCATTAAAAAAAAGTGTATTTGCACCTAGGCCCCACTATGACTCTCATGGCAATGTCAACATAGTCTTTGGATTCTACAAAAAAATAAATAGTTTTTAATAAGAATCTAGATTTCCCAAAAGTTATACAAGAAAACTAATCAAGCTCACCTTCTTCTTTGAGCAAGGAAATTAATCGACTTGATGCTTACCTTCTTCTTTAAGTAAGGGGTGTGACACTGTCGAACATTTCTTATAACTCAATGTCATATACCACAAATTCATTATTTATTGCACACTTTTTCATGACGATTTCTTGTGCCACATTAAGTTCAATTATTTCTCATGATGTAGTTGTATTCAACCTATCATGCTCTTTCATAAGTGCATGCACCTTTGCAGTTGTACTTCTTGAGAATCCCTCTTCCACATGATGTTGGGATATCAATGGTAGCTTTATACTTGCATTTATATATATATACTCACACACACATCTATATATATACTCATGATGTTGGGATGTCAATGGTAGCCTCATAGTTACATTTTTATCCATACATATTTATACATATATATGTGTATGTATATGTATTATGTATGTATATATGTATGTATGAGAGTGTATGTATATATATGTGTATGTATATATGTATGTATGAGTGTGTGTGTGTGTGTGTGTGTGTGTGTGTGTGTGTATGTGTGTGTGTGTGTGTGTACATAAGCATACATACATACACACACACACATGTGTGTGTGCATGTGTGTGTGTGTGAGAGAGAGAGAGAGAGAGAGAGACACCACTTATGTGTCACTTAGAGACACCACTTATGTGTCACTTAGAGACACAAATAGCGGCACTATAAATGATGAGCGTAAAACTTTAACTAAAAAGAGATGTGTGTTTCTTAGCAACATTATTTGTGTTGCTAGATGTATCACTAACAAGACCTGTAGTAGTGATATAAAGCACATTAATACTTGTCCAGTACTAGCATCTTGTACTTTAAAAACATACCCACCCATTTTTTATGTCATTCTTTCTCTCTCTCAGCTTCCAATTACCTCGTTAGTTTACATGCACACCTTCTCATCTTCCTCAGCTCTTGAAGATACATACTTCTCCCCCTCATCTTGCCTGCCTATTTCACATTACTAGTATCGATAAGGCAGATCTTGATAGATGCAAAATTCATTGAAGATGTGCTTGAGGATGCCATAATGCTTGGTATATTCTCAAACATTGTTGAACATGCCCATTATGTGCTTGGCCATTAGTGATCAAGTTCAAGAGTTTATCGAATATTTATGTGAAAGTTTGATCCATATAGTGGGAGGTTATGGTTATTACAACCCGAGAGTGATCCATCAAGATTCCATCTACTGCTCTAATTGATATGGATCATGGGAAGGGGAAGGAACATGCACATGACGTATAGAGACCAAGGAAGATGATATTACAATGAGGGGAAGGCATGACTTAAGCATATCAACTCCTAATTTGTCAAAGGATGCCACAATCATAAGAATCTATTTTTAGTGGGGAAGCATAACTTGATCATATCAATTATTCCAAACGATACAAGCACTTGTCCCTTTATCGATAATTTTTTTAAGGGGAGATAAAATTTGTTTTGATTTTAGCTCCCATCTCGTCGGCATAAGCATCATTAAGTATGCTGGTATATGCATTGGTATCTACATCGGGATAAGCACTCGTATAAGCATTGGCAATGTTAATACATCAAAATTATTTACATCAATTTCTTGAGAAAAATGATTAACAATTGATTTACATAAACTTCATGACTATTCATCTTCGACAAGATCCATTGGTCCAAAGAGATCAATTTCTAATTTTATGTCTATATCCCCTACATCTTTGGCCAGCATATGATTAAAAGTTATTCATTGGCATCCACATGAATGAATCTAAGGATATAACATAAATGGATTTGATGGAAGTTGATAAGGCATCATCATCACCATCGTGTTGTTCAGCATCATGATATACCTAGGGTATGATCTACTTCTTCCCTTGGAGATTCTATAGTAATAGTTTCCTCCTTCAAGTCTCTATCTTAAAAAGTTTGTTTGCTATGAGGAGAAACTTGAATTACATACATCATTTCAAATTTGAATGATCTCAATAAAGTAGTAACACATAAGCTTTAGAGAACTTGATCACATTATTACGGTATTACAAATGTATCCCGAAGATTTGTCCACAACTTAGTGGAGAAACTGCAACAACTCAACTATATCTCTTCTCACAATTGGGGTTGGTCACCCATTGATAACCAGTTTAAACCATTGCACATCAAGAATAAACATGTCAAATTGTCTAAATCAAACTCTAATTATGTCTTATATAGCTCCTCAATAATCAAGATTGGAGAGAGTAACATTTAAGTTGCTAGCACTAGCTCGACTCTCTTGTACAAAGATAACCAAAAGTTGTTCTTTTCTTATCTATTCGCTTCCACACAAAAATGATGTCCATGCAACCTTAGTACTCTATATTTTTAATACTACATAATATATACAAAAAAAATTAAAGAGAGAATAGTCTCAATTATACATCAATAAAATTAATTATTGAATATGGATGTGTTAGTTTGATTTACATGCATGTAGCCAATCATCATCCTCTTGTAACTTCCATCTCTTGCTCAGTGATACTTTCATTGTCCTCTCTTGCTTTCCTTAGGGTTTGTTTTAGCTATCTAAGCGGCATATTATTAAGGAGTTATGCAAGTTCAAGAGGACATGAGAAAGATGTTTGTGTCCTCCTGAAATTATTTTTGCATGTTTAATCTCCACTTGTGCATGTTTATATCTCTTAAGCCATTTTTTCATTTTTGGAAAATTCAATATTCAAAATCTATTGATCTTTTCTCACAATATCTCATCCATCTTATAAGTTAGCCCTTTGCCTTGTGTTACCTCTCTAACTATATGCTTTCCTCTTTGTTGTGTAAAACTCAAGGCATGTTAAGACCAAAATTTGCCTAAGGAACTCAAAGATGTACACCAATTATTTTGTACTACCCAACTTTCTATCAAGAATGAAAAAGAAGTGCCACATAGGATGGTCGTTCATTGACCATCATGTGTGGCTTTTTTCTTTTCGCAAAAAGGATTATGATAGAGAGAATGTGTATGAGTGTGTGTTTTGAGAGAGAGACAGAGAGAGAGAGAGACAGAGAGAGAGAGAGAGAGAGAGAGAGAGAGTGTGTGAAGCAAGAGAATGTGTGTGGGGGGGTCAAGGGGGGTGTGTGGGTGTGGGTGGGTCTAGGGGTGTGTGTGCGTGTGTTTTTTTTTTCTCTCTTTTTCAAATGTGTGTGTGGAGAGAGAGAGAGAGAGAGAATAAATGTGTGTGAGTGTGTGTTTAAGAGAGAGAAAATAAATGGGTGTGTGTGTGGAGAGAGAGAGAGAAAGAGATAAAGAGAGAGAGAGAGAGAGAAAGAGAGAAAGAGATAGAGAGAGAGAGAGAGAGAGAAAATAAATAAATGTGTGTGAGTGTGTGTTTAAGAGAGAGAAAATAAATGTGTGCAAGTGTGTGTTTAAGAGAGAGAGAGAGAGAGAGAGAGAGAGAGAAAATAAATGTGTGCAAGTGTGTGTTTAAGAGAGAGAGAGAGAGAGATTGTGTGTGTGTGTGTGTGTGTGTGTTAGAGAGAGAGCGATAGAGGGACACAATGTGTCCATGTGTGTGTGTGTGTGTGTCTAGAGAGAGAATCTGTGTGTGTGTGTGTGTGTGTGTAATGTGGGTTTAGGTTGTGTATGTGGGTGTGTGTGGATGTGGATGTGGGTCCATTTAGGGGGCACTTTTTTTTGTCTTTTCCAAATGTGTGGGTGTGTTGAGAGAGAGAGAGAGAGAGAGAGAGAATGTGTGTGTGTGTGTGGAGAGAGAGAAAAATATAGAGATGATTTGAAGTATCAAAATTTGGGGGGAGGAGGGGGAGGTTAGAACTTTTTTTTAATGATTTTTCCTCTTTAAAAAAAATAATTATCCCAATGAAACCGAGAAAAGAACGAAGTTGTCTCATAGTCTACGGTATAGGCCAGGCCAAAACCTTCTGAATTTGGTCATAGTCAATGCTCAACCCATCTATTGTGATCTTGTGTCCCAAGTAAATTATTTCTATCATAAAAATTTCACATTTACTTAATTTAGCATACAGTCAATTCTATCTTAAAATAGTTAAGACAATCGTGAGGTGTCTAACGTGATTCTCAAGAGTACAACTATATATTAAAATATCATCCAAGAACACAACCACGAATTTTCCCAAATGTTAATGAAAAAGATCGTTTATCATTTGCTCAAAAGTGGCCAGAGCATTGGTTAACCCAAAAGGTAATACGAGAAATTTGTAATGGCCATACCTAGTCCAAAAGGCGGTTCTTTTGACGTACCTTTCATGAATACGTATCTGGTGATAGCCAGTACATAAATCTATCTTTGTGAAGTACTTCGCTCTGGCTAAATGATCAATCAGGTCACCTGATCTAGGGAGAGGACAACGGTTCTTGATTGTCAACTTGTTGTAATCTACACACATTCTCCAGGTGTTGTCCTTCTTTCTCCTGAGTAACACAGGTGCACCCTAAGGTGATTTACTTGGACGGATATGGCCCATCCTCAAATATTCTTCGAGTTGTTTGGCCAACTCATCTTCCTCAGCCTGGCTCATCCCTGTAAGGTGGAATGCTAATAGGTTGAGCACCAGGGACCAGATCAATATGATGATCCACTGCCCTTTCAGGTGGTAAGCCTCATGGCAATTCCTTAGGAAATACATCTTGAAACGAATCAAGTAACTTCTGTAATTCTTTGCCTTCAAATACACTTAATTCATTGGCATCCATAATAGGTATGAGAAATGAAGAAAGTGGAATCAAGACACAGTAGAAAGCATTATATAAAGAAAAATCCATTATATTTCCAAAATCAACGTTATTTACAAGAGGTCCCTAAAAGGGATGTATACAATCACCTAAGATACAATACTGGGTGTTCCTATGCTCAAAAGAAAAAGTATGACTAGACCAATCTATCTGGACCTGAAGGGTCTTAAACCACTCAATCCCTAATAACAAGTCTACATGCTCTAGATGCATAACATAGCAACACTCCAGAATATCTTCGTAGTCCTGAATACGGATTGGTAGCTTCTCCACCTTTCGATCCCATACTTGTCGACTCACAGGTAGGCGTATCTCGTAGGTATGATCTTTAGGTGTTGTGTCCAGACCCAATTTCTACACAAGTTTGTAATTAACAAAGTTGTGTGAGCTGCCAAGGTCCAAAAGAATGTGGATTCTATGGTCATCACTTTTCCATAAACTCGGAGAAGATCATGCAAGCCAAAAACTCCAGAGTTAAACATACAATCATAACAGGAACTAGGGCGAGAAATTACAATGACTAAAGTACCTGTTAAAGACAACTAGTTGGCTGTCTTCGGCTTGGGTCCTGCATTGGTTACACCCTTCTTCTTCGGGCACTTGTTACACATATGTCCTTTTTCTTCGCAAGATGAAGCAACATCCCTCCTTCTTGAGCTTCAAAGCCTTGAGGAGATGGTTTTTCTTTGCTGAGTCGAGGTAGAATTCTTTGAAGGTTGGTGGTCCGAAGACTTCCCTTCTGTCGTGGTAGCCCCATGAGTGCGGAGAACTTTTTTTTGTGATTGTTCCCCTGCTTGGTCATGAGTTTAGATTTGGAAGAGACCATTGTATCATCACATAAATACGAGCAGAATGAATGACCTTGTCCAAAGTTTTACATTTATTATTTTTGACCTGTAAACGGTACGAGTCGAGTAAACCAGCTACAAAGAAACCCAAAAGAGTAGTAGAATCCATCTTCGTAGCTTTCATCTGCAAGTCTCGAAATTTTTGGTGGTAGACCTCATAAGTGAGGTTCTGTTGAGAGGTTTTGTCAAACTGGCAAACTGAGCAACGATATCGTAGTCATCCTCCTTCTTGAGGAATTCTTTCCTGAAGACTTCTTCAAATTGTGCCCAAGTTGTTGGTTTAGGTTTAAGTTCTTTCCACCAAAGCAAAGCTTTTCCTTAGAGGAAACCTGCTGCTAACTGAATCTTTTTGCCATCGTCATATGGATGAAACTAGAAATGGATCTACCACTTATGTAGTCATGTGTCCATAATCTCCTTGGTATGCTGCTTTTGCTCACCCCCCAAACTGGTCCGGAGTAATGTTGGGGCCCAAAGCAAATGCCAAGGTATCCATACCTGACAGAGTAGAAAGGGTAGTGGTCAATAAAGAGATGGAATTCTGTAAAGCCTGCATCTGCGCGGCGACTTGTGCCTGGTGTTCCGAGAAAGAAGCTTCAACAAAAGCAACTTTAAACTCCTGAAAATCAAATTTGGATACAAAATCGTCGAAAAGATCGCTCGGCGGCCTCAATAACCGACAAGTCTTCACATTTGGGAAAAAACCATGTGTTGCTTTTGTGTTAATATATATATATATATATATATAAACCATGCATGAGGGCTTTTAGAAAACCCACACACAAAGCTTGGAAAAAAAACACTTTAAAAAACACATAAGTAGTCACATAGAAGGTTAAAAAATCCACATGCTTTTTGTTTTTTTTTTAACACACTTTGGTTTTAATATTTTCAAAACCCCTCCATATAGGTTCGAAAAGCAACATGCGTGTTTTGTTTTAAAAAAAACGAAGGCTTAACCGGTCGGATGTTTGCTTTCCGCTTTTTTCTCTGCAGCATGGTGATTCGCTGACTTGCAACGCTTCTCACCTACCCACACGCCTTCGGCTGGTTCGTGGGGATCTTCAGCTGCTATCTTCCCTCATAAGGACTGCGTAGCCTATATAGCTGCCAAGCATGCACAGCCGACCAGCACACAGTCACAAGAGTCTCTTCGCCTCTTCTGTCTCTTTCTCTTGCCGTTCACACTGCCGACTGGTTCACACAGCCAACAAACTCATGCTTTCCTCTTTCGTTTGTTGATTAACAATACCCCCTTGCCAAAAACAATTAAGATTTTCGATCTTCCCGCTCATTCAGAACCGTGCATGAAATATCTTCTTTCTTAACAAGACAACCAGTTCCATGGCCACAACCCACTTGGGTTCCAACAATGGGTTCCAACAATGCAAACATAACATACTGAATTCTGAAAAAAAATAGCACTATGCACATAAAAACAGCAGTTTTCTCAAATTCATACTTGTTTCTTTGACCTCTTTCTTCTCTACCTACTGACTTGCATGTTCTCAACGCATGCTCTAATACCACTATCAAATCCCCATGGATCTCCTCGTAGAATGCTCCTGACACAAGACTCGAAACCTGCAAAACAGAGCCAAGCAACGTGAAGGGGGTGTAGGCCTGACTCACCACCTAACCTTGACAGCCGTGGGCAAAACCCACAAGTTTTGGCTGTCCCCACCGAGCCACAAGCTGAGTAACTAGTAAGATGTACCAACCAGTCTCTACCCCATGACGTCCCATACCGTCCCCACGAAGCCACCCTCGTGGGCCTCGAGACTACTGTGTCGGCTTCAACTACATAAAGCAGGTGCACGTCTGCACTATATCCAGGCTCTTGACCATAGAGCTCTCACAAAAACATGCAAGACTCTATGAACTATTGACTAACCTTGGCCACCCTTTTATAGGCTCTTGGCCGATCACCAGGCATCCACACTTGAGCGCTCGCCCATCCATACTTGGATGCCCTCCCATCAGTCTAGCTTGCCAATCAGCCTACCTAGCTCCAAGCTTCCCCAAACCTCGAAGCTAGTCTTATGTGCGTGTAGTACACAGTAGATACACTCTGTGCACATGACATTTTGATACCGACCTCACGAATACCCTTCATCTCCAACCATGGAACAATGTAGAACATCCATCCAACTTCCTTATATTCATCCAAATTTATGGATCCGTCGAGTCTGAACATTGGTTGGGTTTACTTTATTGGCTTGGTTTACTCTTTGGGTTGGGTTTACCCAAGGTGATCAACAGCCTAGATGCCAGCTCAGCCATCCTCCATTGACCCAACTACTTCAGTTCATTTTGCTATAATCTTTCTTCTATGTGTAAGTCCTTTATTGGCTTGGTTTACTCTTTGGGTTGGGTTTACCCAAGGTGATCAACAGCCCAGATGCCAGCTCAGCCATCCTCCATTGACCCAACTACTTCAGTTCATTTTGCTATAATCTTTCTTCTATGTGTAAGTCCTATGGTAGACTCCTTCCTTCCTCCTTCCCTTCTAAGTCTTGTGGTGGTAGACTCCTTCCTTCCTCCTTCCCTTCTAAGTCTTGTGGTGGTAGACTTCTCTATTCATCTTCCTCTCTCTCATTCCTCTATGGTGGACTCCTTTCGCGGTAATTCTGTCATGACAATGTAATCTCTCTCTCTCTCTTTCTTACTGACTTTCCCCTGATTCCTCTCACCTGACTCCTTCCTCCCTTTTGAATCCTCTCTCTGCATTGTCTTATCTAAATCCTCTCACCTAACACCTCTCTCTTCTTCCTCTCACCTGAATCCTCTCACCTAATGCCTCTCTCTTCTTCCTCTCACCTGAATCCTCTCTTCTTCCTCTCACCTTAATTCTCTCACCTAATTCCTCCCTTTTGAGTCCTCCTCTCTGCTTCCTCTCACCTGAATCCCTTCACCTCACTCCTCTCCCTCTGTTTCCTCCCTTTTGACTCCTCTCGCTGCTTCCTCTCACCTGAATCCACTCACATGACTCCTTTCTTTGCTTCCTCTCCCATGACTCCTCCCACTACTTCCTCCCTTCTGAGTCCTCCTCTCTTCTTCCTCTCGCCTAAATCATTTCACCTTCGAACTTCTCTCTCTGCTTCCTCTCACCTAAATCCTCTCACATGAGTCCTCCCTTCTAACTCCTCTCTCTGTTTCCTCTCACCTGAATCCTCTCACATGACTCCTCTCTTTTCTTCCTTTTGCCTGTCTCCTCTCCCATAACTCCTCTCTTTGATTCCTTGCTTTTGTATCCTCCCCTTTGATTCCCCTCATCTAGCTCCTCCCCTTACACATGGGGACAGAATCCCTGCTACCAATTCCATGTGCAATCCCTGCTACCAATTCCATGTGCAATCGCTACTTTGAAATCCTTAAAAAAATTCCCAATTATCATTTTATGTTTCTAGCTTGCTTGATTGTTTAAGAAGGGTGTTGGGTTTGTTTGGTGGTTAGGAACCTGGGTAGAAGTCCAAGCACTATAGCTTGGTGTCACCATGTAGCCTTCGGCAAAGGGATTAAGTGGGGTGGCACCTTGCTTAAGTGTTGTTGCATAAGTTGAAGTCGCTTGAGGTAGTAACACTCCTTGTCCTCATGGCCCGTGTCTTTCAGAAAAATGAGCAATATTTCTTGGTGGGACAATCACTTGCAAGATGGCCTTGGGAACCACATATCGAGCACCATGGACTCGTTTTGGGATCTTTGGCCTTGAGCATTAGGGCCAAAAACGTCTCAAAATGGGCTGTGTAAGGAATTTCACTAACTTGCTAATTAGTAGAATGTTGACGGTCAAAACGGCTCCAAATTTAGCCGTTTTGGGTATTTAAAGCGTATCTATTTGACTGAATACGTAACTAAGTGCATATTTTAAAATCTTAAAAAATAGATCGTTTTCATGCTACTCTTTAATGGCTCGTCTCGAAATTTGTCCTCTTATAGTGACTACGTGGCAAAATGACCATTCTCTCCAAACGCGCTCTTATCCATTCTCCAAAAAAATTTCACTCCTCTGCTTCTCTAAAAATTTCACAAGCTACATCTCATTCTCATTCTTCTGTGTCTCTCATGATCTAATAGCTCTGCTTATACTTTTTGCTCGGTTAGTAATGAGTGATACATCTAATCGAAAGTTTCATTTGAACATCAAGCTCAACCAAGAGTATGCAACTACACGGAGTGTCTACCAAAGATCCCTATCATGTGCAAATGAAGCTCAACATCTTCGCAACGAAGGAAAGAAGCATATTGACCTATGGACAGATGGAAGTCTATATCCACCGGATCCCAAAACAGGAAGGTATCCTTCTTTTCACACGCCACATGATTTGATTAGATTTGTTGGTGATGGGGAGGATGGCTTACTTGGTTATAGTTCAAGACTATCTCAATCACATATTAATTATGCAGAATATACTACATATCTTCAAAATACTTCATCTTTGAATGCAACAAAAATTTTAGAACTTGAAAACGAAATAGTGTCTTTGAAACAAGAAAATGATCAATTGAAATCCTTAAAAGAAACTCCAATAGGATTAAGAGCACGAGTAAAACGAATGCGGGATGTAGTTAACTTAACAGAGAGATCTGGACAAAGAAAAAAAAGGTTAAAACTTGTAAGAGATCATGTTACTAACCTTCTAGGATTTGACATGTCTAATGCTCAGGAAAGGGTGAGATTTTTGAATGAGCTTATGAATAGGTCGGATATCTTGAAACTTTTAGAACTTCCTGAAAATCAAACTCAAAAAAAACTGGTCTTTCAACATCTATTAAAAGATATGGACTTATTAGTCCAGCCTTCCCAAATGCAAGAAGTTTGTGACACAGTGGGAGTGAGTAGAAAGGGATACAGAGCCATCTCTAAAACCTGGTTCAGGGTCCTTAAGTATTACAAAATCAAAGCTTTTGGGTTGCCTAGACCTCACAATGTTGGAAAATATAGAACTATGTTAAATGAGGAAATTTCTAAACATTTCGGAGAGTATTTCCATATTGAGGGAACAATGCCATATGAGAGACAAAAAAAAAAATCATCTTTTGAATACAACGTTTATAATAATATTTGGATGAACATTAGAAAAGTCCAATCTTTTATGGTGAGATATTACAACATAAGAGAAATAGATTGTGAAGGAAAACTTGTATTTGTTTTAAAATTAGATGAAGCTCAAATCCAAAAGTGTCAAAAAATGGAAAGAATATCTATATCCCTAATGAATAAAGCATTGGACTATAGTCAGGGTAAGCTTGATTCTCCATACCACAAAACTCAATCAGAAATGGAGCTATGGTGGATTGGATCAGCTCAGGTACCAGTAGAGAGTCATGAAACATTAAAGTGGCTCTTCTCAAAAACAGACATTCCTTCAGTTATTCAGAGCCAGAATACAGGTGAACACCTTCATGTTGATGACATAGGTGATTTCATTGTGGAATGGCATTTGAGTGCCGACCTCAAGGCATTGAAGTGTATGTTTGGTGTATGTGGAGGAGCAAATACCAAATATCCATGTCTTTATTGCATGGCAAGCACAGGGACAAAAGAATGGCTTGCAGAAAATGAGATTGGAAAACCACCATCCAGAAATAATGTGAATATTGTCGATTATCCAACTTCTGTTAAAATATGGGATCCAATTCTACCAATACATTTGAAAAATGTGCATATATGTACACTGCATGCAGAGATAAGAATCTTGGACAAATTGCTCAGACTTCATCTGGACTATGCATATTCTATTAAGCCGACTAAACTTGCAGATGAGTGCATAGAAAAGTGCGAAGCCTTGCTCTCTCAAATGGGTTTTCATGGTGGGGAAGTGCATCTTAAAAAAGATCCTGTTCTTTCTGGAGGAACAGGTGATGTTCTGCAAGATGTTTCAATGGGAGGAGCAAAAGCGAGAAGATTTTTGAGCAACCATGACACCAAACAAGTCAACGCAATGTGGAACTGTTGGAAACAGCTGTGTGTCATCACCACAAATGTCAAAAGTAGACCAGATGTAGCCAACAAACGTATGGAAGTTTGGAAAAAACTCGACAATTTTTTCAAAGTCCTTAGACAACAAGTTGGTTCAAATACTTATGCAGATGATTTCAAAAACGCAATAAAGCTTTTGATCAAAGCTATCACAGATGCCTGGGGAGAAAAAGACATAACTTATTACTTGGTGAGTATTCAGACTTATCAAAACAGTTATATATTGGTGTGTCCAGACTTATTACTTGAAATTTCTTAAATGTACTAACAAAAATTTTCTTTGTAGCATATTCTTTACTTGCATGGACCATATTTTGCTACAGAAGGACCACTTGCAACATGGAATACACAAGGATTGGAAAAGTCTCATTATCAAGCGAGAACTTCCTTTTTTAGATGTACCCGAAGAGGAGGAGGTGGACAAAGAAGAAGAAATGCACTAAACGAATTATTCAATTGGTTCTACAGGAGGCAATTACAAAGGATGAGATCAAAGACCCAGCAATCTGAAACTACACCAACACCTCAAGAAAGAGACTAATGATTACTAACACATTTGTACCTTTAACAAAAAGTTTTGCTGAAATAAAGTTGGTCCTTGCAAAATATTGTGTACATTAGTATTTGATTCTCTTGGGACTTCTTGGCATGTCACCTCTGTATCTCAAAAATTTTCTCCTTCTATAACCTCCAAGGAGATTGATATCTGACACCTCAGCTGCAGCTGCATAGCTAGAGTAGCAAAGAAAGTACCCTGCTCTTGAGGCATTGAAACCTGCAGCATATCCAAAGATTCTAAGAGCAGCAGCTCTCTCTAGAAGCAAAACCTTGTTAGCATTTATTTGAAGGGGAGTATATCCCATAAACCTTGACAACACCTTGAAGGCAAATATTGGCAACTCAGCATCTTCAGAGAAGTTCATGTGGAATGCACAGAACACAGCCTTATCCAATGTAGGCAAGTAGTGCATGAGAGCAGATGAAGGCCTTCTTGACCTTGTTTCTGTAGATTTCACTCTGGTGCCTCTAGCTCTTGCCAGAAAATCATCCTTATCAAGCAATTCAATCTGCAAGACAAAAACCTCAATTAAAAAAAATTACAATCACAATAACATTAAACAAAGGATTAAATGGAAGCTACCTTCTGCAACTCATCCTCAATTACTACTTTGTCTTTCATCAAGTTGCAAGAGCCAACCCTTTCCACTTTATCAGAATCTGCCTGAAACTTGAAATCTCTGCCAAAAGACTCAATACCTAACTCAATGAGCCTGTCCTCAAAATCCTCATCACTCAAGGAAGGTTTCCCCTCTTCCATTTTTTTAAGGCACAAGGCAAGTGCATCAGTAGCAGGGATAAATGAGTTGTCAGATGTTTGCAAATCAAGTGCCAAAAACTCTTTCTTTGGCTCTACTTCTGTATCAATAAAGTCTTTGGCCACTTCACAAGCTTCTGAAATTGCTGCAATACAGTAGTCTTCTCTGATATTGAAGAGACATTGAAGATAGGAAAGAGGAATAAAATCTTTCTCATTGATATAAAAGAAAGGAAGGTTTGGAAGAGTAACAGAGGATTCAGATATACTTGCTACCTCTAAAGGCTCTTCAGTAATAGTGGAAGCCCTAAATTCTGCAACATCAAGATTTGCACTTTCTCTCTCCTCAGCTTGAACATCAATTTCTTCCTCTTCTAAAATTTCACATTTCTCTAACTTTGAAACTGTGGTGACAATTAAGTTTTCTTCCTCATTCTCTGCATCAATTTTTGGTTGTTGCTCTTTATCCTGTATTTCTGCTTTCAAAAATAGGAAGAAAAGAAAGGAGACATCCTTGGGGACAAGGTTGCAATGTTTTTTATGGATAGGACAAGAAATGGATGAAGGACATGTGAAAGAAGTTCTATTTGAAAACCTACTGAACCTCTTTGTTACTTTGGCTTTCTCCACAGATAGCTATGTAAAATCTGTAAGGTGACAAAAATCATGGTCTCCGACACGAAAACAATGAGCTTGAATTGACATTTCAAATTGGTTGTACTTATCTTCAAGAATGTCCTTGAGCTTCAACAAAACATCTGAAAGAGAAAACCTTGGATTGAAAATCTCCACTGCATCAAAGTATACCTTCATATCATAACCATCTTGCAAAATAGCATTCAAGAGCTTCTCACTTGGGCCTTCTTCAACAAGCTCATGTCGACCCGCAACACCTTTACTCATGCCTGAAAAATTCTGATGTGCCAGAACCAAGCGAAAATGAAAGGTCCAAAAAATTTGGAATGACTCTATCGCTTAGTGCGGGATTTGACAATTCCAAGGTCTCCAAATTAATTGTGATTTTTGCAAAATAGGGTTTGGAAGAGAAAACGGTGCACAGCTTGATCTGACGCAAACGAGTGGTCCAAAACTGGGGAAAAATTTTAAAAGCGCGTGACTAAAAGACATTAAATAGTGACCGTTTATGCCACGTGGCAATAATGATTACATACCACGTGCACTCAACGGTACTTTGTACGACATATCCGAGGTATAAAAAGTTAATATTGTTAAAAATATTCATTTTTTTCTCCGTCACTGTATCAAGCGAAATCAGGCTTCCTTTTGTTTCTCAACCCCACTTTTCCCATATCAAGCGTTCTCAATTCCCTGCCCGAATCAAGCGATTGCTCACATCCGATCCACTAGGATTTCCCACTTCGCTTCGTTCGGGTCTTCATTTTTTTCTCCATCCCGCATCAAGCGATAACACAAATCCAAACCTCCCGGATTTTCATCATCGCTTCGTTCGGGATTTTTAGAATTTTTACTTCTTGCCCGAATCAAGCGATAATCACCATCCATTATCTTTGGAATCCCTTCATCGCTTCGTTCGGGCTACTTCCTTTTTTTGTCCTATAATACAAATTGCTTGATCTGGTCTCCTTTTCTAGCTTCAATGGCAAGGACGAAGCAGACTGCAAGGAAAGTTTACCCACCATTGGAGACTGAAAAAGCTGAAGACAAGCCAGGTCCTTCCGAACAGGAAAAGCCCCTTCCAAAGCCTCGTGCAAGGGCGACAGCAAGAAAGAGATTGAATTATCAGGTGAAGTCCTTAAGAGAGATAAGAGCAGCACAGAAATCTACAAGTCTCCTCATCCCTCGACTCCCATTTACACGGGTTGTCAGGGATATATCAGAAAGGTTGGTTGGTAAGATGAGAAACACATATCTTCAGAAAGTTCGATGGGAAACCCAGGCCCTCATGTGTCTTCAAGAGGCTGCTGAAGATTTTTTAATCGACTTTATGAATGATGGCTACATTGCTGCTGCATTCGCTCATAGGATCACTCTTATGAGCAAAGATTTTGTGCTGGTGTCCAGACTTAGATATAAGTTTGACAAAGCTTTGGAGCCTATTCCAAGTCAAGATATGAGAGCTTTTGAAATTCTCAATATCCCTCCAGCAAGGCAACCCAAGCAGTCTGTTGTTATTGAAGATATTTCTCATCCTTATGATACAAGAAAAGCTCAGGATATCAAAGAAGAAGTTGAAAAAGAGAGAGAGCAAGAGAAAATTTCAGAGGATGCACTTCTTTCTCAGCAAGCTGAGATTCTCCATTCATCCAATTCAGAGCTTTATAAGAATGTGACAGGTCAGATGATAGTAGATGTGTCCATGCCTGGAGAGGATGAAGTGTATTGTGACATTGCCCCTAAGGACACAAGCATGCTTGTGAATCCTAATATTGAGATATCTGACACAGTCCTCTTCATCTGCCTGAGGTTTGTAGGGATTTGCTTTTGTTTTCTTGTTGAATTTCCCAGGAACCATATTTTGTTGACATGTTTTGTTTGTGTATCCAGATGTCTTATGAGGGATCTTCATGAATCAATGGCTGTGCAAGTGACAATTCTTGATCCCCTTATTACACAGTGCCTTTTCAATAGGCAGGGGGATCTAGCAAGTTTTCTCAAAAACTTTGATATGCTTACCTGCAATTACATTGTGTACCCTTATGTTGAAGTGTAAGACTCATTCTCAATTACCTTTTGCCTATTATAGACATGACAGTTTTCATTACTAATTTCAGTACTCATATTATCACAGAGGCCATTGGAGTCTTATTATTATCAATCTATTGGATAGAGATGTGATCTTTATGAACTCTTTGGCATCCATCCATGGGAGAAGTAAAATGTAAGAATCAATTTTGCCATGTGTTGACCCTCAAATTTCTTGCATGATTTCAATTATTTGGTTGACCTTCAAAATTTTTTGTTTGCAGTGCTGCCAAACTTATCTTGAGTTTTCTAGCCTCTACCTATGTAGACTACAAACTTGAAGATTTTAAGTACTTCAATCAGGAAGTTCCCTTGCAAAAAGACTCAACATCTTGTGGATGGATGGTTCTTGCTAATGCTTGGAGATTTCTTGAGTCAAGGTTCAGAATGACAACACTTCCTGTAAGTTCATGAATAAAAACCATTGATTGATTTAGTGAATACATTGAGTGACCTGTTTTCTTACTTTCTTATTTTCTTTTGTCTTAGTTGCATGAGTATTCAGATTCTTGGGTAAGATGGGTAAGGGAGAAGGCAGTGTCCATGGTTTTGAGCAGATCCATCAATCCATATGATCCTGATTCTCCCTTTCCACCTGGATCCAAGGATACAACTTCAAAGAAAAGGAAAAGGGAGAAGAAGGAAAGCAAAGAAAAGGAAAAGACCTCTGCCAAAGAGAAGAAGAAGAGAAAGAAGAGCCCTTCCAAGAGCAAGTCTTCCAAGGGGAAAAAGAGCCATTCTAAATTAAAGATCCCTCAGGCTACAGAGAAGATCCCTACCCCTCCTGTTAAAGAGAAGAGCCCTAGCCCACTTGCTAAAGAGAAGACCCCCAGCCCTCCTGCCAAAGAGATGAGCTCTTCACCAGCTCAAGGGAAGACACCTATCAAAGAGAAGATCCCTAGTCCTCCTACCAAAGAGAAGAGCTCTTCTCCAGCTCAAGAGAAGACACCTATCAAAGAGAAGACCCTTGTCAAAGGGAGGAGTGCTGCTAAAGGTCTTCCTTTTCACTCACCAGTGAAATTTAAAATTCAGAAGCGTCGTTTGTCCAACAAAGGTAGTAAGAGGGCAAATGTTGGCTCTCCATTTAATTTCTTGTTCAAGTTCCCCAAGAAGACTGCCAAGTCTCCAAGGCCAACCTCCAAAGAATCTTCTCCAAAACCAGACCCCACTGCCAAATCTCCCTCGCCAACACGTGAAGGTCTAAAAGAGGAGCCCAACTTACCACCATTAGGGGAATCCACTCTAAAGTCTTCCTCTCCAACACCTCAAGTGCTGAAAACTCCAGAACTAGAACCTCAATCAGCAAAATTTGATCGAAGCAAACAGAAGAGAGAAAGATTCTCTAAAGATGCAGGGTCATCTCATGCCAAAAGGAAAGTTGATTTTGCAGAGTGATTCCACATATTGGATTTTGTTTTGTTCATTTTGTCCATATGAACACACATTTTTTGGGTTAATTTTCTGTAAAATTCTGTATCAATAATTTGATATCAATCTGTTAAACCTTGTTTTGTGTCGCGAACAATTTGTTTACCAATTTTGTGAAGAAGACGAGACGAAATCTAGCAGAATATATTGATTACATTATCATTTTCAACTATACAAACTTGCCCTTGCAAGTGGCTCAAATACAACTTTTTTTGGGGGGAGACATGTGATGCATGAGGTTACACTCTCCATCCTTGTACGGATAACAATATCATCTCCTTTGAATCTATATTCAGGTGATATTTCATGCAGAAACTCAAGCGACTCTCTAACATGTTGTAGTCGCCAGTTTGATGTTACTATGAGTTTCCTAGGATCTATGAATGGATGGACTATGATGTTAAATTCAAACTCTGGACAATTCTCTTCAGAGTCCAAAGGGACCCAACTACCAAGCTTGCTTTTCCATCTCCTATAGTCATAGCCCAAAACTAAGGATTGGCGACACAGTTGGTATGAGATGGACAAAGAATTTGGGCTTACTCTACAACTGATATTGTCCCCCATATGAAAAGTTTCCTTGGTACTCCATCCTTCTCCAAGTACACTGTCCAGATCAGTCAGAGATAGTCTTCTATTAAGCCACATCGTTCTTGTCCTCTCCAATTCCATTGTTTTGAAACATGCCACAAAGACATGTATAGGCAAGAACCATTGAAGTTTAATCCTTCTTGAAATCCTTCCAGGAGACATTGCTTTAAGAATATCATCTTTGATTTTGGATTTGAAGCTTGTTATGGTATTTGGATCAGGAACTTCCCATTCTAGTGACATTATTGTGGGAATAGGTATGTCATACAATTCTCCATGAACACCTTCTCTTGATGGAACCCTGTATTCTGCAAAATACACAAATAAATCCACTGATTTGTAAAATGAAGGTGGTTTGTCTGCGTACATGACATCTGCAATCCCCTTGTGAATTGCCTTGAATGTGCCACTTAAGCTCTCAACAGGCTGCCACTCCACAGCTGTTGACGGAAAGATAACTGAAATGAAACAAACAACAAATATATCAGAAAGAGAAATATTGTGTTGTGTCAAATAGATAAAGGTTTGTTGAACTACAGTAAGAATGGAGAATTGGATGTTCATCCAAGTTCAACACCATGTCTTTGGCCATGTAGACATGTTGAACTTTTGCAAGCCAGCCATTGTCGGTCACTTTGAATGCAAGAACACGACCTTTCCAATGGGATTTCACTTCATTTCGCTTGGTTCTTTTCACCCTGTGGGCACCTTTGCAAGAGGGAAGCATTGTTACCCAATCATTCACACGAAAAGACATGGGTTTCCAAACACCATCTTCTCTCGTGTTATGAAAATCACAAGAAGTAATATTATGAGAAGGACGACGTGAGGACGCCATAGAAGCTCACAGATAAGAGAAAAATAGTAAATCTTTTGAATAGTGAATCTTTTGAATAGTGAATCTTTTGAAAGTGCAAAGAAGGAAAGAATAAACCATATGCCAAAATGAAAGGAAGGCGGAAAGTAGACGTCTGATGTTTTGTCATTAATAGCGTTGTTTTCAAGGCCTGAAAAGGGGATTTCGTATCTTAATGCTTGATTTTTTGAAATAAAAAATGGAACATGATGTCACTATTTTGGACCCAAACTTTAATGTTGGCCATCGTAAACGTCTAAATTTAGCCGTTTTAGCCGTTCGCCACTAAAATAGAACCGTTAAGAAGACATTTGGAGGAGACAAGAATGCCATACTTTTGTATACGTGTCAATTCACAATTGGATAATTTCTTAATCCTTGGATTAACAAACAGCCCTTTTCTAGCCGTTTTTGGCCCTAATGCAATGGAGAATTGTGAGGATATCTTCACAAAGGCTCTTGAGAGAGATCTTTTGAAGCAACATCCTCATTGCCTCGGCATTAGGACGAAGAGGTAGTTTTCCTAGAGGTGGACATTGACGAGTGGCATTGAGGGAGGTGGTGAAAATCAATATGCCATCCTTGTCATGAGGGTGATGGGTGGTTTTGTTTTTGAAACGCCCCCTTTATGAGGAGAAGCCATTGTGTGTGCATGGGCATGCGACAGTGCCGAGTTTAGATATTGGGTTTTCCTTACTATAGGTGTTGTGATGTTTGTGAGACTACTTATGCATGCACTTGACTCCATGCCATAGGATGCATGCAAGTACGCTGATAGACCGTATCCTTCTAGCGTAGATGGAGATCTTCTCAGGACACCTTGTGCTTGGGTTGTGAACGAGCACCTAGATGACCTCAGATGGGCCTAGAATCTGTGCTAGTACCTAGAGTATTTTGTTCAGTCTATTTTATTATCCTAGTCGGCTGATGTGGTTGGCTTGGTCCATCTGAACTTGTTGTCGGGTGGGAAACCTTGGATGACCTACCATACGACCAACCTTGGGAGAAATAATATAGAGACGTTTGGCAGCCTCTCTTTCAAATTGAGATCATCTATCTTCATTGCTTGTGCATCTTTGCTAGTGCATGCCATTCTCAATCTCATAGTCTACCTAGATTGCCAACAAAGCTTCTTGCCAAAGTTCACAAGTAGGTAGATGCCATTCGTTTGTAATAGTAATTCATTATTAGTCTCCATCTCTCTTGCATTAAGTTCTTTGTCCAAAGGAAGGTTTTTTTGTTTGTGCGAGAACATGTCATATTTTCTTGCTCGGCTACAAACTCCCTCGTCAATGTTTGCACGTGTAGTACCGGCTCTTGTTGGTGCCATCCTTGTTGTGCTTCCTCCTCCCATCTACAAATTAGTATTCCTAGTCTTTGATACTGTAACTCCACTTGTCAATGTGGAACACAATGCTAATCAATACATTTATATACACCAAGATTTAACAGACAACAAGCACAATACAAGATGTAATTTGCTGAATTTACAAGAGACGCACAATGAGCCGGAATGGCTGAATCCTCCCTCAAATAGTGTACATTAATATTGGGAGAATCAAGTACATAGTGTCATGGGCTTTTCTAACTACATTTCCATGGCAGTGCATATGAATACAGTATTGATTTCCATACTAATGTATATGAATATAGTATTGCAAACCAACAATGCATATGAATACTAAAAGATCCATGCCCCCTCTGCACAATGAATTCCGGGGTGCTATAGCAGTAGAAGTAGCACTTCTTGCGCAGGGCAAAACCTCTCACTTAGGGCCTCACCCACGGATATCCAGACAAGAGACTAATCCCTCCGTTCTTCCAAAACCGAACCCAAAAAAAACTTCCCTCGCCCAGCAAACAAGCGATTCCTCCAGGATATTTTATTCTAACGTAGTCAGGGTGATCACTAACCAAACTGAGCCGACCAAACCCGCAAGTCCCATGGTCAGATCAAGGAAGGGTCTTGCACTTGGATCATAGAGTCCAATGCTTTTTTCCTCATCAAGAGGCACAGCCATGATTCTTTTCCATAGAGCAAGGGGTTATCTATGATTTTCTCAACTATCGTAAAACTTAACAGAATTGAGTCTCATTTTAGGGATCCATCAGTCTAGCCTAATCCCATGGGTTAGCCAACCGCCCAACCACTGTAGTGATAGGATCACATTACAAATTTGGTTATGTTTTACCCCGAGTACCAGGGAAAAGAGTTCCTAGGCCCCCTAGCCGATGCTTCAAACAAACTTCAAAATAGTCACACCACTTACACACCCAATATGAAATTGCCTGTTTCACAGATTCAGCTGTCTTTAAAACGATCTTTTAATGAAACCATAGTATCACTGATCATAATCCTCCAAAAAATCCAGCTTGAATTCTAATTTCTAATCATTCCTTCATCGGTGTTCCTATGGCATCATTGGCAACTAGAACGCTCACCACATTTCTAATCATTCCTTCATCGGTGTACCTGTGGCATCATTGGCAACTAGAACGCTCACCACATTTCACTCAGGGGCCTTTTCAATAGTTTCTAGCTCATAGTACCCGACAATATGATCATATAAGAAAATCCAGATGGACTCTCTATTGAAGATCAGCAAGATCAACCAACAACAAATCCATATAAAAGAGCCATGGACTCATCCATTGAGGACCAGCAAGGACAATCAACCAGATCCATGCCGGAGTTCAGAAAACAACTCTAACACCTTGTTCCATTTTTCTTCCCCGACACATGCGTGGGTATCTTCGACGACTTAGAGCCCGTATGGTTTGAGCACCGTATGGTCAGCACCCTCTAGGATCCTTTGTAGGTCACCTAGCACTTCACTCATAGGCCGCTTCCTTGGTCCCTCATCCACTGTAACCCGGAAGCTCACCATTCAAATCGAACCGAGGTTGGTCAAGACCTTGGCCGACCTTGCTACGCGAGACATCCTCCATTGATTCAACACCATCTCTTGCAACTTTATCACTTAGGTCTCCACGATCTCATTCACAAGATGGTCAAAATGCTTCCCCATCATTCTTGACATAAAATAGTCATTTAAAAACACGTCATAAATACAGTTTCTAATAATGAACTCTCATCTTTCCACATCGTTTGACATCATTTCTCGTTATTCCACATTCTTCCAATTCAATTCAGTTTGCTTATTCCACATACAGTCATATCTATTCTCATCATCCTTCATCCATTCTCATCCAATCATATCATATTACATCTCGTCACATCTATCCTATCACATCATATCTCATCATATCCAATTACATCTATTCAGATCCTCATCACATGATATCACATCCATCCTCATCACATCTCTTCCATTCACATCACATCCATTCACATCACATCTCATCCATTCACATCTACCCCGATCCACATCACATCACATCCATTCACATCACATCTCATCCATTCACATCGACCCACATCACATCCGTTCACATCACATCTCATCCATTCACGTCTACCCCGATTCACATCACATCACATCACATCACATTTCATCCATTCACATCTCAACACATCGTATTCACATCCATTTACATCTCATCACATCCATTTACATCTCATCACATCCACTCACATCTCATCACATTCATTCATATCTCATCACACCCATTCACATCCATCACATTAATTGCATCCACATCACATCACATACATTTCATCCACATCTATCCTTATCACATCACATTCATTCCATCCATAATCACGTCACATTCATTCCATCCACATTACATCATGTCCACATCTATCCACATCCATCCATTCATTCACATTCACATCTATCCACATCCATCCATTCATTCACATGCACATCTATCCACATCCATCCATTCACTCACATTCACATTTATCCACATCCATCCATTCATTCACATTCACATCTATCCACATCCATCCATTCATTCATTCACATTTATCCATCCATTCATTCACATTCACATCTATCCACATCCATCCATTCATTCACATGCACATCTATCACTTCACATGTGAGATCCCACTACCCCCTCTGCGCACCGATTCCGATTGCTAGCAGAGCGGAAGAAACTCCCTCTTGCATGGGGCAAGGTTTCCCACTCGGGGCCTCGTCCTCGAATGTCCGGGCATGAGACTAAGTTGGTGGTCATTCCGAAAACCGAAACCGAGAAAATTTTCCATGCTTGAAAAACGGGGACGATTCCACCATTTTGAATTTCTTTACAAATTTTTCTAACGAGCTCAAGATACTGAACTAACCTTTATCTGAATAAACCACATAGAAGAAAAACTATTACAGACTTAACTTGAAGAAATCAATACTTTTTTCCTAATTGAATCAGGCACAGCCGTTGATCTATTCATTTGAGAAGTCTTCAGGTTATTATTTAACTATTCGAGTTCTAAGCGTATTCTTATTGACCAATTTAATTATTAAAACTCTGCTGATTCCAGCCCAACCCCATCCGGCCCATGGGTTAGCCACCGCCCAACCACTGGAATTGGTAGAACCAGACAAGTACTCACCCACCCATAATTGAATGCCTTTCTTAACTTTTGCTTTAGAATACAAATACGCACACACTCCTATTTAAACTTTAATTTATAAAACAATCCATTGACAAACAATTATTGGTTACAGATGTCATACCTCAAAATTTCCATTCAATCCTTGTTTCTCACAAAACAGTATCACTTTGGACTCTCCGTTGAGACCAACAGGTCAGCAAAAACAACGAGATCCAGTAACAGATTACAATAAGTTTCTCTTCATCATATATATATATATCTTCCATGACATACGCATGGGTGTCCTAAGCACCACAAGCTCATGCATCGCCTGGTCAGAACCCTCCAGGATCCTCCTTAGGTGTCCTGACACTTCACTCAGGGACCGCTTCATCGGCCCTCACCCATCGTATGTTGGAAGCACACCATTTTAGAAATGCCAAAATTTATGAAGTAGCAGTAAAAGGTTGTAATTATGTGATGAAATTCATACAAATTGATATTCAGAATGAAGATTCATAAATAGGTAATTGGGTCTTCAAATAAAAGTACCGCAATTGTATGGAATCCCTGACTTGCTTGAGGCCTAGACATGATGGCATTTACCTTATAATTCCAAGGATCGTGACTACCCGTATATACCGAGGGTATAACTGCAGCTCTTTACTGGCAGTATATACGAGTAAATCTAAGACCTTGAAATTATAAGCAAAAATGCTCCACATGATGAATTCAAATGCTGGTGGATATGATTTTAGAATTCTGGTTGAGAATTGATGAGTTGATTTGTATTCTAATTGAAAGATGATGATTCCTGAATTCTAGTTAAAAGAAGATAAGTTGAACAAAACCACAATGAGGATAAATGGGACAAATCCTAGTAATGATGTTAATAACTAGAATGGCGATAATGACTTCAGCAAATCACTATGAGATTAGTGGATTGTGCTGATAGATTGCTGTTAATAACACTTGACCCAGTGGATCATGTTAAGGGATGACAAATTAAAAAACCTGCATAACTGAAATTCCTTGGAGGAATGTTCAGATGGAATTTTCGATCTAATGGACCATTATTGTGTTAAGGATGTGAATGATATATTTTGAATGAATTCTTATATGATAATGAGTTCTATATGTTCTTCTTGTAGAAGGGATCTTTATCCCACGATTCTGTCAGGTTGACCAGACTATAAGGAACCCCATAATTAGTTGGATCTTAAGGGAAAGAGTTTTCCTCTAGCTGTGCTGCGAGATGAGGACATCTCATGTTCTTTGAGTGGGGTAGGATGTAAGATTCCTCCCTCCAACTTTTGTGGTGTTAAGTTGTAAGAACCTCCCCTTTTGTTCTTGTAATTATTCCCCTCTCTAAAATAGAAGAAAGATCTTGTTTTATCCTATTTTGGCCTAGAGAGGGAAAATGTCTAGAGAGAGATAATCCAAAATTGAGATATTTTTAGATATAAAAATCCTCCTAGTGTCTAAAACGGTTTCCCCTAAAATAGAAATTCAAAAACAACTTTCCAATGTACATTTGGAATTAATTGAAAATGTGTATAAAGGACCTTAGCCTAACGGTCAAGATTTTCTGAAAATTCCAATTAAGGTTCCTATGAGCCAATAAGATTAATCCAAGTGTTTGGATGACATAAATCCAAAGAATAAAAGAAAATACCCAAAAATGAGTAAATGCTCACATAAGATGAAGAGTTGACTAAATACAAGGTTTATTAGTTGAAAACTATGAGATATTACTAAAAAAATAAGATATTTTGGAGGAATGATGAATTTTTAACACCTTGATAGGGAAGGGGATACCTTTAAGGTAGGTGCATATTTCACACATGTGGATAAGTTTTTAATTCAAAAACAATGTGATATTTTTATCTCTCCTCTCCTGAATCAAACCAAATAAAAAAGGGAGCTAAACTGGTCCAAATCTTATCCAAATTCAGCCAAACTAAAGCTGGAAAACTCTAGAACTTAGTTGGACTCAGTTAGTGGCCTCCCTCACTTATAAATAGACCCTCATTCTTTTGTATTCTTATCTTTGTGCTGTATCATGCCAGTATTACATTAAAATACTCATATTTTCTATTATCCCTTAAAAATCCTCTACTTTTGGAGAGAGTGGAGCTTCTCTCTCTCTTCGACCATCCTTGGAGCTTTCCTCTCAACACACTAACCAATTGATTGGTTGGGGGCTTCTTCTAAGATAGAGAAGCAGGCAAAAATAAGAGGTAAATAATAATTTTATGGTTTTTCTCTACTATTCTCAATGTTTTCACTTCTCAACTCCTCTCAAGCTTGAGAAGTTTCTAATTAAGTGTATATAATGCAAATCAAGCTTTTCTTAAGAGTTATAATGAATAATTAAGAAAAGTTTATCTTTATGGTTAATTTAGGATGTTTTTATGCTTATCTCTCTCTCCCCCCAAAGAATGGTCATTCCTATGACCAATTCTCTATTCAATTGATGCTTCTCATGGAGAAATTCTCAATTCACAAATCAAATTCTAGGCTTGTGAAGTTAGAGGTTAATAAAATGGTTTTTTATACCTATATGCTAATAAATTATGGTAATCTTATGAGTTAAATCCATAAATTTGATTTAAGGTTAAAAGATAGTTATACTATCATAATTACATTACTAAGTCTTATTCTTTTCAAAAATAGTAAAAATTATCAGTAATAGCAGTGGAGCTATGGTAAATTTTTTAATAAATTGATAGAAAATTCATTCTTATGCATAACATGAAAAGAGGACTTCCTACCATATTCTAGGATTGGTCATCCTATACTAAAAGAATGATTTTCATCACATTCAATGGAAAACTAATTTTTAAGGTATATACATAATTAAAAAATTAATAAAAGAGAAAGTTGTGATAATTTTATTTAAATAATGAAAGAGGAATGCCCATGACATCCAGAATTCAATCATTTAAATGGAAAAAGTGGAATTCTTAGCATATTGAATTAATGGATATTTTTATTAAAATTCAAAGCGGAATCTTAGATAAATTTATTTTATGCCTAAGAAATATTTAAAAGAATAAAAGAGGAATTCTCATGACATTTGGAATTCAATAATTTAAATAGTAAAAGTGAAACTCTTGGCATATTGAATTAATAGATATTTTTTTAAAAATAGCCGTCGAAAAAAAATAACCTTTATCATCTAGGCCAAGCAATTGGCAAAAATTTAGAAAAAGTCCCATTATCAGTATTGAAGTAGGAAAAGCTACTAAATGGGAATAAGATGTAAATGGGATGGGCCAGGATGTGAATGGATGTGATAAGATGTAAATGGGATGCGATAGGATGACGGGAATGGATGTGATAAGATATGAATGGGATGTGATAGGATGTGGTGTGATGTAAATGAATGTGGATGAGATGTGAAGTAAATGGATGTGTATGTGTATGTGAAAGAATGTGATGTAAATGAATGTGGATGTGAATGTGAATGATGAGATGAGAATGAGATGTGAGGTCATGTGAAAGGATGAGATGTAAAGTAAATGGATGTGGATGAGTATGTGATGTAAATGAATGTGGATGTGAATGATGAGATGAGAATGAGATGTGAGGTTATGTGAAAGGATGAGATGTAATGTAAATGGATATGGATCTGTATGTAAAAGAATTTGATGTAAATGAATGTGGATGTAAATGATGAGATGAGAATGAGATGTGAGATTATGTGAAAGGATGAGATGTAAAGTAAATGGATGTGGATCTGTATGTGAAAGAATGTGATGCAAATGAATGTGGATGTGAATGATGAGATGAGAATGAGATGTGAGGTTATGTGAAAGGATGAGATGTAAAGTAAACGGATGTGGATGTGTATGTGAATGAATGAGATGTGAGGTTATGTGAAAGGATGAGATGTAAATTAAATGGATGTGTATGTGAAAGAATGTGATGTGAATGAATGTGGATGTGAATGATGAGATGAGAATGAGATGTGAGGTTATGCGAAAGGATGAGATGTAAAGTAAATGGATGTGGATGTGTATGTGAAAGAATGTGATGTAAATGAATGTGGATGTGAATGATGAGATGAGAATGAGATGTGAGGTTATGTGAAAGGATGTGAAGTGATGTAAATGGATGTGGACGTGGATGTGATATGATGTGATGTGATGTAAATTGATGTGGATGTGGATGTGATAGGATGTGATGTGATGTAAATGCATGTGGATGTGGATGTGACAAGATGTAAATGGATGTGGATGTGCATGGATGTGATGTGATGTAAAGGGATGTGGGTGTGATGTGATGTAAAGGGATGTGGATGTGAATGTGATGAGATGTGAAGCGATAGGTGTGAATGTGAATGAATGGATGGATGTGAATAGTCGTGCATGTGAATGACTGGATGCATGCGGATGAATGAGATGGGATGTGTATGAATGAGATATGATGAGGATAGATGTGGATGTGATGTAATGTGGATAGAATGTATGTGATGGGATGGTGATGAGAATGACTATGATGGATATGAATGGATGTGATGTGATGGATGTGATATAAATGAATGTGAATGGATGTGATATAAATGAATGTGAATGGATGTGATGTGATATAAATGAATGGGAATGGATGTGATGTGATGGATGTGATGTGATGGATGTGATATAAATGAATGTGATGTGATGGATGTGAATGGATGTGATGTGAATCGGGATAGATGTGAATGGATGAGATGTGATGTAAAATGGATGTGATGTGATGTAATGTTAATTAGGATAGATGTGAATGGAGGAGATGTGATGTGAAATGGATGTGATGTGAATCGGGATAGATGTGAATGGATGAGATGTGATGTGAATTAAGATAGATGTGAATGGATGAGATGTGATGTGAAATGGATGTGATGTGATGTGGATCGGGGTAGATATGAATGGATGAGTTTTGAATGAATGTAATGTGATGAGATGTGGACATGGGTAGATGCGAATGGATGAGATGTGATAAGGATAAATGTGGATAGATGTGATGAGATGGAATATGATTTGATTGGATGAGAATGGATGAAGGACGATGTGATTGGATGAGAATGGATGAAGGACGATGGGAATACATAGGATGATTGGACTAGATTTAAGAAATGTAGATTGAGGTGAAACAATGTGGAAAGACAAGAGTTCGTTATAGAAACTGTATTTATGACCTGCTTTTAAATGATTGTTTTATGTCAAGAATGCTGGGGAAGCATTTTGACCGTCTTGTGAATAAGGTCGTGGGTGGAGACCTAAGTGATAAAGTTGTAACAGCTGATGGAGAGTCAAAGGAGGACGTCTTGCGTAGCAAGGTTGGCCGAGGTCTTGACCAGCCTCCTTGGTTTGATTGAAATGATGAGGTTCCGGTATGGTGGATGAGGGACCAAGGAAGCGGCCTATGAGTGAAGCACTAGGTGACCTGCGAAGGATCCTAGAGGGTGCTGACCATACGGTGCTCGGGCTTTGAGTCGCCAAAGATACCCACGCGTGCCTCGAAGAAGAAAATGGAACAAGGTGTTAGAGTTGTTTTCTAAACTCGGGCATGGATCTAGTTGATTGACCTTGCTGGCCCTCAAAAATGGATGAGTCCATGGCTCTTTTATATAGATCTGTTGGTTGATCTTGATGATCTTCAACAAAGAGTCCATTTGGATTTTCTTATGTGATTATATTGCCGAGTACTATGAGCTAGGAACTATTGAAAAGGCGCGTGAGTGAACAGGTGGTGAGCGTTCTGGTTACCAATGATGCCATAGGTACACCGATGAAGGAATGATTGGAAATTAGAATTCAACCGGATATTTCGGAGGACTATGATCAGCGATACTATGGTTTCAACAAAATATTGTTTTAAAGACAGCTGAATTTATGAAAAGGCAATTTCATATTGGGTGTGTAAGTGGTGTGACTATCTTGAAGTTTGTATGAAGCGCCAGCTAGGGGGCCTGAGAACTCTTTTCCCTGGTACCCAGGACAAAACATAACCAATTTCTTAAATGGATCTTATCACTGCAATGGTTGGCGGTTGGCTAACCCATGGGACTGGTGGATGGATGGGGTTAGGCTGGACTGATGGATCCCTAAAATGAGACTCAATTTTGTTATGGTACAATAGATGAAGTACATCCCAGATAGTTCTTGTTCTATGGAAAAGAATCAACAGCTATGCCTCTCGATGAGGAAAAAAGTGTTGGTCTCTATGATCCAAGTGCAAGTCTTTTCCTTGATCTGACCATGTAACTTATGGGTTTGGTCGGATCAGCTCGGTTAGTTAAGGCTCTTGACTACGTTAGAATAAAAATATCGTGGAGGAATCGCCCGTGCTTTTTGGGCGGAAGAAGTTTTTCTGGGTCCAAAAAAACTGAGGGATTAGTCTCTTGTCCGGATATCCATGGGCGAGGCCCCGAGTGAGAGGCTCTTCCCTGTGTGCGCACAAGAAGTGTTACTTCCACTGCTAGCACCCTCGAATTTGTTGCGCGGAGGGGCAGGGATCTTTCAGCTGGTAGTATCAGAGTGAATTGGCTAAAGTGGATCAACCGAGAAACCAGAAATCTCAAAAATTTTTGAAGTAGCAATAAAAGGTTGTAATTGTGTGATGAAAATGAAGATTCATAAATAGGTAATTGGGTCTTCAAATGGAAGTACCGCAATTGTATGGAATCCCTGACTTGCTTGAGGCCTAGACATGATGGTATTTACCTTATAATTCCAAGTACCATGACTACCCGTATATACTGAGGGTATAAATGCAACTCTTTTACTGGAAGTATATACGCCGAGTAAATCTAAGACCTTAAAATTATATGCTATCCAGATGATGAATTCGAATGCTGGTGGATATTATTTTAGAATTCTGGTTGAGAATTGATGAGTTGATTTGGATTCTGATTGAAAGATGATGATTCCTGAATTCTAGTCTGAAAGAAGATAAGTTGAACAAAACCACAATGAGGATGAATGGGACAAATCCTAGTAATGATGTTAATAATAACTGGAATGGCGATAATGACTTCCGCAAATCACTATGAGATTAGTGGATTGTGCTAATAGGTTGCTGCTGATAACATTTGACTCAGTGGAACAAGTGGTAGGTCTCTGAGAAAGCCCCACTCTCAACAGTTCCCAAGCTCGCAAGATGCTCAAGGCAAATCTATTCTCCCATCCTCTACTGAGGCATGTCCTCCTCATCTCTATGAAGATCCACCATACCTCTGGTGCCCAAGTGCCCCCTGTTGGGGGAGCTCTAGCCTGCTTTTTCAGCCATCGCTGAAAAAGAAGCTCCTTCCAAGGCTCAATGCCTGGAAGTAGCCCCCGAACAATAAGCTCCCCCAACAAGGCTCTACTCTGATCAGCTGGATCTATAATGCCCAAGCCCCCCTGGGCCAGCTAAAGAGTAATAACTACCCAAGCAACCTTAGCCCAGGCCGGCAGACCATCCCGCCCACACCAAAGAAAGTTCATGATCAGCCTCTGTATCTGATTGATGCAAGAGCTCGAGAACATCCAGCAAGACGTGATGTACCACATAGTTGCTAAAAGCACCTGATTTGTCACCACCACCCTCCCAGCCAAGGATAGCCAAGCTGTACTCCAATATAAAAGCTTCTTCCGAATGCTGAGAAGAAGCGGGGCGATCTGCTACTCAGGTGACAAATCAAGTCCAATCTGGCATCCCAGATACCGCACTGCTGTGCTTGCCAGGAGGAATCTATCTAAAACTCGGGTCTGGGCTCCATGCCGGAGCGGGAGTGCTACTGATCCAAAAAGCCACTTTCTTGCGCCAATTGATCAATGCTCTCGAAGCCACACCAAAAACCTATAGCGACTGCTTTGCCCTCTGTAAATTGGCCTCTTGGCCACATGGCAGAAACAATCCTGTGTCATTAGCAAACTCAGAATCGAGCAGGTCCTCACCTTGCTCTCAAAGCCACACCAAAAACCTATAGCGACTGCTCTGCCCTCTATAAATTGGCCTCTTGGCCATGCAGAAACAATCATGTGTCATCAGCAAACTCAGAATCGATCAGGTCCTCACCATGGACGCTGGAGTCCTCTCAAACCAACCTCCTCGGCTGTGTCAGATACATGCTCATAGCCTCTAGAAAGAAGAGAAAAAGGAACGGAGCGAGAGGGCATCCCTAACGGACTGATTTGGTCAACTCAGCCCCCGTCCTCCTTCCATCAACACTTGGCTACGAGCTGCGGAATATAGAGCCACCACTCCTCGAGTCCAGTCTGGCTCAAAACCCAGGCAAAGCATAGTGCCCTGTAGGCTACGAGCTGCGGAATATAGAGCCGCCACTCCTCGAATCCAGTCTGGCTCAAAACCCAGGCAAAGCATAGTGCCCTGTAGGAAACCCCAATCGACTCTATCGTATGCCTTCTCAAAATCGACTCTATCGTATGCCTTCTCAAAATCGAGAAGCATCACGACCAAGTCCTCCACCGAGAAATCTAGCTCGGGCCGTCGCCTCCCAAAAGGTGAAAATGTTGTCAAGGATACTGCGCTCCTTGACGAATCCTGTCTGGGTAGCATGAATCAACTCCCCAAGGATCCTCAAACTCAAGGCCTTTGCTAGGACCTTGTAGATAGTATTGAGGATCGTAATAGGCCTCCAATGCTGAATATCATCTGACACTCCCTCCCCCTTGGGGATAAGAAAGATCAAGCCCTCTGAAAAGCTCTGTGGCATCACCCCAGTGTCCAAAACATACTGAAAGCCCCTGCGGAGGCCTGGCCCCAAAAGGTCCCAATAGCGCATAAAGAAGGCAGGCGTCAATCCATCCTCCCCAGGGCAACTATGACGCGAAAGTACCCTCAAAGCCTCAACAAGCTCATCCTCTGAAAGGGGCTCACCCAAAACTGTGCGCATATGATCTGTGACCCTCCTCTGCACATGGGCCCACATAGTCTGTCTGCAAGCATCATGTGCCTCCGCCGTGGTGGCTGGCTCCGCTGAAAGTTGGTCTCTATAGAACTCAGTGGCAATGGCTCTAATCTCCCCGGGCTCAGTGGTGGTCCCTCTTACTTGGTAGCCCCCCACGACTAGTACCTCAAGTCCCTAACTCATAGTCCTTGACACTCTCGCTTTATATGTCCAAGACTACTACAAGTGCCCGTAACTTTGACTAAAGTGCTCACACATACATCTACCACATGGCCTACATCATCAGTGGCTCAGAGGTGGTTTTACTCTATTGGGGCAGGTTAGATTGGGTTGTGGGGTTTCTCTCTCTCTCTTCTTTGACCTTGTTCTCTTGCTCTACTAGAGCTCCTTATATCTCATGTAACATTAAATCTGGTACATTCTTTAAGCTTGCCACAATGTTCTCATACTCTCCCTTGTCCACACTTTTCAGAAGCATTGCTAGTGCCTCGTCATCTTCTATTTTCTTGTTGCTTAATGCTTTTGTATTTGTTCAAGTGTGTGGTTAGAGGTTCACTTTTCTTCATGTCAAGTTTGTATAATTGCATTAGCAAATTTATCTTTGAATTCTTTTCTTGAGTGCCAAATAATTTGTTAAGTTCATCCCATGCATCTTTAGCTTGTTGTATCCCTGCAATGTGTTGAATGATTTCATCATTTAAGCTAAGTGCAATGATCCCTAATGTTTTCTCATTTTTGTTCTTCCACTCATTCTCCCCACTCTCCACTGGACATTCATCTCTTCCCTCAATTAGCCCCCATAGATTCTTCCTCATGAGCAAATACATGGTCTTTGTTTGCCATGTATGGAACTTCTCCCCGTTGAACTTAACTATTTCTTATGCACGGCTCAAGATGATGTGAAGGGGGGTCTTACCTCTTGATACAATTTAAGATTCAAGGGCAGTGTCTACCTTTTACAACCTCATTTCGGTGTTAAATGATGATTACAACATATTTACAAACATGAATACACCAAAAATTACATAAAGCCAAGGGTAATGATTTGTACTGGATGGTTGGGATATCAAACCAACTTCAAATTGCAATCTAAAGTGATAGAGATCTATATCAGATACCCAATGGTAAGTTTGAACCATCAATTGCACCAAAATGTAGTGATTAACACTAATTAATCATTGGTTAGTGAAATTAATCCCCTATTATGTATGCAGAAAATAGAGTGTACGGGGAGTCCAAATCTGGTGCCTTAGAATTCAAATGAGCTCAAAGCCTTTCAAAGGCATCAATAGGAATTAGTCTAGTAGAGGATCAAGCCAAGAAAAAAATATTTGACCAAACATTAAATGCTTAATCTCTATTTTACCAAAGTCACTTTTGATGCAGAGCTTGATGCCACTTCTCCTTGAAGAATTTCTGAAATCTGAGATGATAGGCTTGTAGAGCACCCTTGAAAACCTCTAGGGCTGAGAGAAATTAAACCAATTTCATTTGTAAAGGAGTAGATCTACAAATTACTTCAGAAAATTGGTGCGCCTAAAAAAATCGACGAAAACCTACAGCAATAGTCAGCGGCGATTCAATGTGTGCTCACACAATGGACTGAAGCACTAGGGAGCTGCCTAGATGAGGCTAAGAGATCTTTGCCTAATTTAAAGGCTAGAGGGAGAGGGAGCTCCTCCACTAGCTGGGGGGTGCAAAGGATGGTTGAAAAGAGACTAAAAAGAGATTTAATTTCTAATCATGATTAGCAAGGTGAGTAGCAATGTAATTAGGCTCAAAAATTAAATGAATCCTAAGCTTGAATCTATTACCAAGTTAAATTGCAGCAATGTGATGAGCTATGGTGGATCAAATGCAAGTATCAACATTGATTAGCATGTCATTAGGAGGTCATTAAGATGAGATTAGTACACAATTAATCTAATAGCTTAATGTAGGCATGGATACTCAAAAACCAATCATTTCTCATTAGGCCAATGCCTCAATTTATAGAATTTACATTCACAAGATGCATGGCATCTAATCCCATTGATTTCTCCTTGATTTGTGCGCCTCCGCTACATCTGGGGGCACCTTTTCCTAGAATCTTTCCACACCCCTATATTCACTCATGCTACCCTTGATTCTCTCATCTCAGTAGATTCTTCTCACCTTTTCACTACACACTTAATTATAGACTCCCTTTTATAGTCTCTTGGTAAGGGCTTGTTCTCACACACACCCGTTCACTTGCATATTTCAACATCCTAGTGTGATCATCAATGAATATAACATAGTACATGAAGCCTGCAATTGTTGTAGTCTTGATCGTTCCCCATAAATTTGAATGTATGGCATCTAATAGCCTTGCTGAGACGAAGACATGATAGCCTTTTTTTTTTGGAGAGCTTATTATATCGAACTATGGAGGATGCGAGAAAGGATTGCCTTAACATGACACTTCGAGCACTTTCCTACTGATGTTGAGCAAAGACATTGTTGGTCCCACATGCATACTTTTATCAACACCTATTGTAGCCATAGTTAATACTTAAAGAAACTTTATGTATGACCATGATGTTGTTTAGAATTAGAGAGAATATCATACAAGAAGATGAATCCCTATCCTTAGGAAAGTCTATTACAAGGCTAAATTCCTTGATGAGTTTATAACTCCCATATCATAAGTTTGTATAAAATAACTATGAAAGCAAACTTGCATGGTTTGGAAGTCATGCTAGAGATTAATAAGGTCAAAAGATTAAAAAAATAAAATTATTTAGCAAATAAAGGAATGAGGTTAGTAAATGAATTGTGAATGGATGCAAGCTCTTATTATGGCTTAGAAGCAAACCATAACCCATACTTAAGGAAGTGGTGAGCATAACTTTTGTGTATCTATCCTTGGATAGAGATATGGAAGAGTTATGCTATATGGAGTTCAAAGAATCTTACTTTGGTCAACCCTACCAATAGATTTTCTTATGGTCATGATAATGGGGTTAAAAACCAAGAGGAAAGCTCGGTTGCAAGAATGGCAAACCGTGATAGCTATCATTGATATGGCTACAGCCAAGGGTTGGTCTTTACATTAGATGGATGTATAGAATGCCTTTTTGCATGGTTATTTGCAAGAATACGTTTACATGATGCAACCACCAGGTTATGAGAGTGATACACACCTAGATTTTTTGTGTTGCTTACGCAAAGCCTTGTATGGCTTAAAGCAGGCACCCAGAACATGGTCAAACAAGATCAGGGAGTATCTTGTTACCATTGGATTTCAGATATCCAATGGAGATTTTTCACTTTATATGAAAACGATAGATAAAGGGAGTGTGTTATTAGTCATCCATGTGGATGACTTGATTATCACAAGTGATAGTGATGTTGACGTACATGATGTCAGGAGGCTTTTGAAGCAAAAGTTTGAGATGAAGGACTTGGGTAAGCTGTTGTATTTCAAGGGCATAGAGGTGGTGGGATCAGCTCATGGCATTTTGTTATTGCATAGGCAATATCGATTCAGCCCTTTGAGGCTATTTTTTTGTTAACTCATATAAGGACCTTTTTCTCTCAAAAAAAATTTATCACTTGTAGAATGTGCTGATTTTGGTGGAGGTGAATTAATCTACCTATGTAGCTTCTATACATCAGGTGAGATGGATTAATAAGATCAATCAAGGTTTGTGTGTGTCCCTTTATTTACTTTAGCTTTAGTTTAACTTTTTCATTTGCTTTCACACATAAGCATTGAGTCTTCATTCCGTGGTTCACTTATAAACACTTGGTCAAAAAGAAAAATTATTCTCATTCCTTCTCTCAACATTAGTGTCAAGAGTGCTAAATGTGGTACCTAGTCGATATAATGGCACTATAGGTCCACTCCATAAGTTTACTCAGACTTGTTTATAAGCTGAATGGAGGTTCTTGTGTGGCATTTCTTGGATAAATCACTTGTTAAGTTTAATGTTGTTAGCTCACGGGTGACCTTCTTGTGAAGGGTCTCATGAAATCTAACCCCTACTTCATAAGTTTAATGTTGTTAGCTCACGGGTGACCTTCTTGTGAAGGGTCTCATGAAATCTAACCCCTACTTCATAAGCGATCCTAGAGGTTGAATAGGGTTTAAGGGAATCATATCACTTGGTATTACTACATCATTAAACATCATTTCTTGGAGATTTGAAGTTGTTGAGGAAGGCTTTAAT